>NC_045954.1:10877955-11199725 GCF_004382195.2 Drosophila sechellia
ATGAAAAGTTAAAAGAAAAGAAAGTCATAGAAATACATTGAAAATCTTCTAGCAGCAATATCAAACTCCAAAATATCATATTTCCATAACTTTTTAACCGAAAAATTTGCAACGAATTTCTCAGGGGAGTAAACATCTTGCGAAAAGTAATCGCCATTTATTTCATTCATTTACACAAACATTTAGGTATTTTATTACTCTGTAGAATCGAAAACTGGCAAGCTAAGAAATATGCAATATATTAAAGCATTTTCCGAGCATTTGAAGCACACAAGAGTAGGCAATTTTCCGGCCACACATGACTCGTGACTCATTCAACTGACACTGCGGGATGAAAAATTGAGCGGCGAGTGAAAGGCTTGCGTGACAGCTTCCGTTTCCGGTTCCGCCATCAAGTCCAAGTATCCCTTTCGCTTATGGATTTTTTGGCCAACGGAAAGGATGTGCCGCAGACATCCAAACTGCACTCGTGCGCACAATTTCTTGGCCCGAATAATCAGTGGAAATCCAATCTCCCGTCTGGGATCACCGAATTCGCACTAATCGTTTGAAATATTCTGGAATTGATTAGACGGCACACTGATTACAAACACTTGATGGAAGATGCGGCTTATCAGCCCGAGCGATTATCAATGGATTCGCCAGTGGACTGGGTGTTACATACTTATTTCACAGACTGTCACGTGAAAATCAGATTCCCAGCATTTTTTCGAAATAAGGGACAACCCCGGAAATTCACCTTCTGATTGACGTATTTTTGCATGCAAATTTTTTTCCATGTTGAACTTAAGTGAAATTGGCAATTTGGTAGCAATACAAAATGGTCTTGCATACAAATATATATTTCTTCCTTTCAGTTTAGTCATTGATGTTGTAGTTCTTTTTCAGTTTGTTGAGTAAAAGGCAAAAGATTTATTTGACAATTGAAGAGAAACCAGAGTTAGTTCATACGTTTTAAAGCCGTTTAAAATGTAAAATAAAATTATATATATATATATATACCAAATGGTTTATTGAATCGATTTGGGAACTGTTTTTGGATGATTCACCCATCGATGCCCCAGTGCCCGACTGTCTGCATAATGGACTTGGTGGCATTGGATGATCATGATCGTCCGCCGCGAACCAAAACATTGAAACATAAACAATTCTTTGCATCTCAACTATATGTTTATACAATTTTATATAGCAACGGTCAAGCGAATAGGTACAACCAATTCAAAATCAAAAGTAAAACATTACTGAGATTACTGAGATAGTCGACTTGAATACAATTATTAATAAAATCTGCATTTTCTAGTAGTAAATCGGTATATTCTATTAGTTTCTGCGTACATTTTGCTCTATTAGTGAAATTAATAATAATTGAATTATCCCACTGAAAGTACTTTCTATATTTGTGGATTCAATTATGCGAATATATGTATATATTATTATGCTGATTAGGCAGGTCAGACGGACTTATATACACACAATATGGATCGATATTTGTTTCTTTTTGCATATTGCTATAAATCGTTTTCCTTCCACTTGCTTTAATTTTGTGGCGCGATAAGCAGAGCATTCTAAGGTGCGTTTCGCAACTGTCAATCCAATAATTTACAGAAATTAAATTAAATAAAATCCAGAAATAAACTGAAAGTTAATGGCTTTATAAGGCGTAAGAGTCTGAATGTGTAAATGATGTTGCTCTTCAACTGAAAATATAGCTAAATTTGTATGATTGAATCTATTTTTGGCAAAGCAAGGGAATTTTTCAACGGTATTGAGATCTATTTCAATATCATAAACATTTGTTTAAACACCTATGAAACGCACTGTTGGCGGGCCCGTACGCATAAACATTGAGCAGATCAGAGTAAAATTTGTTAAATTTATTGTAGAGAAAACGCGCAAATGTCGTAAGTGTGTGATTCCATACAAATAAACAATGTACTCTAGGTTTTTTAATATAAAAATGAACGAAGATTAACCGAACGGACTTCAGTTGTGCGCTAAACTTTGTAAACGTCGGGCCAAATTTTGTCCGCCGATCTGAGTTCTTTCGAAAAGGACATTTTCACAAATGGAGTCAATTAGCATCGTGATTTATTTAGTGGCCATGATGTCATTGATCATCGGTGGCAGCCAAGCGATTCCCTATCGATGTACGATTTTTCCAAATAACACATATATTTTTCCGTAATATACGTTGATTTCCCCATTCACCCTATAGCCTCGGCGTATCTGTATACTCAGCAGTTCTGCATGGATACATTGACGGGTCGGCAGCTGTATATTGGCGAAGTCTTCACGCGGGAGGATCAGTGCGTCCGCATTCAATGCCTGGAATCGCAGCAACTCTGGGAGGATAGGTAAGCGGACAGCTCTAGTATGCCATAGTATCGGGTAACAGATCGTCGTACTCATCCATGGTCCAGCTGCCAGGTGCCGAAACTGACGCAGGGCAATTGCAAGCCCATTCCATCGACGGAACCGCATGCCGAATATCCCCGATGCTGCCCACTGTACGAGTGCAAGAGCTACGAGTCGAATTCGGGGGGAACTCTGGAGCAGACCAACACATACAACCACTATGGGACCCTGCGATCATCCCATCTCACCGAGATGATAGTGATCGACAGGCGGACACTCCCTCGTGGCGAGATTCCAACGGCGTCGGCGAGGAAGTATCAGGTGTGAAAAGTGACCTGGTGCTCTGTTCCTAGGACTAGTTAGTCTATAGTGCAGCTATAATAAATACATGAATATATTAAGTAACTTGAAATGTAAAATTTTTGTCTAAAGAAATGTATTTTTCCACTGTGCACGCTTTTCAAACTTAGCGCCCTATCGATAGCATTGCTTAGCTTATCAAATAAATTATCTCAAACAACGGGCTACGATTTGAATTCCTCACTTCAGGATCCTTGGTTTATATTTCTATTTATTTTCTCGGAATTTTCAATATTATATATTAGCGCAATATCGATATTAGCGGTATTTGTAGCGTTCTGCGATAGGCATAGTTATCACGTAGCACGACATCGAATAGCGATTACACCACATATCGATAACAAAGCACAAGAGACAGTAAAATAATTAACAATTTCTACGAATCAACAAGATATAAAACTGCAGTGACCAGTCAAAATCAGTTGGAGAAAACGATAGCGCCCCACATAGGAATCCGAATCAAGCAGCACTTACCGAAAGACAACCAATTGCCCTCCATCGGAATTTCACCACAACAACACAATGTTGCTGCGTCTAGCACTTTCTGCCGCCCGTCCAGCCGGGGGTATCAAGATCCTGGCCCAGTCTCCGGCCCAGCTGTTCCGGGCCAATGCCAATCCCAATCTCAATCTCTCCACGGTGCGCACTTACGCCCGCAGGGTGGTTCGCACCCGTGAGCCCGTCGAAGAGATGCGTGCTCCCTCGCTGAAGGAGAAACTGATGGGTCCGCCGAGTGCCAATGGTAAGTCTCTTGTGTAATCCCCCATTTATGTATATCTGTCGTCTAACTATACTCTTCTGGCGTGCAGCCTACTCCATGGGAAAGGGCGCTGCAGCCGGAGCAGCCGCCGTTGGATTGGGCGCCCTGTGCTACTACGGCGTGGGACTGGGAAAACAAACCAGCATCGCGGATAACGCCATGTGAGTGATAACACGATTCTCTACCTTGCGAAATACAGGCATTGTAATAACTGAGATTATACCTTACCTTCCGTTTAGCATGTGGCCCCAGTTTGTGCGTGATCGTATCCAGAGCACCTATGCCTTTTTCGGTGGCTCTTGCGTTCTCACCGCGGCCGCAGCAGCAGCCACCTTCCGTTCGCACCGTCTCCTGGAGCTGGCCTCGCGTGGCGGCATCTTGGTGAGTCCTCTTGCACAATTCGCAGTTGTTGCCACCTACCTGCCCAACAGACACAACAGAACATAACACTTCCTCTTTATTTGCCTTCAATCGCTTAGGCGACCATTGCTTCGCTGGCGCTGGTTATCGGTAGCGGAGCAGTTGCCCGCTCCATTGAGTACCAGCCGGGTCTGGGAGCCAAGCATCTGGCCTGGGCGGTGCACTGCGCCATTCTGGGCGCCGTGATCGCACCCATTTGCTTCATGGGCGGACCGATTCTGACGCGTGCCGCTCTCTACACGGGCGGCGTTGTTGGTGGCTTGTCCACGATCGCCGCGTGTGCCCCCAGCGATAAGTTCCTCTACATGGGAGGTCCACTGGCCATTGGCTTGGGCGTGGTGTTCGCCTCCTCCCTGGCATCCATGTGGCTGCCGCCCACCACGGCGCTGGGCGCAGGTGAGTTTCTAGCCAGTTCCACTGGGGCTAGCACCACTTTTCATTATATTTTATTAATTGCCAAGCGGAGTTAACCCATTTTTTATTTTTTTTTCGCAGGTCTGGCCTCCATGTCCCTGTATGGCGGCCTCGTCCTCTTCAGTGGCTTCCTGCTCTATGACACCCAGCGCATGGTGCGTCGCGCTGAGGTCTATCCCCAGTACAGCTACACTCCCTACGATCCAATCAACGCGTAAGTTAATTCTTCATTCATGCCGTGCTGAAACTCTATCCTATTTGTTTCTATCTTTTAGCTCAATGTCGATCTACATGGACGTGCTGAACATTTTCATCCGCATCGTCACCATTTTGAGTGGTGGTCAGCGCAGGAAGTGAGCACTGGAGACGAAAATGTGATGCGAGGAGGATACCCTCTGAAATATATTTATACTGTTACTAAAATAAACCGGTCGAGTTAGGAAGCAAAATGCACGAACTTTGTGTTTTGCTTTGGCTAATAACAATAAGTGTCAGCTGTATAGTTGGTACTTTTAACAACCTTCAAGCCTAGAAATTAAATAATATATTGTCCATATCCATATGTCCAAATCTTATATACAATCTCTAAAAAGAAATCGTTTTTGAAGACAATTTAAAATGTTAGTACATTTTAAGCTTGATAGCGATAAATGTAGCTAGCTTTTAACCGATATTTATAGCGGTTGGATTCGTTGTTATCGATAGCTTAAGTACTTTAATTACTGAGCGTTTGCGGTATTACCTATTTAGTTAGATAATTACGCCATAGCAAAGTTGTTCCTCTTAGAAGAAGCTCTGTTTTCTTTTTTTAATTTAAATTCAAAAACCGATGGCAGAGTGAAATTGGGCTAAAGGGACTTATCGATATGGAATCGATGTTTCATTCAGCTCTTTTCGACAGGACCTAAGCGTTCCTGTCAGGAATTGTTTAAATATTTCGAGTCGAGCCGGTCGACAGTTCGGAAATAAGTTCTCCCGCAGAAGCGCCAAGTATTCCGGATTTTAGGTGGCTGTGAGAAGAACATCCACGCCGACTTTCCACACTTGACAAGAATACTCGTCCCTGCAAACACACACATCTCGTATTTCGGTGATAATACAACAAAAGTTTGCCAAATACTGCATATATTAAGTTTGCTGGTCAATCCGCAGCTACGTCCCATTGCCAGAAGGTGCTCGACGAAGTCACGACTGCCGTTTCCACCTGAGACAGGTGAGTGTATGAGGAGGAAGAGGTGGTGGCTCCCAGACGCCCGGCCGCGCCCTTAAAGCCGGCAAATCGATTTCCTAACTTGCACTTACCAAATACCGCATGTATGTACGATTTCAGCTGGTGCCATTGCAAGTCGTCCAGTGGAAGAGGCAGACGTCAAGCAGACCGGCCAACTGACCACCGATCCTGGCCAGGAGTTTGCCATGGAACGCCGCTACCTGAAGAATCCCTTTGTCGATTTCGCCGGCGGGGAGAATACACCTTTCGCCAGCGACGAGGAGCACATCAAGAATCTGATCTGCACCTATGTGGACGCCATACTGGAGCACTGTCATCCGAACAGCGATGATGAGGACAATCGCGGGGATCTGTATGTGGGCAATGCCGGCATAGCCTTCATGTTCTGGAAGCTCAACAGCTGCGAGCAGACACGCGATCTCTATCCGGCACTGGATCACGCGGCCTCCTTCATCCGCAATGCCAAGGTGAATGCCAATCGCTACAAGAAGCGCTCCGCCGAGCGCTACTCCTTTCTGTGCGGCAATGCTGGGATCTATGCCGTCTCGGCAGCCATCTCGCAGGAGCTGAAGGACACCGAGGAGCTCTCCGATGACTTGGCCAACTTCAAGTCGGGCATCCCGTGCAGCAAGGAGTTCATGCACACCAAATACGGCTGCGATGAGGTGCTGGTTGGACGTGCCGGCTATCTATCCGGCTGCTATTGGCTAAACGATGTGCTGCCGGAGAAGAAGATAACCGACGACGACCTGGTATCCATTTGCCAGCTAATCGTGACCAGCGGCCGCGAGTACAGCAAGCAGAACCACTCGCCGTGTCCGCTGATGTACCAATACCATGGCACGGAGTACCTGGGTGCGGCCCATGGCCTGTGCGCCATTCTGCACATGCTGTTGGACAGCCCGTGGTTCCGCACGCTTCCCATTTCGGCGCCGGCCGCCGAGTTGCGCGACATCAAGCGCTCGATTGACTTCTTTCTGGAGCTGCAGGACAGCGATGGCAACTTTCCGGTGGCCCTGGAGGATCTGCGCTCGGGCAGGGACAAGCGTCTGGTGCACTGGTGCCATGGAGCACCCGGCGCCGTCTATTTGCTGGCCAAAGCCTATCTGATCTTCAAGGAGGAGAAGTACTTGACCTCGCTGCGTCGCTGTGCGGATATGGTGTGGAAGAAGGGCTTCCTGCGCAAGGGACCGGGCATCTGCCATGGCGTTGCCGGCAATGGCTATGTCTTCCTGCTGCTGTTCCGCCTGACCAACGAGATGAGGTACCTGTACAGGGCGCACAAGTTCATGGAGCTGCTGACCAATGCCGAGTTCAAACTGCGCGCCCGCACACCGGATCGTCCGCATAGCTTGTACGAGGGTGTTGCCGGCACAGTTTGCTACCTCGTGGATCTGCTCGAGCCGGAGCAGGCCTACTTTCCGTTCATGGACGTCTTTCACTAAACCCGGCGACCCACCCCCACTATCCAGCCCGACCAATGCTCAACACAACATACTTTCGAATCAGGAAGAGTTATCATCATTTCTAGTCACTTGTTTGCCGATTTTTTGCTCATTGTTGCCTTTGCGTTCACCCAGCAAACTGGGACGTTGGAGTGAAAGATGGAGGAGGATGCCAGGTGCTGCATAGATCCCAGGTCCCGATGGAGCCCGTATCCGATCTCTGAGCGCACCGCATGCTGGAATGTTCTCAGTCATTCTCATATCAAAATTCTCTGTGCTTTACGCTAAGCAATTAACTTAATACATTGATACTTATACACAGACATATTACATATACATTATATTTATATACAATTTATAGTATATGTATATATATATATATATAGACACTCCTTATATATATATGTATATATATATATATATACAGACTTGCGCTGACATCTTATATACAGACAAACATAATACTTATATGCATAGTGTGCTTTATACCTACGAGTAATCCACGACGAGCTCTCAATCTATTTGTCAATGAGAATGAAATAAATCGTTGTACTATTTTATACGGATATGTACAATCCCGTGGCCAGTTTCGAATCCATGGTCATACGGCTGAATACCCCAAAAAGAATGACTCTTATTCCAAACAATTGTCTGGGTTAAGATAAAGGGAATCTATATATTATACGTTTACCTCTAGAAATCTATAGTTTACTGATTCTTTGTACGGATTATTGCCATGTTGTGGTTTTATTTTTATTTTATGAACTATCTGCATTAACTCAAGTACTTTGGCTGATGTAAAGCTCGCTTATCGGGTAGGAATTGATTGAAATCTGGTTTATCAACGCCTTATAAACCTGATACGATTGCCTTGTGGCATTAAGGTAAGTTCCAATAATATACTAATATTTTCAGGATAACCTTGTGGTTCGCAAAAGAGGGAGATTATCATCCGTTGAGATCGAAGTTCCGTCTATTTGTAATATAACCAATTCGCTTTTGGCGCTATAAACCAAATTGATTGCCTGTTTATTACATGCCTGTGCGGTGGCTGTCCGATTCCCACGCCCATATATATTTTTGTATATTTTATTTTGGCCCAGAACGCAATAAACAATCGCTTGTAGGAGGAGGGACACTTCACTCCACTCCACTCCATGCCATACATCAAGTGCCGTGCATGTGTAACAAGTGTCAGCGCAGTTGAGTATTACCGGAATAACGACAGTCGAATCCGTTTGACCATATCTCGGCCATACTGGCTTATCGGGGATCTATAGGAGCATATCATTAAGTGTTTTGATACCCAGCAAGTGTGAGCACTAAGGGTATATTTGCAGGCTATTCAGTTTGCTGGCCACTTGACAAAGAAAACGGACAACGCGGCGTATGAGTAATGTGCATAGAACCTATTCTTCTTTTTTTTAGGTTCGTTGAAAAGAAAATTTATTTAACTGGAAATTGTAGTTATCCTTAGCGTTAAAATATATAATTAAATGTTTAAAGTTTCATTTTTTGTCTGTTTGCGGGACTAAGCAATATGCCGCAGTTTTTCGCCGTGTACAGGTCATGCATAACGCACATACTTGGCTTATCAGCGGAGGAAGGGTACCAATCCAGCCCAGATCGGATCGGGTGCGAGGCCCATTCAGATTTCGCTATTTTGGCCATTCAGTTGCCTTATCGACGGCCATCGCGTTGGGTGTGCTTACACTTGAATTTAATTCGTTACCAATTTTTTTTCTGGTGAGGTGAAGTGCAGGTGCAGGTGTGCGTCGGAAAATGGCAACCGCTTGCAATCGACTTACATGGTCGCTGTTAGTGTTGGTGGCGGTGATCGCGGTCATGTCCTCATCCGCGCAGGCTACCGACAAGGAGGGCTTTCCCGTGGCCATAATCCATATAAATGACTTGCACGCCAGGTAAGGCACGATCGGATTGGATCGGTTTATGGCCAGCACATGATCGTAAACCATGGCATACTATCAGGTCCACGTACTGATTTCGTTGCGTATGCCGATTTGACTGATTTCCCGATCCCGATAACGATACGGACGATGGGCCATGGCCATGGCGTATCGTTGAGCACGAGTCCACTCGAGATCTAATCCACGCTTCGATTGCGATCCGTTTCATTTGCAGGTTCGAGGCCACGGACACCTCCGGTGGCACCTGCGACGAGGGCGAGGAGTGCATCGGTGGCTATCCGCGCGCCGTCTACACCGTGAGGCGTCTGCTCCAGGAGCAGGCGGAGCTCAATCCCATCTACATCAATGCCGGCGACAGTTTCCAGGGCACGTTGTGGTACAACATCGGTCGATGGAACGTTACCCAGCAGCTGCTGAACCTTCTGCCCGCCGATGTGATGGTAAGTGATGGTATACATATGCGTTGCTTGATCTCCACAATTGACCAACCCTTGCAGACCCTCGGCAATCACGAGTTCGATCACGGAGTGGAGGGCGTGGTGCCATTCCTGGAGACGGTGGACACCAACATGCTGGTGGCCAACATGGACTGCGCCCACGAGCCCACCATGGAGGGCAAGTACAACAAGTCGATGATTATCGAGCGATCGGGCCGCAAGATTGGCGTGATTGGTGTTATCCTGGAGACAACCTACGTGAGTTTGGGTGATTCCACCATGCAGATGCCATATGAATTGAGTGGATTTTATTGTGCTGCAGGATCTGGCCAATACCGGCAAGGTGATCTTCCGCAACGAGAGCGAGACCATTCGCGAGGAGGCGCAGCTGCTGAAGGCCCAGGGTGCCAACATCATCATCGTCGTCTCCCACTGCGGCTACGATGTGGATCAGCAGATCGCTGCGAATGCCGGCGACTGGATCGACGTCATCGTTGGCTCCCACTCGCACACCTTCCTCTACACGGGTGATCCGCCTGGGCCACACAACCCAGCCGGTGATTATCCCACCGAGGTGATCCACAGCTCTGGCCACCGCGTGCTCATTGTCCAGGCATCGGCCTATGCCCGCTACGTGGGCAACCTGATCGTCTACTTCGATGACAATGGCGATGTGCTGGACTACGAGGGTGACCCGCTCTACATGGACCAATCCGTGCCAGAAGGTCAGTACGATTGAGTCAGTAGGGTATTGTGACTTCTTAAGAAAAATTCGTAACTGTACCTCTACTGCTCGAACGGCCTTATAATTCCCAAGTTCTTTTTCTATAAGAACTAATCCCTCGATTATTTCCTTAGTTGCTTGTTTTTATCTTATAATTTGAGTGCTTAATTTTTACTTGTTATTTTTTGTGTGAACTGCAAGTGATTTGTTTTCAGTGTACCTATAAGTTATGTTGTGTTGTTGTGTGCCATGTGAAAGTCCGCGATTGCAGGAGGATTGTATATCTGATGTGTTCTTGTGCATTGTGCTCCCCGTAGATGAGGAAGTTCTGGTGGCCATGCAGCCGTGGAAGGAGGTGATCGACGAGACGGGCAAGTTAGTGGTGGGCAACACCAAGGTGGATCTCACCAAGGACGATTGTGCCGCCGGAGAGTGCAACCTGGGCAACTTCTTTTGCGACGCCATGGTCCATTCTGTAAGTGGGAAGACCTTTTGTGGATCAAGTATATGCAATCTCTTCGCTTGCAGTTCGTTGGAATGGCTCCATATGAAGAAAAGGTCTGGACGAATGTATCCGCCGGACTCATGAACATCGGAGGACTCCGTGTGCCGCTCTACAGGGGCAGTGAGTATTGGAATTTAATATAACATTCTACTTACAGATTTCGTATTAAGTATAATTAGATTTCTTTTAAAAATAACAAAAATATAGGTATACGAAATTCGTTAGTTATATTTGCTATGCGATTATTTTTGGCCAATTTTCAGTAGAAATACTCCTAAGAAAAATTTTAACATTTTTCAAAAAAAGGTATGCCGATTTTATGCCAAAATTGATCACTTTTTAACGCATAACGATGGAGGTTATTCCATTTCGAATGGCATTCACAGTTTAAAATGCAATTTTTTTTCAATTTTTCGCAAAAAAATTATGATTTCAAAAAATTTAAAAAAAAAATTAAATTTTTTAAATAAAAGAAATTGGTATAGGAATCGTTTATTCGGATCGTTAGCTGTATAAAACAGTAATTTTTTAATATGTGACCATTTTTGGCCAAGTTATGGGATATTAAAATCTTCGAAAATATCATAATTTTGCCAAAATTAATCCCCAATTTTTCAACAAAAATTAATACTCTTTTTGTTCATAGGATTGAAGTTATTAGCCCTACTATGGAATGCCATACCTCGTTGAACTCGTCACAAAATTCCCTTTCGAATGGCATTCACAGTTTAAAATGTAAATTTTTGTGAATTTTTTGCAAAAAAAAATGAATTTAAAAGATCAGAAAATTCGAAAAAAAATATTTCCCGAAATCAATGCACGAGTTACAGGGATAGTTTATGTGGATCATAGGCTGCACAAAAAAGTCAATTTCTTGGTTCTGTGATCGATTTTGGCCAAGTTATAGCAAAAGAGTCCTCTGAAAATCTTCATTTGAATGTGTTCCTCAGATCTTACGTACGCCCATATAATCAGCATGTCGCCCTTCGAGAACATGCTGGTGTCCTACAATCTGCCGGGCAGCAAGATAGTGGAGGCCATGGAGTGGGCTCTGAGTAAGGTGGATCTCGAGAACGGCGTGACCGGATCGTACATCAATCTGCAGTTCTCGGGCATCCGGGCGAAGTACGACTACACGAAGCCGGTGGGATCGCGTGTCATATCCGTAACGATTCGTTGTGCGGACTGCGAGGTGCCCAAGTACGAGCCTCTGGTATCCGACAAGCTCTATCGCCTCACATCGCCCACTTTCCTGCAGGCTGGTGGCGATGGCTACACCATGCTCGCCGAGGGCACTGACCTCCAGTACGTACATACAGGCCGCTCATCTTGTGTCCCATGTTGTAATACCATTTGATTTCAGGTGGGGAGTCACGGACTTGGATGCCCTAATCTCGTACAGCAATCACATCAATCCCATTTACCAGGGCCTCGAGGGACGCATCACAGTGCTCAACTGATTATATGTATTATATCCATAATGTGCAATTCTTGCAGTCACAATAAAGTTATCAGGGAAAGTACACAACCATATCTTTTTTCTGGAAGATTATTGATGCTGGGGAATAAGTTTGGAAGCAATAATAGCATAATATAACCATATACCATTTGAAATCCCCTAAAGATGACATCGTTCTGGAGGCCATGGTGCCTTGGCAACTCGAGATGGAACCCATTGCCGAGCGGACAGTGGGCCAAAGTCGCGTGAATCTCCAGAAGAGTCAGTGTAGCAGTGGGGAATGCAATCTGGGTAACTTCTTCACCGATGCCATGCTTCATGCGGTAAGTATTGGTTTTGTATTGCAACTGACCTAGTCCAATGAGAATCTTCAGTTTGTCAAGGATGCTTCATCGTGGTCTGAGGACAGTTGGAGTAACGTAACCATTGCCTTGACATCCACGGGAACTTTTCGAGTGCCTATTCCAGCTGGCAGTGAGTCCTGAAAACTACATGTATCCTTAATCGAACAATAAGACTAAGTATATCACCCCACAGACATCACCTACAAGCAATTGTTTGCCATGTGCCCATGGCAGAATAGACTGGTGGCCCTCAGTCTGCGTGGTAGGCACATTGTGGAGCTGCTGGAGCACGTGGTGGCGCCCATGAATGCCAGTTCGCCCACGCCGCGTTCCTCCCGATTCCTTCAGGTTTCCGGTCTCCGTATCCGTTACGATTTGAGCGCCGATCAGCGAGTATTCAGTGTGCGAGTAAGGTGCTCCAAGTGCCAGGTGCCCAGGTATATTCCACTCGATTTGGAGCACAAGTACCGCGTGGTGGTCATGGAGTACTTGGCGAATGGCAAGAACGGATTCAGCGTAATCAGCGAAAATGCAGAAGATCCAGAGTAAGCGTGTTAAACAATGTTGACCATAAATATAGTATTAAAAACCTTATTTTGCAAGGTTTGGTCCTTTCGACTTGGACGCCTTAATGGACTACATGAACTCCACCGGGCAAATAACGACTGCAATCGAGCAAAGGATTCAGTTTGTAAATACTTAGAATTTGTAGTATTGTTAAAACATTTAATAAACCTAAATAATAAAATATACATATGTATGGTTTCATTTTGGAAAAAACTTAGCTAGGCGCGAAACTATCGCTTTCCGCACTTAACACATCTCTATCAGAACCACATAAAGCTTGCTACGATAGTTATTTATAATTATATAATTGGATTATTAATAGTTGCGTTGTACTTACATCTTTGTCTATCTTACTATGGAAACAAGAAAACTTATTTATCGGTAAAATATCAAGTTATTCCAAAGTTAACTTGCCATGCGAGTCCCCCAAATGGCTGCCGATAATATTCGATTGCCCTACGCAGGCAATCGATATTCGCCGGCTATTTTCGATGGTCGACGAACGGCCACACCGATACACATTAAGGTTAGGAAGTTCGGACCGCCTGTGCGCACATTTCGAAGCGAGTAAACTGTGGTGAAGTGGGCTTGTTGTTTCACATCAAATAGAATCGGAAACGTTCGCTTAACTGTCTCGTCAATAATTCGCAGTACCAGTTTAATTCACAGTAAGTTCTCAATTTCGATTTCCAGCGCCATTCCCATTTGCCCAATTGCATTTTAAGTTTAGGTGCAAGTGTGTGTGTGTGTGTCCCATTAGCGATTATATAAGAGCGAACAATCTGGCCGATAGCCGGCAAATCGTGTTTCCAGAATGTTCTGCTCATTGATAACTGGAAAGTAAACGATGTCTGCATTGTAGTTAATGAATCCAAATAAGAATTTATTAAATCCACCTCAACACATACAAACACGCATACGGGCGCGCACATTGGAAAGCTGGTGGAAACTCAGTTGCACATGTTTTCCCACTGCTTGCCGGCAATTTCACATTTATCAGAAGTCATTGCATGTGCTGCTACTGCTTGCCCTGCTTTCTTTCTTTCCACTCTCGTTTACGGAAATTTTAGATTCATTGAATAACATGCCCTCCGATTTCGGGAGCTACATATTTGTCTTTCGCCCAAGTGCTGGGTTACATAAATCGTTTCTTCTGGAATGCTCGGTGCCGAGATGTTATTGTTGTTCGTTCCGCGGGGGGTGGGCACTGGAAGGAGGGGGCCTGGCCGGTACAGTGGAGCCTCGCTGCTGTAACGATTTGGTTTACATATTGCTATCAGTACTACCTAAACTCATTGATTTGGTTTAATTTTTCCATTCAAAGCATTTCCTTATAAATATCTCGTGTTGCGTGTTTTTAAATCTATTTCATCATTCTATATGATAAATAGATGTTTATTGTTTAAATTCTTCTTATATTTCATTTTATTGTATTCACATTAATAACAAACTGAAAAAAACTTATTCTTTCTGAGCAAATGGCTTATGCAATTCTTATAGAGATATTAATTAGTTTATGTAATTTTCGAAAATTGTGATTTTTATAAACAGAAACTAGATGTATATAAATCTGTATTTATCTTATCCACGTGTTCTATGCCATACATTAGCTATTTGATTATGCTGATAAAGAGTTCTATACATTGAGTTTTATTACACAAATGTATAATTTTCCTTTATAACTCTTCAATAATTCCCAATTTTGTGCGTTTATGTAATTTCCATACATATCCTCGTAAATATTTTTCCATTGGCTTTGCTGTCAGTAATCTGGGAAGCCTACAGAACTGGTTGTCGAAAATCTCAAACGATCTGTGCTCACGTTATTTTCCCAATTTCACATTCAAGAACGAAGATTTCTGACCTTTGACCCGCTGGAAACACTCGCTTATCAACTAAGAAACTACGGGGTAAACAACGCAAAGATACCGCGTCTTAGTGAAACTCTTGGCCAGAACACGTGCTTTTATTCATCTCTTGCTACCAGCTAGTAATCATCATCCCAATTCTCTCTGCTCTTCCACAGATGTTCCGTTTGCCAGTTTCGCTTGCTCGCTCCTCCATTAGCCGCCAGTTGGCCATGCGCGGCTATGCCAAGGATGTGCGTTTCGGTCCCGAGGTGCGCGCCATGATGCTCCAGGGCGTCGATGTGCTGGCCGATGCTGTGGCAGTGACCATGGGCCCCAAGGGTCGCAATGTGATCATTGAGCAGTCGTGGGGCTCGCCCAAGATCACCAAGGACGGCGTCACGGTGGCCAAGTCCATTGAGCTGAAGGACAAGTTCCAGAACATTGGTGCCAAGCTGGTCCAGGATGTGGCCAACAATACCAACGAGGAGGCCGGTGATGGCACCACCACGGCCACCGTTCTGGCTCGCGCCATCGCCAAGGAGGGCTTCGAGAAGATCTCCAAGGGCGCCAATCCCGTCGAGATTCGTCGCGGTGTCATGCTGGCCGTCCAGACCGTCAAGGACAACCTGAAGTCCATGTCGCGCCCCGTGAGCACGCCCGAGGAGATCGCCCAGGTGGCCACCATCTCGGCCAACGGCGATCAGGCCATCGGCAATCTCATCAGCGAGGCCATGAAGAAAGTGGGACGCGATGGCGTCATCACCGTCAAGGATGGCAAGACCCTCACCGATGAGTTGGAGGTTATCGAGGGCATGAAGTTCGATCGCGGCTACATCTCGCCGTACTTCATCAACTCCTCGAAGGGAGCCAAGGTGGAGTTCCAAGATGCCCTGCTCCTGCTGTCCGAGAAGAAGATCTCATCAGTGCAGAGCATCATTCCCGCTCTGGAGCTGGCCAATGCGCAGCGCAAGCCCCTGGTCATCATTGCCGAGGATATCGATGGTGAGGCCCTGAGCACCCTGGTGGTGAACCGCCTCAAGATCGGCCTGCAGGTGGCTGCCGTCAAGGCACCCGGTTTCGGCGACAACCGCAAGAGCACCCTCACCGACATGGCCATCGCCTCCGGCGGCATTGTCTTCGGCGATGATGCTGATCTCGTCAAGCTGGAGGACGTCAAGGTTAGCGATTTGGGTCAGGTCGGCGAGGTGGTGATCACCAAGGACGACACCCTGCTGCTGAAGGGCAAGGGCCAGAAGGATGATGTGCTCCGTCGCGCCAATCAGATCAAGGACCAGATCGAGGACACCACCTCCGAGTACGAGAAGGAGAAGCTGCAGGAGCGTCTGGCCCGCTTGGCCTCCGGCGTTGCCCTGCTCCGCGTTGGCGGCTCCAGCGAGGTGGAGGTCAACGAGAAGAAGGATCGCGTCCACGATGCCCTGAACGCCACCCGTGCTGCCGTCGAAGAGGGAATCGTTCCCGGAGGCGGCACCGCTCTGCTGCGTTGCATTGAGAAGCTCGAGGGTGTCGAGACCACCAACGAGGATCAGGTACGATTATCAATCCCTCTGTTCTGTTATCCGTGTATTAATGTGTATGAAATCCCATAACAGAAACTCGGCGTGGAGATTGTGCGTCGTGCTCTGCGCATGCCATGCATGACGATTGCCAAGAACGCCGGCGTTGATGGCGCCATGGTGGTGGCCAAGGTGGAGACCCAGACCGGTGACTTCGGCTACGATGCGCTGAAGGGCGAGTACGGCAACCTGATCGAGAAGGGAATCATCGATCCCACCAAGGTGGTGCGCACCGCCATCACAGACGCCTCCGGTGTGGCCTCGCTGTTGACCACCGCCGAGGCTGTGGTCACCGAGATCCCCAAGGAGGATGGTGCTCCTGCCATGCCCGGCATGGGTGGTATGGGAGGCATGGGAGGCATGGGCGGCATGGGTGGCATGATGTAAGCAACTGCCACTGACTGTTCGACAGCCGGAGAGGGGGCGGAAGATGTGATGAGAACCGAAACCAACATACTGTTTAAGTCACGATGTGGAACGATGCCGCCGTGTGGCCGACGGCGAACGCAGCTCATCAGTTAACAGTCATCAGCAGTCGAAGCGAGACCCACCAATATCTCTTACATCGGTGCATCCAGCCGGAGACACATCACCCACCATTTGACACACATTCTAATCCTTGATGGAACCTTGTTTTGCTTCGCATTTATCCTTTGGCAAGAGCAGCGCAACATCAGCACACAAATCCAATCCAACCCAACCGGCTGGATGTGCGCTCGCCCAGACTGCAGCGTTCGCTCCGCCACACGCCGTCGCCTCCATTGTGCTCCACGTTTTTTTAACTATTCCTTAACTCTATTTTTTTTTACATGTTATATATGTAAAGATACCGCTAGTTGTAAAATATATTAAATAAATCCGAAGTTAAATTGAGGAAAACCTGGACGTCTTGTATCTCTGGCGGTTCGCTACTGGGTGGTTACTGGCGTCCTAAATGAGAAGATCGGTCGTCCGCTTTAAATTGTTGTGCTCAAATTTATATTTGTTGCTCTTTCGCATTTTTGTTTGTTTTGTTTATTAATTATAAATACATTTAATAAAAAAAAACCTAAATAATGTAACGCTTAGATGTTTAAAAGAAAGAAAAATATGTTGCATATACTCCGCATACGGTTAATGGGTGCGGGGCCAGGAGGTGGCCTCTGCCAAGTGGATGCTCCCGCTGCCGCTCCTACTCCAGCTGATCCCGATCCCGATCCTGATCCTGATCCCCTCCTGGCGCCGGCGTTAACGATTAACGATGACACAATGGCAGTACGTATGTGATCGATGGCGGCGATGGGTCGTCCGCTGCCCGCGCCGACTCCGACCCTCGAGGCCTATGGCTATGACTTGTCTGGCGGCAGGAGGCTGTGCCCCGCTGTGCTGTGCTCCTACGCCAGCTGTTCCTACGTCTGGTGGCGCTGCTCCACCTTCACGTCCACCACGACCGCGCTTTTTACCCACTCCTAGCACTTGCGCTTGGGCGTGCGCCGCTTGACACCGCAGTTGTCCACCTTCTTGCTGCCCTTGGCGATGGCCAGCAGCTTCACGAGCTTCTTGTGCGAATCGCCCACGATCCAGCCGTGCTTCTGGTACGACTCGTTCTCCTCGAAGTGTTTGCCCGGCGACGGTAACGCCTCCTCCGGCTCCAGTTCCGTTCGTTCGCCATCCCGCTGTTCGCTGCCAGCTCCAGCGCCGCGGGATTCACCGTCGGCGGCCTCCGTCTCGTCGTCCAGGCGTCCGAACTCATCGTCGCTGGAGCTGCTCCAGTAGTACAGCTGCTTCTCGCTGGCTGGCCGCTTTCTGCGCGCCGGCGACTGGCGGCTGGTCTGCGATTTTCGCTTGGCCTTCAGATTCTTATTGCTGCTGCTGCTGTTGTTGTTGTTATTGGTGGTGCTGGTGGTGGTGGCGACGGAGCTGCTCCGCGGATGCGGTGCCGGCGGCGGTGGCTGCTGCTGATTGCCGTGCTGCCGCACCTTGTTCCTCTCCCTTTGCGCTTCCGGTGCAGCTGCAGGCAGTGATGGTAGTGCTGGTGGCGGTGGTGTTGGCGCTATTGGTTCCTTCTCCGGTTCAGTGGCCTTCACCTTGGGCTGCTGCCTGGAGCTGCGAGTCCTGGCTGGTGGCTCAACTTCCACCTCCGACTGCTCCTCCTCCTCTTCCTCATCCTCCCTACTTTCCTGCACCCTTGACTTCTCATTGGATCGCTTTTTGCGATTGTTTGTCGTCTTGGTTGCTGGAGCTTTGCTCTTGGCCGCTGCTTTGGACTTTCCCCTGGCAGGCGGAGTTAGCACTTCTGGCGCAGGCGCTGGCGGTGCCTGGACAACAGGAGGCACATGTGCTGGTGCTGGCGGCGGTGGCTGGTTTCGTTGCCTGGCACGTGGTTTTGGTTGCTCCGGCTCGGCAGGTGCTGGCTTCTTTTCGCTGGCGCGATTCTTTCGTTTACCTGCAGTAGCCTGTGGCGTCTGGGCTTTCTTGCTGGCCACTGGCGGAGCAACTGGCTCCGGCTGGGTGTTCGCCTCGCTGGTCTTGCGCTTGCGCTTCTGTTCCTGCTGCTCCTTCTGCTCGATCAGGGCTATGATGTCCTTGGTGGACAAGAACTCCTCGTACTCATCGGAGCTCCAAGTCTCCACCAATTTCTTGGGTCGATTGGTGGCACAGCGACGCTTGGACTTGCGCTGTCCCTCGTCGATCAGCTGCTCGATCTCTTCGTGACTCATGCCCAGTTCGGACTGCAGCTTGCTTAAATCCTTGCGTGGCTTGCGATTGGACGAGGAAGAAGCAGAGGCAACGGCTTCCACCTTGGATTTCCCCTTTGTCTTGGTCGGTGCGGATTTGTTGGCTGCCTTCTTGGCCGTGTTGACCGTGGAGTTCTTCGGCTTCCTGCCCGGTGGTAATGCACTGGGTGCTGGCATGGCCGCCGGCGCTGCCGGTGCTGCTGGCGCCGCCATGGGCTCCACCTGATGATGGTGGTGGTGATGATGGTGCTGATGATGCTGCTGCTGCTGCTGCTGATGATGATGCTGCTGCTGATGATGGTGGTGGTGGTGTGGCTGCATCTGCTGCTGTTGCTGCTGCTGCGGATGATGCCGATCCCAACCCTCTTGCACCATCGTGGGTGGAGCCTCCATTTCCGTTGACTTGCCCGCTGCGCTACCGCCACGCAGCTCATCGAAGATCTGGTCCAGATTCGCTTGGTTCTTGGGCAACGCCTTAATCTTAGCCATCCCGGGCACCACACTGGGACCCGGAAGCAGTGCCGCCGATGGAGCCATCACTGGCGCCGCCTTGGCACTGCTGGCATGCTTGAATATCCGTCCCATGATCAGTGACTTGTTCTCGAAAGTTTTGGCCGTGGCGCGACTGGAACTGCTGCTGCTACTCCGACATCCCGTTCGGCTGTTATCCGCCGACGAGGATGAGGAGGATGATGAACTGGACGTGGAAACGGCACGTCCTCCTGCCTGCGGTTGAGTCACTCGCCCGGCGGCTACGACTCCACCTCTGACCTCCGGTTCTGGCTCCGGATCCACATCGCCATCGCAGCTCAGGGTTCCGAAGTCGTAGTCATCTCGATCCGAGTAGCTGGCCGTCGAGACGCTGTTGTTGTCCTGCTCCTGCAGCAGATTCACGCACGTCTTGGGCTTCTGGAACGTTATGGGCGCCTTCTCCTCCAGTCCAATGTTCTTGAACGGCCGGTCGGGTATGATAATCCTACCGGATGCCGGTGGCAACGTGGCCGAGCTGGCCACACCCGCCGCCGCCTTGATAATGGACGCATGCATGATGGTCTTCGAGGATGTGGAACTCTGTTGCTGCTCCATCGGCCCCGTTGGCGTCACTGTGGGCGTGCCCGTGGGCGTGGGTGTTGGAGTCGGCGTCTGTTGATTCGCTGGCGGCAGTGATGTCACCGTTGGAGCCACCGGTGCAGGCGGCAAATGGGGCAAAAATTCGCCACCGGGCTTCTCACTACCCAGCGCAATGTCCGCCAATTCCGTTAGCTTGCAGACGCCACGACCCGACTTGGCCAGCTCCAGCATGTCCATCTGCAGATTCACGTTCTCATAGCCCTTCATCGCGGCCTTCGTCTTGAAGCGGGACGTCGTGGTGGCCGAAAACTGCGACACAGCCGAGTAGCTGGGCGAGAGCCGATTGTGGTTGCTGCATGGAGGGGGATTCAAGGATGAATGATATGTGCTATGCAACTATGCTATATGCAACTATGGTAACTCACGTGGGCGTGGTGGTAGGGGTGACTGCTGGCGGGTTCCGGAACAGCTGCTGAATGACCGGCTGGTGGCACACGTTAGCCGCTGGCTGAGCAGCAGCAGGGACTGGCGCGGCAGCAGTTGCCTCGGCGGGTGGCGGCGGCGAGGGTGATGGCGATGGCGATGCCGGCGGTGGCAGGGAAAGCGATGGAGATGCGGGCGGAGGAAGCGATGGCGATGGTGAGGCCGGTGGCGGCAGCGAGGACGAGCGAGATGGCGATGGCGATGCTGGAGGCGGCGGTGGTTGCTTTCTGCCTGCCGTCACGATCACCGATGTGGTGGCTGGACCGGCGCCACCGCCGGGATGCGGACGTGGCGTCTCCGCGCTTTTCAGTATATTGCAGCACTCGTAGAAGAGACGCTCGTCGGGATTGAGATTGAGACGAGAGGCGGTCGGAGCTGTGGGACTGTGCTGGTTGTCGTGCAGTCGCAGACTTGCCTCAGTGATGACATGATGCACTTGCTCTTGCTGCTGCTGATGCTGCTGCTGCTGCAGCTGTTGTTGCTGATGGCGATGCTCCTGCTCCCTTTGCAGCTGCATCCTCTCCTGCTCCTGGACCCTCTGCAGCTCCCGCTCGCGCTCCCGCTCCCTCTCCTGATGGGCCATCTGAGTGGGCACCATGAGCACCGAGGCTCGCATCTGCTGCTGAGCTGCCGCCGGCTGCTCCTCCTGCTGCTGCTGCAGCAACGTCTCCGCTTGGCGTTCCCTCTTGTTTTCCAGATCGTGCGCATCCTGCGGACTAGACGGCGCCGTCTGCGACTGCAGGTACTCCTGTGCGGACACCTTGGACACGTGGGCCAGGGTCATGTTGTGCTTGGACAGCGAGGTGGCGGTGAAGAAGCTTTTGCCGCACAGCTTGCAACCGAACTTCTCGGCATCCAGTTCGCTGCGCTGCGTCCGTTTCTTGGGACGCCGCGTGAGTAGGACACTTCTACGCCTCCTTCTCCGGCGGCCGCGTCCGCCACGTCCCAGATCCTGCGAGTAGCTCGTGTACACGCTCATCTCATCGTCCAGATCCATGTCCATCACCTCGGTGTTTGTGTTGTCGTCGCACATGGAACCAAAGTTCGAGTGCTCATCGTTTAGATTCGGAGCACTGCGCACACTCATCGACGTGGGCGGGCGATAGTATTTGTCCTGGTCCTGATCCTGATCCTGGTCGGGATCACCTTCGCCATCGAACTCGTCGTGGGCAAACTCAAAGTCCTCGTTGGTGGTGGCCGACATGATCTTCTCGTTGACGTTCTTTGCAATCTCCGTAAGGTAGTTGTCATCCTCCTCGGGATTCTCGTTTGTTGTCGGCGTCGCTGACTGGTCCTTGGGCGCCGCCTTGTGCTCCGCCTGCTCCTTGTGTATATTCTTGTTGAGCCGCGGATCCCGACTGAAGGTGGCCGCCGGTGGCAACTGCTCCTGTTTATCCAGCTTACTCTGCTGCTGCCTCGTCAGTTGTTGCTCCCTGGCGACGGCGCTGCTCAGGATGCTGGGCCGCAGGATGGAACTAACGGGCAGCTGGGCCTGATTGTTTCCGCCTGCCGGCTGCGCCTCCTTGGCCTCCCTGGCCTCCTTGGCCAGCAGCTGCTTCTCGATGCCAATGGAGAAGGACTCTAGCGAGGATTTGAGCAGACTGATATTCTCATTGGTGGCCTTGCCAACGCCACCAACACCACCAGCCTTTCCCCTTCGATAGTAGCAACTCTGGCGACGCTTCGGCCTGCCGCGCACGGGCGGATTGGCTGGTGACTCCGCCACGGTGTCGACCACCTCCTTCTTCGCCAGCTTCGCGGCAGCCGCGGATGGTCCTAGGGCTGCATTCCGCTTGGTGCTGGGCATCAGCAGCATTCCGGTGAGCAGCAAATCCTCGCTCTTCTCGTACGCCAGATTCTCCAGCTTCTTGAGGTTATCCCTGCGTGCATTGTCGATCTTAAAGCTTTCCAGCAATTGATCGGCCACAATGGCGGCCAGTTCGTTCTTTCGCCGACGACGTTGCTTCTTTTTGGCGGGCAGCTCCTCGTCCTCCTTGACGGGCGGCGCTTCCTCAGCTGGCGTCGCTGCCGTTGGTATCGGCTGCTCCGATTGGGCGAGACTGTGGAAGCCCGACGACGTGTTGTTGTTCAGATTGCTGCTGTGCTCCTCCATCAGGGAGCTGCAGTTCGTCTCGGCCATGGTGGTGGGCGGTGGAGTCGCTGTACGTGTTGGTAGTGGCAGCACGGCGGGCGCCACCGAGATGACGGACACGGGCACTGGTGCCGGAACAGACGTCTCCGGCAGCGGCAGGCTCACGGGCACAGGATCCGGCGATTCCGGAGACTCCGCTACCGGAGTAGCTGCCGGAATGGTCGTTGAATTGGTGGCCGGCATTACAGTTTCCGCCTTCTTATCCCTGAGACTCATTATTGGACCTTGAACCTGAACGGGAAGCTGGGGCTCGACGACAGCGGGCTTGGGAGCTGGGATTGGATCTGGCAGCGATGGCATCTCTTCCTTCGCATCGCCATTCACCGGCAGCGGGATGCACTGCTGCAAGGATGCCGCCGGCAGAGTTTCCTCCAAGGCGAGCAGGGCGGAGCGACAGTCGATGGTTCGCGAGCGCATGGAACGCTTCTTGGGCGTCAGATTCTTGACAGGCACAGTCTGCGGAGCAGGTGTCACTGGCACCAGAGCAACAGGAGGAGCAACAATAGCTGGAATAGCATTGACAGTTTGGGATTTGTCCAGGGCAGCGGAGGAGAGCACTTCCCCGCAGGCTTGCAACGGCATGATGCAGTTGCTCGACTTGGGAGGCGTTTCCTCCAGCTTTTCCTTCTCCCTCTCCCTTTCGCGTTCCCTCTCTCTTTCCTTTTCCTTCTTGGCCTGCTGCTCCTCCTCATCGTCGTCCGGAAAACTCGCCTGGACAGCCATGATGACCGAGTTGATGGCATCGTCGATATGATTGTTGACCACCTCATCCATGCGAGGACACGCCTTGGCCTGTCCCTTTCCGTGTTCCTTTTTGGAGTTGCCCGTTCCCTCAGTGGAGCGCTTCTTGCCACCCGAACTCTTCACGGGATGAACGGGCGCTGCAACCGTTGCGGAAACCGACACTGCTGGTGGACCACTGGAGGGCACCACCACGCCAGTGCCGGGATTGCGCACCTGTGGAATCTTGAGCAGATCCAGGTTGGAGTAATAGTGCGAAGCCAGCGGTGTAGGCACTCCTGGCACTCCCGGCATGGGCAGCTGGCAGCTCACTGGAGCACCACCAACTGGTGTAGGAAGCGGTGCACCACCTGGCTGCGATTGCGGCGCCAGCGCATTTGCATTCGTCACCAAGGGCAGTGGCACCAGTGGCATTGGCAACTCCTGCTGCATCCTTGGCGGCGGCACCGGTGACGGTTTCCTGCTCGACTTCTTCGACAGATCCAGCGGCTCCATTTCCATGTCCAGGCCGATCAGATTCCGGGCCTCGAAGCCACAGATCGTCTGCCGCCTGGCGGGCATACCGCCAGCACGATGATGCGGCAGTCCGACGAGTCCCGGGTCACCCGTGGTGCCGGATATCAATGGCTTGTGGAGCACTCCGCGCTGACTGGTCAGATTGAGGGGCTGATGATCCGCCATCACGAACATTGCTGTGGGCGCGGGATTGGGATTGGGATTGGAATTCGCTGGCGCTTGCAGTTGGGGCATATACAGCTTGGGCAGCATGTTAACATTCACAGGCACTGGCATTCCCTGCATGCCCAAAGGCATTGCCACGGGCACGGGCACAGGCATGGGCACAGGCACGAGAGGAACTGCGACGGGAACGGGCGGCGCTGGATTCGCAGTCGGCACTGGCAGCGTCGCTTCCAGTGGGGGATACTGTTTGAGGGCGGCCAACGAAGCTGGTGGCTTCGGTGGTGGGGCACCCATCTGTTTAGCCGCCGCCTTGGTGGGCGTTCGTCTCGTCGGTGGATGAACCAAAGCGGTGGCAACTGGCGGCGGAGCAGGTGCAGCGACGGGCAGAGGAACAAGTCCAGCGACAGGCAGAGGAGCTGCTGTCGCAACTGGTGGTGGAGGAACTGGCGCAGGCACTACTGGCACTGCCACTGGCATGCTGGCAAATATGGGAGGCTGCAGCGCTGGAGGAACAGGAGCGGCATTCAGAGTGGCTGGAGCAAGGGCAGGCGGTGGAAGTGCAGGTGGTATGGCAACTACTTCCGGCAGCTCCACTGCTGGAGCTTTCCGCACCTGGATCGACTCCGCCACGGCCTCTGGTGTGGTATCCACCTTGATTATGCGCCGTGACACCGCCTTGCGTTTGGGCGTCTTTGGCTGCACTCGCTCCTTTTCGGCGACCACAGCGGCAGCAGGTGAGTGGTGGTCCACTGGTTTCGGTGTCTTGTCGTGCTTCTCAGCCGGCCTATCCTGCTGGAGTTTCTCCTTTTCCTTTTGCAGCGGCGCAGGCGGAGGCACTTGCTCCGTTTTGAGCTTCTCCTCCAGTTTGCCGGTGAGCATGGCTATGCAATCGCTAATCCTCTTGCTGCGCTTAACAGTCGAATTCGGCGTCGCCTGTCGATTGGCGGCGCAGAAGGGTGGAGCCACGGCTGCAGCAGCTGGCGGGGATTTGGTGGCCGGCGCTGGGGTAGTGGGCGGTGTGGGCATTAGCTGCTTACTAGGCGTGGGCGACGCGGGCTCTGATTCATGAGCGGAGGCGTTTGGAGCGGCTGCCTCCGGAAGAGTTTGAGGCAGCTCCAGACGCAGGGATGGCTTTTCCTCAGCGGGAGATCGTGACTTGGCAGTGACTGTCGGTGCGGGCGCTTTGGCCTCCACCTTGGCTGGCATTTTATCCGATTCGACTGATGCCGGCGGTTCTGGTGGGGATTTGACCTTCTCCAGCTTGGCCTTTTGCTGCTGCTGCTGTTCCTGCTTTTTATGCTGCTGCTTTTGTTGTTGCTGCTTCTGTTTGCGGCGACTGCGCTGCTGCTGGGCGGCGACAGCAGCGGCCGAGGAGCCGGTGGCCACCACAGATGAACGCGAACGCGATCTGGTGGTGCGCAGCAGGTGCTGATTGTAGATTCTCTTGGTGCTGCTGCGCTGCTGCTTGGATTTGGATTTCGACTTGACCAGCGACTTGGCCATGGACTTGGCCTTCGCCTTGTTCTTGGCCTTGCGCTTGGCCTTATTGTCCACGGGAAAGATCTTCTTGCAGATGCGCTTGGCGGGCAGGTTCTCCAGCATTTTCCGAATGGATTCAGCTGCAAATTGGATAATATTTAAAGTGTGCAAGGGAACTCGAAGACTCACAGCATACTCACCATCGCTGGGCCTTTGGCGTGGCGAGTTCTTCAACTTGGATGAACTGGACACGCTCTCCTCGCCCTCCGCCTCGCCATCGCCATCTACCTCGGCATCGCCATCGCCATCGCCCGTTCCCTCCTCCACTTCCACCTCCAGCTTTTCCTTCTTGCGCGCGGAGAGCTGCTTGAGCGGCTTCTTGGAGAAGGCACGTCGCTTCTTGGTGCCGCAGTAGTAGCGGTACTTGCGCTTCTTGGCCAGCGACCAGACATAGTCGCCAGAGCAGTCCAGCATGTGGCGATAGAGATCCATGAGGCCGCTGCACTTGCGACCGCACTTGGTGCAGCTGGAAGGAGCGGACGAGGTGGACGACAGCGTCGTGGTGGCAGCGGAGGAGGTGCAGGTGGAGTTGGACATCGAGGTGCGGGTGGCGGTGGACAGCAGCGTGGAGGCGGACGATGAGCTGGGCGAGCAGGACGACGATGAGGACGCATTGCCCGAACCCGAAGCCGGTGATGGTTGTTGCTGCTCCAGTGCCGATAGCGGAGTGGGTGTGGACACCTCGTATGATGAGCGCGACGAGGCCGACGATCTGGTCTCCTCCTCCGGTTGCACCTGCTCCTGCTTGGGCTGCTGCACTGTGGCGGCCGGCGCAATCTGCGGCCATCGGATGCAGTTGCTCTCGGCGGCAAATCGCCCCAGCGCCCGTTTCGGGATGAAGAGGTGGCGAAGCAGATTGCCGGCCAGCAGCTCGCGTCCCACGACCTCGTAGTGCGTGGCGTAGATGTGCGAGTGGCGGAAGGTCTTGTGCTCCTCCAGCGACTTGCGCTGGTCGAACTTGGCGCCGCAACAGATGCACAAATAGAGACGCGGCCGTGCCCACTCGCCGCTGAGCACGACGGCCTTTTGGTTCCTGCTATGCTCCCGCTGGTCCCGCTCCCGCTGTCGTTCCTGTTCGCTGCTGCCGCCTCTCGGCTGGAGCTGCAGCAGGGAGAGAAAACTCTCGTCGGCGAACGTTTGCGGCAGCAGATCGTCACCGGGATGCGAGTCCAGGCCCTCGTCCTCCTCCTCGTTCTCGCACTTGATGACCGCCTGCTCGTTCTGCTCGAGAATGATGTGCGGCAGCAGGCGGTGGTCCAGGATGAGATTTAGCTGATCCAGCAGGCGGCGCTGCTCCTGGTTCTGCTCCTCCGTCAATGAGAGCGAGAGATCGTGCTTCTGACGCATCGTCAGCTGCGTCCACATGTCCAACTTGGAGAGATCGCGCAGTCCCAGGTAGTTTGGCTGCTTCAGCTTCTTGACCAGCCGACCGCCCTCGTTGATCAGAGTGAACTTCTTTACGTAGTCCCATTTCCACTTCCAGCTGTGCTTCGTGTGCGGTCTCCGGCGGAATTTGGCCAGCGGTAGGAGTTCCCCCGTGCCACCAAATTGATCCGCGGTCAGCAGCGTGGGATAGGAGGCGCCGCCAGGTCCCAGCTGGCTGGGTCCGTGCAGCATAATGAGGTCTGACTTTTGGGATGCGGACGACGATGTGGATGACGTTGTGGACGTCGAAGACGAGGTGAACAACCGTCCGTCGAGGTGATTCTGCAGGTTGTGCCGCACATTAGAGATCACATCCTTGTAGAACTTGTCATCGAACACTGAGTTGGCGACGGAGGCGGAGGATGAGACGTAGGCCATGCTGGTTGGCAGCCGGAAGACTGCATCCGGATTGACAGACTCCTGCAGAGCCATGTTACCCGCTGCAGCGGTCTGCTGATGCGACTGCGACTGTTGATGCTGATTCTGTTGCTGTCGCTGCGCCGCCGCCCGACTGCTGCTCCGGGATTTGCTGCTGGGCGTGGCCAGGGGCGGCGGCTCCTCCTCCTTGCGCTGGTTTCGATTCCGATGGCTGGGCAGACGGTTCTGGGTAAGACCAAGGCGAAAGAGCACCGGCTCGTCGGCGCCCATCAGGCCCGGCTTGGGGGCATGGCCATCCTCCGGATGATGGAGCGAATGCTGCTGGCGCTGGTGTCCCAACAGGTGATCCGCGTCCTGGAACCGCAGGCGACACGGCTGGCAGCCGAAATACTTGTCCGCATGCTGCTCGCTGAGGTGCTGGAACAGTTGCTCCAGATGCTTGGCCGGCAGGCAGATCTGCGGGGGCGTGGCCTGGCGGCGATTGCCCTGCTGGCCACACCACTGGCAGCCGGGGAAGCCGCCGGCGGGATGGGAATTGGAGCTGGTGGAACGACCGCTGCAGCGTCTCTCCTGCCGCTCGGTGTGGAACTTGTCCACATGCTTGGCCTGCAGCTTGCCGGAGGCGAACTTCCTATCACAGTACAGACACAGAACCTTCGAGTGCGCGGCTCCACCCAGGTTTGCGGCCTCTTCCCGCTCGCGCTCGCGCTCCTTCTCCCGTTCTCGTTCCCGTTCCTCCGTCATCTGATGCAGCTTCTCCACCAAACGGGGCAGACGCTCCAGCGGCAGGCTGCAGATCAGCGAGAGCGGCTCCTGTTCCGCCTCCGACTGATCCTCGTGCGGTTCCACCTCTTCCTGTTCCGCGTCCACATCCTCCTCCTGCCGGGTCTGCCGTTTCTTGCGCGGATTGGATGCGGCAGCGACCGTGGCTGGTGCCGTTGCCGGTCCAATTGGATTCTTGCCGTTGACCTGCTCCTCCGAGAACTTGAAGCCACGGCGCAGGCCGAAGCGCGACATGGTCTTCATGTGGAGGCCACTGGGTCGTCCGTGGTTGCGTTGCACAAGTTAACTGCTTCGCCACTCCTGCAAGCAGTGCGGGGTGTGCGAACAACAATTTACTGCTGCACGCACACTGCTTCGTTCTTCCTTCTTTTTGTTGACAAATAAACCGCAAGAAGAAGCAGCGAAAAACAAAAACTACTCACACACACACACACACTCGCACGCACACCTGCTCAATTGGAAATTATACAATAAACATTTTCAACTCCTCGAATTGATCTCGCTCTGTTATCGAACTCTATTGTTTTGGCCAACAGCTATATATAGCATCACTCCACTGCACAAGACCACACTGTCCACTTTGGATATCCCGACTTGGTTTCTCCTGCGTATCGAAAATACGTTCCGTTTTGTTTCGTTCTCTTCGTTTTGTTCTATGTTTCGTTTCGTTGTATTGCACTTGTATTCCGGGATTTCACGGGATTGCTTTCCGTTTTGTTGTTTTGTTTCTTGTTTTTTTTTTCTTGTATTTTTTGTTCTTTTCGCTTCGATGCGGACCAGACCAGGAGCGCCAACGGATCCGTATCAGTGCATTGCATTTAAATTTAAGCACGGCATTGCAGCAGCTCGCCCACCAGTGTAGCCCATTCAATTTTCCCTGGCCGTTCTTTCCACCCTAACAACTGCGTTAGGAGGTATCTAACGTTTAGCCCAAATCGATGCGTGCGTACGGCGCAGAGGGGGCGGCGGCGCGGGCGAAGGGGGCGCGGCACGGCAGCAGGACAACGACGACAACGACAACGATACTTTGTGGGAAACGTACTCGGAATCGGAATCGGAATCGTACTCGTACTCGTTCTCTTTCCCGTTCTGATGCTAGCGATATTGGGTAAACGATTTTTCGGCGACGGCGGCGGCATTATCAGCCATCGAATTGTGCTATATAAACAGCAAATTCGATTTCACTGTCCTACCAGCGCTCGTGTGTGTATATATTTGGTTCGTTCGCACACGCACACATAGCACACACAGCAGCAGCAGGAGCGACCGAAATGTTAAATGTGTGTGTTTTTCTACTCTTTTTTTTCTTATGGGAAATCGAAATCGCGTCAAAATGGTCGGGTTTGCCAGTGTGTACACACTTGTACCCACTGGCGAGGAAGGTACTCGAACTATCGATAGTTGCGTCTCTAGCAGCGATACTTTGACATTGTTCTACGTGAATTACTTAGAAAAACTTGTGATTTTATCAATTACTTATGGGCGGTCTGCATTCCAAATAGTTTTTGTTACTAATAAATCTGTTAGCAGCTTTCGTTCCAATCAGAGCTGGTATATATCGCACAATTAACAGACAGCTGATTTTTCCCATCACTAGGTTCTTTGAAAACCTATTTACAAAAAAATACTTTCCGGATATCAATTGAAAAACATGACATGCGATTTTAGATTTATTTTTATATAAAATTTTTGCTTTACAGGCTAATTGGCATATGATATTGTCCAATAAAGATTAGTTGCTTTCTTATCAGAAAGAGTATATATCGAAATAAAAAAACCGATTGAAAGAGCAGCACAATTTGACTACTCGATAGGTAAATGGCCCCATCGATAGATCATATTCGATTGTGGACAGGGTTGCCAACACAACCCACCGCTGGCTTGTTTTTGACGAGTCATTTTCGTCGCCTCGCAGAAAACGCAAACTAATAAAACGAAACTCACTGCTGAACGAAAAGAATGCCGTACAACATGGACGTACTGATGCCGGAGAAGGTGCGTAGTTGCCTGGCTGCGCCGCCTGGCCAGCGTACTAATCGCCTCATTTCCTTTTACTCTTTTTCCACCAGGACGAGCTCTCCGACTTGAAGCCGAAAGATGCGCACAGTTCCCTGGACGAACTGGACATGGAGGATCTCTACGTGCGCTACAAGGTGAGTCGTCCACTGGTCTTCCATTCGATCAACCAACTAAGCGGCCATTGCGTTGTAGAAACTGCAAAAGACACTGGAGTTCATTGAGGTGCAGGAGGAGTACATCAAGGACGAGCAACGGAACCTGAAGAAGGAGTATCTGCACGCCCAGGAGGAGGTGAAGCGCATCCAGTCGGTGCCGCTGGTGATTGGCCAGTTCCTGGAGGCCGTCGATCAGAACACGGGCATTGTGGGCTCCACCACCGGCTCCAATTACTATGTGCGCATCCTGTCCACCATCGATCGCGAGCTGCTGAAGCCCTCCGCCTCGGTGGCCCTGCACAAGCACAGCAACGCGCTGGTGGACGTGCTGCCGCCAGAGGCGGATAGCTCCATTTCTATGCTCCAGCCGGATGAGAAGCCCGACGTTAGCTATGCGGACATTGGTGGCATGGACATGCAGAAGCAGGAGATCCGCGAGGCAGTCGAACTGCCGTTGACCCACTTCGAGCTGTACAAGCAGATTGGCATCGATCCGCCGCGCGGCGTGCTTATGTACGGTCCGCCCGGTTGCGGCAAGACCATGTTGGCCAAGGCGGTTGCTCATCATACGACGGCGTCGTTCATACGTGTCGTCGGCTCGGAGTTCGTGCAGAAGTACCTCGGCGAGGGACCGCGCATGGTGCGCGACGTTTTCAGGCTGGCCAAAGAGAACGCGCCGGCCATCATCTTCATTGACGAGATCGATGCGATTGCCACGAAGCGTTTCGATGCGCAGACTGGCGCCGATCGCGAGGTGCAGCGCATTCTGCTCGAGCTGCTCAACCAGATGGACGGGTTCGATCAGACCACGAACGTTAAGGTGATCATGGCCACCAACAGGGCGGACACACTCGATCCGGCATTGCTGCGACCTGGTCGATTGGATCGTAAGATTGAGTTCCCGCTGCCCGATCGCCGGCAGAAGCGACTCGTCTTCTCCACCATCACCTCGAAGATGAACCTCAGCGAGGACGTCGATTTGGAGGAGTTTGTGGCCAGGCCGGACAAGATCTCCGGTGCCGATATCAACGCCATTTGCCAGGAGGCGGGCATGCACGCGGTGCGTGAGAATCGCTACATCGTTTTGGCCAAGGACTTCGAGAAGGGCTACAAGAACAACATCAAGAAGGACGAGCAGGAGCACGAGTTCTACAAATAGATTATATTAAGTCACACACACTACACCCGCCCCATTTTTTCCCCACACACTAAACTCTTCTTTGTACGCATAGAGTTATATCATTAATAAAAAACAATTATCAAAGTGGCAAGCGATCCCAAATCCCAAACGAACAGTGGACAAAGCATTCCATTTACGGCAACAACAAACTAGACAAAATATATATATATTTGATTCGTTCAAAAGAGATGCAAACAAGGAGCATTGGAAGGATAGTCTGGGATAGGCGGCTGGCTTACTTCATCAGGGAATTGACCACGGCGTTCACATTGATGGCCTTCAGGTCGGCATACGTCTGACCCGTGCCCACGAACACAATTGGCTGGCCGGTGATGTAGGTCATGGAGATGGCGGCGCCCACCTTGTCGTCGATGGTATCGAATTTGGTCAACACTATGCCGTCGATGATGTGCGGGTTCTCGTTGGATGAGTAGTCGGCCAGCGACTGATTGAACTTGACCAGCTGGTCGACGGCTTCGTTGCCCACCAGTGCCTCGCCCACGAATAGCACCAGATCCGGATTGTTCACCTTGATCAGCTTGGACAGCGAACGCATCAGCGGCTCGTTGTCCTGCATGCGTCCTGCGGTGTCCACCAGCACCACATCCACTCGCGTATCGTGGGCAAACTTGATGGCCTCCATGGCAATGCCGGCGGCATCCTTGCCATAACCCTTCTCGTACAGCTGCACCATGCTGCGTCCATCGTGCTTGGCCGCCGGATGCAGTGCGTTCAGATGGCGTGTGTGTGTGCGCAACTGCTCGACGGCACCGGCGCGGAACGTATCGCAGGCGGCGATCAGAACGTTGAAATCGTTCTCGATCAGCCAGAAGCAGATCTTGGCCAGATTGGTGGACTTGCCGACGCCATTGACGCCGCAGAAGATGATCGTGTACGGGCGGCCGTTGCGCTTCGATTCGAGCGCATCGCGTATGATGTCGATGCGCCGTTTGGGCGAGAGAATCCTCACCAGCGATTCCGTGAGCGCCTCCTTCACCTGGTTGGCGATGCTGTCGAATGTGCCCATTTGCTTGCCATCCAAACTGGCGGCCACCGAGTCGCACAGCTTGGCCGCTATCTCAGAGGCCACGTTCTTCGATATCAGATGGTCGCGCATCTTCTCCAGCGCCGGCTGCAGATCCGCCAGCGACATGGTCTTGGCGCCCACAATGCCCTTGAAGTAGGATAGCAGGCCACCGCGTTTGCCCTTCTTCGACTGCACCTGCTCCTCGGCCTCCCCCTCAGAGGATGCGTCCTCGTTGTCATCCTCGTCCGCGCTCTCCACATCCAAGTCCGGGATGACGCCCTGCATTGTGCCCACCAGCTGCGAGTGTGGAAAATAATAATGATTTCGTGATTTCACTTCGGGGAAAGTGAAAGTTACTACTCACCTCGCTGTTGATGTTCTGGTACTGCACATCATCGGGCGAATCCTTGGAGCGATCGAGCATGACGGCATCCTTGGAATTGTCGCTCAGATCCCAGACGCGTGGCTTCTTGCCGGCCTTCTCGGGCTTGCTAGACTTGGAATCATTGGGCGAGGTCTTCTTGGTGGGCTGGAGCTTCTCGCGCAGCTTGCGCCGTTTCTCCATGATGATCTTGTCCATGGAGGAGGCCGTCGCTGGCGACGACGGCTGTGATTTGGACGGCGGCGGGGTTTCCTGGATGTTCACCCGCTTCTCCACCGGCTTCTTGTCGTCCTGTATCATAGAGGCGACGGTCTTCTTCGATTTCTGTGACTCGTTGTAGGAGCGCATGGTTTTGGGAGCTTTCACTTGCTTGGCGGACGCCTCCTCCGCGGCGCTGAGCACGCGCCGATACTCGCGATCGAAGTCATAGTCATCGCCCAGACGTATGTCGCCGTACTTCTCCTTGAAGGCCGCCTGCATGTCGGTCAGGAATCCATCTAGGTAGTTCAGTTTGATCACCTTCTGGAAAATGGCCGCATAGACCAGGTCCAGTTCGTTGTCCAGCTTAAACTGCACGGCCAGGTGGTCCTCCTCGTAGTACTTGGCCTCTGTGTTGCGCTCCTGCAGCCGCACAAAACCACATTAGTGTCCATTGGTGCAGTCACAACAAAATCCATCCATTCACTTACCTCCAGAATGACGCCACGTATCAGGTTGTTGATGCAGGAGGCGAAGTTGCTACCGGACACGTTCGAGTGCCACAGCACCACGCCGCCCTTGGTGAATATCACCACAAAGTCCAACATTTTAGCTACGCTTCCGATCCGTCACTTTCAACAACGACGCAGTCTACTCGCATTGCATTTGCATCAAATCAAAAGTTGCCACACGTTCCACGTCACTTGCCTAGCGATGGCAGCGCGCTCGATAGATACGCGCGTTATCGATATCGAAAGCTGTCACTTTTGGAAGTTGAAAAACCGTTAAATACAAATAATTCAATTTGAAAAATCAAATAAGCAAAATTAATTACACTAGAAGTGTAATAAAATAAAGTAGTTCCAAGGTTACTTATACATTTTTAATGTATATCAGCAGTTAGGGGATTCCCTGTTTTTTTCCCATTCGAAAGAAAATAAAAAAAGTCGTTTGCTTTTGCTTTACACATCTTTAATGTTAAATTTAGTTGTGTATGTTCTCGCTTCATTACAATATAATTTATTATTTATATTTAATAATACATTATTAGAGTCCAAGTCCTAACACTTTCATTATTTATACCGCATAATATCGAAGCACTCATTCAGTTGGTTTTGCCATATTAACATTGTTTTAAAAACTCGCATTTGGTGGATTAAAAAATGGGTTATCATTATCATTCGCCTGCCTTGTGTTTTGTTTAGTGTTTTCATTTTTAAAGTGCTCTGAGGAAATGCCATAACAAAATGATTAAACGTCTTGATTGGATAAATACTTTAGGAGAAGCACGTGAGTATGTTTCGTTCACATTTTCGATTTAGTTTTAGTTTAGTGTGTTTATATTCTCTTTTTTCTTTTCTTGTTAAGGCTAAGATACTAAGTTCTCCGCTATTTGGGACAGATTTGTGTGTGTGTGTTTTTTCTCAGTGTATTTTGCTTTGTTTTATCGTTTTTATCGCAGCACAAGCAGCAGTGTGTGGAAATCCATGATTTGGTTAAGTTTCGTTTGATTTGCTTACGATAGTTTAGTTTTTAGTCGTGTAAACATAATTAAATATATGCAATAAATATTAGTACAAAATGAAATGCAAATCATCTCTAAATCATAATAATCGTATAGTAAAGACAGTTTGCATTTTAAATTCTTCACCGAAGTCGCTTAAAATGACAAAAAAAATATAATGTAAATTATTTATATATAGAATATATAGATATAAAGAAGGGGGATTTAGTTTCACAAAAAAAAAACACTTGCTGTCTAAAATTGCATGTGAAAATCATTAATAGTTACTGGGTATGGGAATACGTATGTAAATCGGATTTGGTGCAAATAAAATAAATTAAATACAGTTTTGTGGCCTTTAAATAAATACAATGCGCGATTAGTTCGTAATTTAAAAACTAGTAGATTTGTGCCGTGGCATGAACAAACAACTCTGGTCGAGCAATTCTGCAAAATGGACAAAATGAGGAAAACAAATCGCATCGGATCGAATCGAATCGCATAAGGTTATTTGTTAAAAATTAAATGGAATCTCATATCATTTTTAGAGTAAAACGTATGCTTGTAAGTAGTAAATATATATATATTGTATAGTAAATGTCTTTTTCTTTTACACAATTAGAATATCGACTGCGCTGAAATTACAATTATATTCATATAATCATAGTTCACGGCGAATCCAAATAAAGTCGTGGCCAGCCTAGCCTAGCCTGTCTTCAGTTTTTCAGTTGAGTTCCATTTTGTTGGGTTGCGTTGCTCTCATAATGGTAATAATGCTGTGGTATCTGGTCTGTTTCCGTGCTTAGTTCATTTGTAAAATATAGACTCCCGACTATTAAATATCAGTTAAAAACTTAATAAACCATAAACTCGCAGCGACATCGACGGCTTGGGGCAAAGGGGATAGGGACTGCACGACAGACACGTCCGTTGGGAAGCCAGAGGGAATTCGTTATATAAAATGTACGGCTGGGTGAGGTGGATGAGTCTGGGTGGTTGTGGATGATCGGGTCGGATGCGGTAATCAACTAACGCTTGCCATTCGGCGAATTGAAGCTGCACGACAGCATCTCCTCCTTGGCCAACTTGGCGCGATATTCGGCCATCATGTCGCGGCACTGGATGGCAATGTCCAGCAGCTGCGAGAACATCGACTCGCCCCGCTTGCAGTACGAATCCTGATCGTAGTCCACATAGTTGGTCAGATTGTACAGTGCCTTCGACTCGGCGAGGAAGGTCTCCAGGGTGGCGTTCACGGTGCGATGATACTCCACCACCATCTCCTCCGTCTGCTGCAGGTCGTCGATTGCCTGGTGCTGGACAATCAGCTCGTCTGACATCTCGTGTTCCTGCAAATGGCAATGTACAGTGTGTATAAGTGAACAGTATAGGTTGTATGTTTCATTAGGGATCTGTCTAAGGGGAAGAAGCCCTACTTATTTCCATACGAGTATGAATTTTACTAGAATTCAACGAGAACAAGTAATAAAATATATAAGATCATTGATGGCTAGTTGGGTATGGTGCACGAATTCCCCTCAATTGAGCTCCTTTCCGCCACGCGGCGTTCGCACGGCAATCGTTTCATCTTGGGCCGCACGACATCTGGCTGCAATGGATTGCGCACAAAGGGCAGATGGCACGCGTACTTGTACAGCAAGTCATCGCAATCCAAAGTCGAGAAGCACAAGACCGTTTGGGAGCGAAGCAGGGCGAAACGCTGCCCGGAATCGATCGGATCCTCGGCAAACTGCGGCGGCGGCGGCAGCAATGGCCACTTCTTCGCGGCCTTCGCCACACCGTCGTCATCCGGATGCGACTTGACCTTCTCAATGAGGCTGGCCATTTTGGTGATATTTAGCGCATAACGTTCGGCCGCCGTCGGCAAGCGCTGAAACGATCGGCTACGTGGCTCCACTGCCTGCTCATTTGTCGCGGTCGAGGGATTGCCTTTCACTACTATCGCATCCTCTTGCTCGTAGGGCACATAGAAGGATTCGTAGTTGCGAGAGCCGACGCGCTTCTTGCGCTCCCGATGGATGGGATACGGGGGATGGAGCCACTGTCGAATGCCCAGCTTGGATACCTCTTCGCCGGTTAACTTGTCGGCTTTCTTAGAGTAGACGTTATAGGTTTTACATGCCATCTTCTTGGGCTTGTTGCTGTTCCAAACGTGTGACGGTTTCCCGTGATCGTTGACTTGCGCCGTGGGAATCGAGCTTGCAGCAGCAGCAGCAGTAGCAGCAGCTCTCCTGACTGCCGCCTGGCTGACCATGCTGTACACGGATCGCAGGGTCCGTGCATTGGTGTAAACCGCCACATTTGGCGTGTGGCTATCGCGTGCTCTCGCCTTTCCCTTGCCTTTGCCTAGCTGGAGCATTGTGTTGGATGGTATCGACATGTATTTATAACGTATAACTTGTAACCCGAACTAAAGGGAGCTGCAAACTGAGTTGAGACCAGTTGCCGACTGACGAAAACCGTAGTGACAATGCCAAATGCCCTAACTAAGCCTACTAAGCTATATAACATATATTATAGAATATATATTATTGGTTCAACGGCATAGTTCGGTCATAGGTTCTCCATTTCAGCATCCCATCTCATTTCAATTCACTTAATTCCTAGCTTAAAATCGATACCTTGTGACTTCGTGTAACTTCTAGGTGACAAATATGCAAATACTTACGCTCAGCGAACTCAGCATGGCCAGGTCCATGTTGCCGGCGTTTTCGTTCTTGTTGTTGTTATTATTATTGTTGTGAATTACCGCACCCGCCGGAGCACGTTTATTATTCGATTGGGTGGCCGGCGCATGCGAATTGGGATGCAGCTGATGCGAATGCGGATGCACCATGTTGAGCTCCTCCTCCTCCTCGTCGTCCGTGATCTCGATGGGCTCGCTGTCGCCGCCAGGGCAAACTTCGGCGATATCCTTGACCACCAGCTCCTTGACACGATCCGCATAGCGTAGCGTGTTGAGCGTGTGCTCGCAGGAGCTAAGTCCCGGCGAGATCATGGCTATCATGCAGGTCTTGCTCTTCTCGCCAATGAACGAGTCGCGCAGCACCTGGGTGAGTTTGGAGACACGGAAGGGCAAGTGGGCCGACTGTTTGCCCAACGCACGAATGCACTCCTTGAGGGCCAGCAGCGATTTGTTGATCTCGGCGCCCTCCATGCGTGTCTGCCGGTCGGCCGAGGAGGTGTCCACGCCGCGTTCATTGCCCGCCAGATCGATGAACGAGAACTTGCCATGGATCTTCGTCGAGCCCTGCGGCCGCAGCACAATCTGGAAGACGGCGTGCGAACGCGACGAATTGGAGTTGGCTGACGTCTGGCCGGATGTGCGGGCAGCATTGCCGTGCTGGATGAGTTTCAGTACCTCCTCGACGCCATCGACCACCTTCTCGGTGAGGCCCACCACCTGCACTTGCTGTTTGCCATCCTCCAGGACGCGCAGCTTCTGCTTGTCGGCCAGAAGATCGAAGACCTAAGGCAATAACAACACAACGTTCGGATTAATAGAGTTCAGTATGCCAAGTTGTATGTCTCACTCACCTTGCCACTGTAAATCTCAAAGAAACTGGCCGAGACGACTAGATTCATGGCGCGATATCGCGGCATATTCAGGGTCACAAAGACATCCTTGGCCGCCATGGCGTAGATGCCGTTCTTGCAGTCCTGCACCTTGCCATTGAACTCGCCGCCCATGGTGTGCGTCTTGCCCGATCCCGTCTGGCCGTAGGCGAAGCACGTCGCCATTCCGCCCTCGAAAATGGTTTTCACCAACGGCTTGGCTGTGTATCTGCGCGGATGGAGTGCAAGATTAAAGATTAGCATGGGTACTTATGTGTATATAACAGATATAGCAAGCATCTAGCACTAAATGGACTGCCACCATGCCATTAATCCTTGATAAATACATCTATTTGCATTCAAAGTTAGCATCTGCCCAGTAAAAATGATTATCGATAAGAATTATACATACGACTAATTAAAATGCAATAAATAAATGTGTAAGTCGCATTGTTTTCTGAGGATTGATAACGCACGATGTCAGCAGTTGATTCACCCATTGGGATTTGTCAACACGAGCGTGCGTTATCATCGGCGCAGTTTTGGGCATTAATGCCGGTCTATATTACTCATGGGGTATACTTTTTGGGCTATACTTAAGCGATTGCCGTGACGCAACTAATGGCGTTACCAATTCCCGACAGCCACACAATACACACGAGTGCGAAAACCGGAAAGAGAAGCTAAGCAAGAAGTTGCCGGAGAAAGGAAAGAGGGGGCAGCAGCAGCCGTAGCAGCTTTAATTCAATTGAAGCCAAACAATTGCTAATGGACAAATGCCGGGCCACAAGGCAGTTACTTTTCGAAATGTCTTCCGCTGGAGAATTGGGTTTAGAGAACTCGGTGTGCAGATCGGCGGACGGAGTGGCACGGCGGGGGCAGGTGAAGCGTCTGGGGCTTCCAAGTTAGTCATTCAACGAATTTGGCTATTTCGGGAGCAACCGCTTTCGGATGCATGTGTGTGGCTCTGTTGCCGTCTCTGTCGGCATGACTCAATGGGTCGCTCCACCAGAGATGCGCCAACGAAACGAGCTCGAAAAGTGATTGGCACTTTTGGTTACTCGGTGGAAAACTGATAAATAGGGTACGCTATAGACTATATATCATTCCACTGCATCAACAAATTGGGCTTAAGATTGAATGTTAGCTATAGAGGGTCATCAATAACTAAATAAGATTTTCAAGATGACTTCTATAGATCAGTACAATTGAAAGAAAGTCGTTTGCTAGCAAGGATACCCATTAGCAGTTGAAGAAGCCTCCCCAAGACATTGGAATGTGTGGTCACCATATCGAGCGTTTGTTTAGAATCACTACTAGTAATTTAAACAGACCATATATGGCGTTGTTTTGGAGCTAGTTATTTGGATTGGATACTCACTTGTATACCATGGCATTGTCGCACGTGTCGTTGAAGGCGTAGTCGAAGCGAAACTTGTGGTTCTCCAGGAACTTGGTGAGGTCGACCTTGCTGCGCGGCTCGTGCACGATGAGCATGTCCTTGCGCGGCACCGAGATGACATCGATCTCCTTGCGATTGACCTCCTTACGGCTAATGGGACGTTTGCGCACGCACACTGTGATCTGATGGTCATCGACGGCCTGGCCATCGAGCAGCGGGACAAATTCTAGCGTGCTCTGATATTCGCGTATCATCTGCGCCGTCTCCCAGTTGGGATTACCCGGATCCTGATTCATCAGCGCCACCTTCTCCTCCTTCATCTCGGCCTGGCGGGCGCGTCGCTTCTCGCGATTCTCCTTCAGTCGCTCCACCTCTTTCAATGCGTGCGATCGCCGGGTACTAGCTCCGCCAGCTCCCTGGGTTGTGGCCGCAGTCGCGACTCCCTGTGCCGCCGGACCAGCACTGGCTGCCGCGCTGGGATTGGGCAATGTGTTATTAGGCACCGCCGAGGCGATCCTTGTCTGCTGCTGGCCGGTGGCAGCTTGCGAGTACCGTGGACGCTGTAATCCAGTGGTCGCCGTCGAGGCGGTATTGCCCGTGGTGTTGGAGTTGCTGTTTGTATTCACGCTATTGCTGTTGACGATCGGATGGGGGATCGACTGGCTCTCCTGGATCTTGTTCAGCATGTTGCCGGCCATGGTCATACGGCTGGTGAGATTGCCACCGATAGCCGATTGTGTGGGATTACGCGAGAGATTCATCGGCGCTGTGGCCTGTTTCTTGGGCTCCGGGGCGGCGTGCTGCTCGACGGTATCTTGTAATAGCTCCGGATTGAGCGTGAGTATGGCGTCCAGTTCTACCTCCTTGCCCTTCGTTTCGCCGCGCTCGTACCATTCGACTGTGATGCACTTGCCTGACTGGTTGATCACCGCCACCACGGCCATGTGAACGCGTCCATCCGTCCGCTTGATCTTGACGCTTTGCCCCACCGTAATCATGTCCATGATCGTTATATCTTTCTTCTTCACCGATCTCTTCCTCTTTCTCCCGGCTTATCCTGCGTTAACTCCGTGTACTGCTTGATGGACAGCAACTGCTTGCAGAAGGAGTTCCGTTAGTCGTAAATGTAGTAACTACGTTGTGGCGTGAAAAATGTGTCTAAACGGATACATAAAAAAAAAAAACCCAATTTAGTCAATTTTGGTCGAAAATAATTTTGTTCCGTTGGATGTTAACTGTTGACGAACTCTGGGGAAACTGGGGGAAACTAAGCCCCGAACCGAACTCAAGGCATTGACAACTAAATCGCAGCCAACTGCTTGTCGAGGTCGCCGACAGCGTCTGTTTTTTTTTCGAGTGTCCCAGTGTGTGTGTGCTGCTTGCGGGGCTGCGTTAGTATGTGTGGTTGAGCTAAATTCAAATGCCAACTGTCGTTTTCGTTGCGTCCGGCAACGGATAACAAAAAGGAAAAACGGCAGCCCGCTGGCTGGGAATTGGAAATAGGAAAAGGGGAGCTCCGAGCCAGCGTAGGATCGCGAAAATCCCAATCGCGTTGCTGCTTTTGTTGTTGTGCGCCCATTTTGTGGGCACTGGCGGCACTGTGCAACACTGACACAAACATAGCGACACATATGCAGCTGCGGCAAGCCTTTTGGCCGAAATGCAGCGAAAAAAAACAACAAACCGCGGCGTTTGGCAGCCAATCAATGCTTTCCGCTCATAATTAGATGCAAAACTGATGAGAGAAAAACACAACACTCGCACACACACACATATGCATGGAGTGGGGGGGAAATGCGTTTGCTTTATCGCTTTACGTCATACACAGAGCACCCACACACACTCGCGCGCACGCAAACACACACACCGATGCAGAAAACAGACGGTCGCGGAAATTTAATTGAATTTTTCGCAATCTGCTGCCTTTCGCTCACCTTTCCTGCTATCTTCCCAACCGCTACAATGTGCTAGCACTTTCCATTAAAAAAAAACTGGCGGATTTATCGACCGATCACAACGAAATATCACAAAATCTGCTAGAAATAGTTTTGCAAGCGACCAGATGTCAGCAACAAAATTTTTTAGTTTCGCCTCGCCATTGTTTTTTCTACCCGCCGCGTTGCGCAGCACTGGACTGCAGCGCAAACAGTGCTGGCAATCAGCCGTTGTGTTTGAAAAGTGACACAATTGGCGTGTTAATAAGTGAATAAAATCCATTTTAAGCGTGGTTCCTATTGGCTAAGAAGTTTTTGGGTATATTTATGACTTTTTTGTAACAATGGCAAGAAGAATCCTGCGAACTTGAAAGATTATTATTAACTTGGATGACTTGGCCAACACTAGGCAAAGTAACCGTTTAAAACGTCAGCTGTTTGGTAATTTATATCAATAAGTAATAAAGAGAAGCGACCGCTTTTGTTGGCATAAGCATAAGCGTATCAAAATGAACCTAATATAATGAAAGGATCGACGTTTCGGCAATATTATGTGTATTTGTGTGCAATTATGCTTTTCAGCCCCCGAAACTAGACAACACTACACAAGCATAAAGTTCGTTATTTTTAAGACCTAGCAAAATTCGCTGTTTAATTAGACAAATTATCAGGAGAACAATATTGAAGGTTGATAAGTGCCTTATCAAGATGAACTGGATATTATTTGACGTGGATGGTTATTCATTTGCTTGGTTTTACCGTTTTATCATTATCGTATATGTACTTGTGTTACTTCTTTTAATTTGATTGTGCTTAATGGCTGTAAATTATCTCTTTTTCAAAAACATTTAGCCATTTATCAATGGACATAGAGCTGTCCATATATAAAAATTGCTTGTACAGTGGATACATCCACATTCGAGACGCGAACAGGTGGGCACTTCGCATCGCGCTTGTCTATCGATACTATCATCCCAACCATCGACTTTTGTTGGTGGGGGTGTATTTGTTTGTGCGTTGAAGGGAAAGCGTAATAACGCCTCCTGATATCGATATCGATATCATATCACAAAAAACAATAAACCCCAAAAGAAACGCTAAAAACTAGTAGTTTTGTGTGCCAGAAAAACGAAATTAGCAGCTGGACGTAGCCAAGTTGCCACGTCAACCGACCGACATCGACACCAGACACCACAACGCCCAGCGCCACCATGGACATCATGGATATCCAGGCCGTAGAGTCCAAGCTGAGTGACGTCACGGTGACACCGATTCCGCGCAGCCAAGTGCAGAATTTCTACAATTACCAGCAGCAGCGGGAGCAGCGCGAGCAGCAGCCCCAAATCCAGATATCTGCCATCCACCACTCGCGTGGATCCGGTGGCGGAGGAGGCGGATCCAACTCATCTAACGCGGCCACCGACTACTCCACGAGCAGCGGTGGCAAGCGGGAGCGGGACCGTTCATCCGCCAGCGACTACAGCAGCTCGTCCAGCAAGCAGAGCTCCGCTGCAGCGGCCAATGCAGCAGCAGCTGCCGCCGCCGTCGCTGCCCTCCAATACTCCCCGCAGTTCCTCCAGGCCCAGTTGGCGCTACTCCAGCAGCAATCGAACACGACAGCCACGCCGGCAGCCGCCGCAGCTGCGGCCCTCTCCCTGGCCAACATGTGCTCCAGCAATGGTGGTCAGCGGAATTCCGGTGCCGGCGTCTCCTCCACCTCCTCCAGCAGCAATGGGCAGAGCATGGGCCTGAATCTGAGCTCTTCGCAGCTAAAGTACCCGCCACCCTCAACCTCGCCCGTGGTGGTGACTACCCAAACTTCGGCCAATATCACCACGCCGCTGACCTCCACGGCCAGCCTGCCCTCAGTGGGCCCGGGCAATGGGCTGACCAAGTACGCCCAGCTGCTGGCCGTCATCGAGGAGATGGGCCGCGACATACGGCCCACGTACACGGGCTCGCGCAGCTCCACGGAGCGGCTCAAGCGGGGCATTGTCCATGCCCGCATCCTGGTGCGCGAATGCCTCATGGAGACGGAACGTGCGGCGCGCCAATGAGAGGAGGAGACGCTGGCGCCGCAGCTGGCGACGCCGGAGTGAAACGGACCAGGAGGCGAGGATCAGCCTCACCTAGGTTAATTCCCCCCAAACAAACAAAAAAAAAAACACGGACAAAATGGGTAATCTTTGTAACAGTTGTGAGTTCATTTCGCTGGAATATCATAGGATTTATTTAATTTCAATATTTTCCAAAGGTTTTATTTATTTTCGTTTTTTGTTTGGTTTTAAGTTCGCATTTTGTTGCTTTATTTCCAAATTTATATTTTTTTTTAGTTTCTTTATTTTATATTTTCACATTGTTTTTAGTTCAGTTTTGATTTGATTAAAAGAGCCTCCAGAGATTGCCTATAGCAAACGCAAAGATCCATTTTGTCCCAATTTAAGCATTAAACTGTAGCAATTTGTACTAACTTGTAAGCCCCCATCAACTTAATGGCCCTCGGGCCGCCGGACCATAGTTAAAGAATGTTTAGACTAGCTCAGGTTACAATCGGTTAAATCGACAATGCTACGAGTACAGCTGCAGCCCAAGTTATTGGACTTTGTGTATCTCAACCGTATACCCATTAATCTGTATCCGTAAACGCAAGACCCAGTTGCTCCTGTGTGTCTGCGTTAGTGAATGCGATTAATTACGAGTATCTGCCGTCGAGGAGATGCAGATACAAATGCAGATGCAGGGCAGGATGAGTGCGAGTTTGTCACTGCCGGATAATAGAGCTGCTCCTCGTTATTTTAGAGAACTATACAAATGCAGATATGTAGATGTAGTTAAGCAGAGATATATCTATACATATATACTTGTTATGCAAGCGAACAGTGTGCATGTCCAAGTGGAATGGTGAATTAGTGGCAATTGACACGAGAATATTTATATATGTATACACATTATTTACTATATGTATGAGAGCAAATACGACTAAGTTCAAGCATGTATACCAGACCGAACCCGAAATCGAAATCGAAATAAATGCGCAATTTTGGTTTTTTTAAACGCATCTCTGGCTAACTTGCTTCTTGCGAGGCGTTGTCAGCAGTTGAACTTGGGACAGCAGCCGGGATAGGGTTTGCTCAGATCCTCTTCCATTTTGCAGGGCCTCAGGGAGGCGATGGCCGGGCATCTGGATGGCACAAGTGGCGAGGCGGTGGGTGAGTCAAGGAGACATCAATCCATGTAAAAGCTACTCACCCCAAGGCAGTCACTTGTTTGGGTCCCTTGCAGGTGTACTGCAGGCAGCGGCCTTCCGGCGTGTACTTCTCTCCGGCCTTGAACTGATGCCCACCGATCTCGCAATCCACTGCGAATGAACAAGAGGAACATGCGGGCTAGAATTGTTTGTGGCATCGATGCACTGCATCCACTTACCGGCGAACACCAGCAGCGAGTGGGCTCCCAGAACGAGCAGGCAGAGTACGAACGTGACGGACTTCATATTTTGTAGCTAACTGATCAACGGATCGCTCGGCTGGGCGACTATATAGTTCCACTTGTTTCGGGGTGCGCCAGCGATTAGACTGAAAGGTCAAGATCTATGTGCTCCCGCGCGATTGCGTCTCACAGGGGTCCTCGGGTTTATCAAATAGGTGGAAAATTCTCGTTACGTACAGATTCGTTCCGGAGGCTGGCGAAACAGCTGCAGTTCCAGTGATAACATCATTAGTTCCTTAAGCTATGTACGTTTTTATTTAACTAAAGATTATATGTTTACTAGTAGGTTGGCTAACTTTGCCACAAGATCAATGGATTATAGTTTAAATAGAGATAGTATCGATGCTTTTGGACCTAGTATCTAGTCTCTAGTATTCGTCGGAGCACTCGAGTTGCGGACAGCACTCGGGAAACTTGAAATCATAGTCGTTGGGTGAGAGGTGACAGCCAGGTCGCGGCCAGGGCTGTTTGTCGCAGCTGGAAGGGATTGGGGGGAATGTGGGATATAGTTGAGGGCATGCGGTCAAATCTCGAGACTTACTGGCGTATCAGCAGCAGATAGTCATCGGTGCACTCCAGGCGAATGCAGTAGCCCTGCTGACCGGAGGGCAGAACGTAGCCATTGAGTGGAACGGCCAGGTCCAGCTCCTCGTAGAGGCAGTGCCCCGCCAGGCTGGGGTGCTGCGTGTGACCACGATACTGGGTGCTGAACCCATTGCCATCCACCGATGCGGCCAGCAGACACGCCACAAAAGCCAGGGACATCCAAGGTGCTCCGGACATGGTTGCTCTCGTTGTGGAATAGCATAGGGACGTCGCCGGAGCCATCTCTTATAGGCGGCGGCCCAAACAGCTTATCAGCTGGCTATCAACGCTCTCGTGATTCCGATTTCGGCTACGTTTGCCTTGCTCTCGTCATCTGGAAGCGGAGGAAGTGGCGTGCCACGTTATCGCACTTGCTGGCACTCGAGGATGTTGGCCTAGACCAGGAAAGTATGCCCCAAGCAAATGCTATCAGGTATTCGCCATTCCACTCATGGGATAGTTGCAAAACAAGTTAGTTTCTCAATCAACAAATATTGGTTAAACCATTTGGGAGCTGGGTAACTAATTATTAGTTGGGTAAACTATTTCAGGAAATACTAGTGGATTAATAGAAGTTTTTAACAAAAATGAATAACTGTCACAATAACTTAATACGATAATCCTACTATTTTGCATACTAAGTAATGTATCTATCATAGTTAGTAAGTCAATCTATACTGTATCAATCTATCTATCTATACTGTACATATCTATCTAAACTGAATCTATCTATACTATATCTATCTATCAAAACTGAATCTATCTATCTATCTATACTATATCTATCTATCAAAACTGAATCTATCTATCTATCCATCTATATCTATCTATCTATACTGTACATATCTATCTTAACTGAATCTATCTATCTATCTATACTAAATCTATCGATACTGTATCTTTCTATCTATACAGTATATATTCATCTGGACTGTATATATCTATGTATACTCTATTTATCTATCTAAACTAAATCTATCTTTCTATCTCTACTGTATCATCTATCTATACTCTATCTCTATCTACATATATTATATCTATCTACATATATTAAATCTATCTACATATACTGCATCTATCAATCTACATATACTGTATATATCTATCTATCTAAACTAAATCTGTCTATCTATATTGTATCTATCTATTGATATTGTATCTACCTTAATTAGCTCCTTAATCTGCAATCTGTTATGGAAGATGCACGCTTAGAAGATCTTAACTTACGAGTTCTGGTGGGAATCGTGGACTTGACTCCATTCCATTCAATCCCAATCGAATCACGGCGGAATTAACTAATGCAAATACAGTCCAGACGAAATCACAATGCACTTGGACTCGTGAGTGCCATTAAATTTGCATAAATGTATCTAGGTACGTATTACGTACCCGGGAATCAAGTGTTGTGTGCTCAACGTACACTGCGAGAAATAAATGGGCTACATACATACATTCCTCTCAAATTTGACATCGGATTCAGGATCAAGCAGGCATTCTAGGTGTATAATTACTTTTTTTTAGACTATAGATTACCATAGCTTGGACAATCCGCTTTCTCCAAGTGTAGCTGGCCGAAATTCGGTGGCACAAAAGAGTTATTTGCGTGCCGTGATTACCGCGCAACCTTGCCACCGTTTCTCGAACCGTGTCACTTGGCTGTCGGGGATTCCGCCTGCCCGCTTCACTCCGCCGCTGCTGGCCGATCCCCGCCAGAACTCACTCTCGCTTTCAGGGCTGGCTTAATTAATTTAAATTCTTAATTTAAACTAGAGCTGGTGGCGGGCGGCGCAGAGCGGAGAACGCCTTAAGTCGGTCGGCAAACAAAAGCCGCAGATGCTATCGCTATCTGGTTGTGCACACACATGTGTGCCACATACTCGTGGTAGTGCCGCACATGGTTCATTATTAGTTTTATATAAAAGCAACAACAATTAATTGTAATTGACTCAGTCGCACGGGCAGCGCTCAACAGCCAAGTCGGATTTGGATTTCAAGCAATCGTGCTCTTAGTTCATCCAGCCAAAGAAGAAACCACCACCACATCCTCCTTCTCCTCCCAATCCTCCTCGGCGACTATGCGAGCCGGAGTCGCCTGTCTCCTGGTGCTCCTGGGCATCTGCGGAGCCGCTCTGGCGGATCTCACCTACCGCGGAAATGCAGTGCATCCAGGTCGTTAAGAAATGAATACTATATTCATACTAGATAGTAGCTAGATACTGTAGTGAAAACTAGATACTAGATACAATAGTGAAAACTAGATACTAGATACTTTGTAGTACTTGAAAGTGATATCATATGAACAAATTCATATGAATTAAAGGAATATATTATAGTTTCTAGATATCCAGATACTATAGTATCTATAATGACTACTAGATACTATAGTATCTATAATGACTACTAGATACTATAGTATCTATAATGACTACTAGATACTATAGTATCTATAATGACTTCTAGATACTATAGTATCTATAATGACTTCTAGATACTATAGCAATACCATATGATATCAAAGGGATATAGTACTATAGTTCCAACCAGATAATGATCGTTGTGTGCTTTATGTTTCCAGACTATCCTGGCCAGTGCTACTACGAGGAGCTCAACCAGGCCATACCCAAGAAACAGTCCTACAAGCCCATCAATCGCGAGGGCTACTGCCAGTCCATCTACTGCAGACCAGACTATGTCCTCGAAATTGGCTAGTAAGTTAAGAGCACTTATTAGAAATATATATATCTAATGCATAATTACTTACTTTTACCTCAGTTGCGGTCGCCACAATCTGGTGCCCACGGAGAAGTGCAGGATCGCCTCGGATATGCGACGCACCTTTCCGGAATGCTGTCCCAAGCTGGTGTGCCAGGAGTCCGAGAGCAACTACATCTAGCTGGGATCCCCTGTCTGCTTAGTATTATTATATAAACATACTTGCGAGTATTGTACATTTTCTATTTTGGCACAATGTTTGTTAAATATTACTTGTAAGTTTAATTGCGTATTTATGTTGATAGGTTTAGTGTTCTATGTTTTTTTGTTTTCTCACCGGAAATATATATATACATCTATTTTTACAAAAACCGTAAAAGGGAAATCATTGTATATATTTCAAGCCAAAAAATAAGTTCGATTTAATTGAAGTAGTTAATCCACAAAATTTGTTGATTTAAAATCAGCCTAAAATCGTACAAAAAAAAGTAAAGCCAATATAAAAATATAAAACATAAATAATTTATAATAAATATAATGATCTTGCTTTAAACTAAACCATGTTCTTGGATTTTATGCGGATATTTTCTGGATTTATGCTCAAAATTCAATGGTTAACCATTCGATTCAGTCAACTGCATCTTCTTCTCTTTCAGACCATGATCCATTTGGACACCTTTGTACGATCTGGAACAGCACACACTCTCTGTGGAAACTACGCATCTGACCAGTCCGCCTCCCTGGCAATTAAGCAATTAGCAAGTGCCAGCGGAATCCCACTCAATCAAGCAGCTCAAAATGCAAATCACGACGGCTGATTCGCAAACGAGCCGCGCTCCAAGTGGCTCTTTTGGGCAACCTATAAATAGGCAACGGGCAGGGCCAGCTCTCGGCTCAGTATCGTCTCCGCGCTCCAAAGATGCACAACCGATGCGGATCCATTTGGCTGCTGGCGGCCGTCCTGCTGCTGCTGGCGCTCCTGCTACCGCAGGCACTGCTGCCCACCGCCGATGCGGGTGAGCTGGCCATGGGATCTCCTGCTACTGTCCCACATGGCATATATATATATGTTTCTTGTACGTAGCCAGCGAACCCGTGTGCTCATACCGCAACTCGGAGGATGAGACCATATTCCTGAAGTATCTGCCGCTGCTGAGACGCGGACAGGACTACGTGGACTTCGGCAAGGATGGCAAGTGCCTCAAGCGGGCCATCTGCACGGACACCTTCAAGACCATTGTGGAGGAGTAAGTGCATCATGGCAGGGGATCTTAATTAGCAACCCAATTCGCATCTAAAAACGATGAAGAAAACTAAATATTTCCCAGCTGAACTTTGACCTGATCTTCAGGAGATTCTCATCTACAATACCTTTTTGCAGCTGTGCACAGCAGAAGGTCACCTGCGGCAACAAGGATCGATTCACCGGAGTTTTCCCTGCCTGCTGCCTCAAGTGTCCCTAAATCCAAGGAGTTTCATTAAGAGAAGTGTATTCAAATGTAGAAATGTAAACAGTAGACGCTTAGCTTGCGGAATATATGTGCTACGTTTCAATTACAGGGTATGCGATAACTATATTTAATGCAAATACAGCTGCGTTCGGTTAGTTTTTTTTCTTCGACGTTTATTTTTTATTTCTTCAGTCCTTAGATTAATAACATGTGGATGTGAATTCGGCGGCCTTTCTATAGGTAATTTTCTCATAGTTTCCAGTGTTTTCCTTTCTTTTTTTTTCAATAGTATTATTTTTCCTTTGGGAACTCAGTTCATTGGCCAGCTATTGCGCTCTCGCTCGCTCCCGTGCGCCGCTCCGAGCATGCCGTCTCGCTCGTTTCTAACATTCACACTTTTTTTTTCTTTTTTTGTTGGGTGGAAAAGAACATTGTTTTATAGTTTTAAAAAAATACGTGCCGTGACTATTTATTTCTCTCTTGGTTTTCGACTAAGTTACTGTTGCCTGCCTGCTTTACCTTTTTAATTACTTTTTTTATTCTTTGCCAAGAGCCAACGTATAAGGAAACAAACAAAAAAAAAAATCAATTATAACCGACTTATTAATGGATTGGAAACCTAAAATCGACGCCAGAATAGTTGCTTGTTTCCCATCGATCGATTGAAGCACATAAACGGGCTGGTAAACTCGATGGTGTAACCAGTAGAACACAACTGCTAATGATACATTCTGCTCCGTACCGGTTCCTTCATCTCCTCTTGATTCAGTGTGTTGTGTGTTGTGTGTTCGGTGTGGTTTGGTGTTGTGTTCTGTGTGTGTGTATGTGTGTGTTCGTGCAAGCCGGATTTCGCTCTAAGTTAACTACAAATAGGCTTATAGCTCCTCGTCCTCGTCGGGCAGTGCGGTCGCCTGGGCCTCCTGCAAGTCGCGCTCGATCTGCGCCTGCCAATCCTTATCCATCTTGACCTCGGGCGGCAGCAGGGCTGGCATGGCGACAAACTCCAGGTTGGGATCACCAACCAGCTTGCGCGCCAGCCAGAGGAATGGTTTCTCGAAGTTGTAGTTCGATTTGGCAGAAATATCGTAATACTGTTCGATGAAAAAGAGACACAAACACAATAGCGTTAACAACTTAAAATGAACCTTCAAAATGTTGCTAATTTACCTGCAAGTTCTTCTTTCGGTGGAAGACGATGCTCTTTGCTTTCACCTTGCGGTCCTTGATATCGACTTTGTTGCCACAGAGGACGATTGGTATGTTCTCGCAGACGCGGACCAGATCGCGGTGCCAGTTGGGCACGTTCTTGTACGTGACACGCGAGGTAACATCGAACATGATGACGGCACACTGGCCCTGAATGTAGTAGCCATCGCGCAGGCCGCCGAACTTCTCCTGGCCAGCGGTGTCCCACACGTTGAAACGGATGGCGCCACGATTGGTATGGAAGATCAACGGATGCACCTCCACGCCCAGTGTGGCCACGTACTTCTTCTCGAACTCACCGGTCATGTGGCGCTTGACGAAGGTGGTCTTGCCGGTGCCGCCATCGCCGACTAGCACGCACTTGAATGTGGGTATATCCTGACCTTCCTGAGCCATCCTACTAAGTACTCGGAGTCTTCGTTTATGCTATATTTCTGGACTTTAACGATGGAGCCGTGAGCTGCAGATGGAACGATAGCGTTTTGGCTGGTTAGCAACTTGCAACTACTATGCTACTTTATATATTTCTATATAGATATATATAGTGTAGCGGAGCTTGAGCAGGAACAGGAGCGGAATGTGTGGGCTAGGATGTTGTTGGTTCGGCGAGCGCCAGGCGACTGACTGCCCGTCCTGCGAGCCGTCCAAAATGTGACGTGCACAATGGATGCGTCAAAGCCCGCCAAGGACAGCGACCAGCTGTTCGGCGAGGAGCGAGCAGGATAACGACAAAGGACACTGCAGCTGCCGCTCCCGCTGAGCCTGCAAGGAAAAGAAGGCCGAGATGCCGAGCCAGAGCGAGATGGCCACAGGGTCTGGCTGCGTGTGCAGGTAAGCAGAAATGCCAGGCGCACCAAACAACAACAACAACAACAAGGCGGCGGCAAATGTCAGGGAGGCGGAAGGATATACTCTGCATCCTCGCACACATTCCCACCACGTTTATGCGCAGCCCAAAACAGTTTGCCACACAAAAGGAGCAGACCCGGAAAACCCACGGCGGCTCTGACCCACAATTGACCTGGGCAATACTAATTTAAACCCGAGCATAGGAAATCAACGTAAATAACAAGGAAGTAATATATGCTGACATTTCTGTTCGCAAATAATTAGCGCGCATAAACGCATGGCATAAGTTTCGGAATATTTGGTGTAGCATTGGAGACATTCAAAACATTCGAAGAAAAGCGCAGTGTAAACAACATTTTCGAGCTAAAGAAACTTGAACTGTATATAACATAACATTTGTTTATTATTTACTACGAACTGTAATCAAAGATATGAACAAATTTAAGAAGTTATGGTTTTGAATGAAATGGCCATATATAAATTTATTTACTAACATAAGTAGGAAGTACTTTCTGAAGGAACTAAAGCAAACTAACAAATTCATCAATAAAGATGACCATATGTTCAGCAGGAATAATGATCAATTTCATCAATTTGAAATGAGGTGTACAATTTGAATGGAAATATTTCGTAAAACGCTGAAAATGGCATTTGCTGACTCATTCCTTTTGGAGGCAGAAGTGAGTAAATTTTGTAAGGATTGCAAGATTGCGAAATTCCAGTACTGTTCATAAAAGCAGGAAATTCCTTATTTAGAGTGCCGCCTGTAACGCCGGCAAATTACAAGACACACGCGCGCGCACACACACACACACACGCATGCACTCGTATTGGTGAGAACCTGTGGACGCTGCGAAGCGCGGCAAAAAAATAAAAATGCCGACATACAAATAGTGCAGCGTTTTCTTAGCTCATTTGCTGGCTGGCAAACAGCAGCAGTCGCGATTCACGTGAAAATCGCCAATCGCATTTATATATTCTAAATAACAAATCAAATTCTAACACACATACGCACACGCACACAGAGTCAAACAGACGCAGACAGACGACGACGGCGACGTTGCCGCCGGCAGAAGAAACATGAAGCAAATTCATTGCCGTTTTTTTTTTTTTTTTTTGCGATTCATGTTTAACCTCACAAAATGCGAATGGCATGGCAATCGGCGAAAATCTTTCGATGGCCAAAGGACAAGGACATTTGTCCTGCTTCAGTGTGGAGTATGAAGCTGACAGTCCTAACTGGACGGCGCTTTTCCACTGCATAGCTTGCCACGAGCCGGAAAAGCAGGGAAAACAGCACGAGGCGGCACCATGTCGTTTTCGTTTTTTTTGGTCAGCGAAATCTCTGGAAGCTCTACACGCCACTTGTTTTCTGCAACTCTAACCGGCAACTGGGATTGTTGACCGGCTGGACTTGGTGGCCAGAAGCCGGGTGGGCGGTGCCCGTCCGGACAGGCAACAGAAACCGCCGGGCCGGGAATATAGCACACAATTCCAGGCGAAGGGACGCCGTCGTCCATATTGCATGCAGATTTGAGGCGTCACTGGCGTCATGCCGCACATGAACGAGCACTCATTCACATCACGATGGCGAATTGGCCAGGTTGGCAGCGAATTTGCACACAACTTAACGCACATTTTGTAGTTCTACTTACATATTGCTCTTAATTCCTCGGAAACCACAAATTTCTTCTTTTGTCGAAACACAACGCAGTGCTGCCAGACTTGAGTGATAAATTAAGTGTAGCTGTTGCCTCGATGTTTTCGTTATCGGCCAGTGTGACAGTGCAAATGTCGAGAGGTTCCAAATTCTGAAGCCTTCTTATGAACCATTCACACCATCCACACCATTTGTTATTATTGTTGGTTGTTATATATGAGATATATGGTGTAGCAAATACACGTAAACGCGTAGTAACAGAAATAACAAAAAATTTCCTCGACTTTTCAGATACAGTAAGACGTGGAGCACGCTCTGTGAGCTGAGTTAAATAATAAATTTAAATAATGGTATAATAAAATAAATAATAATAAATAAATATTAAAAGTTAGGGCAGAACTCTTATTGTTAATAAAGCGGTTCATGATATTTATTGGCTGCGGTATTTGTACTAGAGAAGGTGGCATTTTCAAATGCCTTTAAACTCCTCCCACTTGTAGGCGATTTTCTGAAAAACTGTAAATAACTTTTTGATGAATTTTTCCAGTATCATTACTTATATAGGCCTACATAAGCCTATAAGCACGGCATTCCGGGACAGGCTCTGTGAACAAGAACAAACATAAATGAATTTCAGTTTTCAGAATTCATTTACAAATAACGAAAAAATAAATAAATAAGGACTTCTCCATGTTCAAATATTCCACCATTCCGCCATCATTTGTGGGACATCAGATTGTCCTTAAATGTTCTTTAAAATGGTCTAGCGTGCATTTTGGAACACGCTCTGCGAGTAAAGATATTCGCCAAGGAGTGGGTAGCCGATATTTTATTAATATATTTTATATACGTACTATAAACTAAGATCGTACATAGATAGTTAGATTTTTCTTTTCTTAAAATTTTTTGCAATTTTTAGAACTCAGCTATAAATAACAAAAAAATAAATTAATAAAAACTTTCCCATGTTCATAAATTCCACCGTTCCGCCATCGATGCTAACTTATCGACGTTAAACTGACGCACATCGATTTTATTTTTCCAAATGCACCTAATTAACAGTTAGCTTCAAAATTCGCACATTGTTCTGTGTCGCCGATCTGGCAACGCTACCAGTTGGTGCAACACATATTTTTTTTGTCTTAAATTGTTGTTTATTGTTAAGTTAAGAATATAGTGACCAATCTACCATATATACAACCACATTCGGTTTTAAATCCCACCATACTCCCTTGTGAAAATTCGCCCAGAATTCCCACAAGTGAATCAAATGCAACGCATCCGAAATCAGTCGCGTGCGTGATTCGCACGATATCCGTCGTTAAATATATAACGTCCATATAATCGGACCAAGATGAGCAAGTTCCAAAAGGAGCGCAAGGACGCAAAGTTCAGGTACTACATGGAGAAGTACTTCGTGCTGCCGCTGGATCTGAAGAACGACCTCATCTACTGCCAGCGTTCGCTGCGCGATTTCCTCAAGGTCCACGCGGTAAGTGCAGCAAGTGCTCCTTGGCGAACAGCAGCTAATATTCGTTTCCTTTGTCTCTGTTCTCCACTTACGCAGTTGGTCTCGGAGGTCTTCGATGAGCAGGCGGATGCGGTGGGTTTAACGCCAAAAGACTGCAAGTCTTTGTACTTTGTTCCCAACGCCACATGAATCCCCGATCCCCCCGGGTGAAGGTGGACGCCTGTAGAACACCCCCCTTTCCCTATAAAAAGAAACCCAACTCAAAGAACTGTATGTAGATGAAGCTATGAAACGTAGTACTTTGTTTAGTGTTCCATTTCCAAGAAACTGATGTATACGCGAGAATTTTGTAGAGTTGAAAGTGGCAACTGCGTTTTATGCAAAACTAATAATGCACTAAAATTGGGTCAAATGTATTAATTTCCAAAGGAACCGCGTTCACAACTCCGAATTTTGTCGCAATTACTTTCACTTTTTTACGTTAAGCTTATTTTTGGTTTTTTTCTTGCAAAGAAGACATATGAGCAATATGTATGTGAGGAATTCGATCAGATAATACATTCTATATGAGCAAATATTGCTGATTTCTTAACAGCATTAATGCGCATTAACTCCGCTTTATTTCAATATTTTCCCAAAGTGCGTCCTTATCCATCAATACCAACCTCAATTGTAATTGAAATGTATTCCCTGTTTTGATCAGTGCTAATGGCCATTATCGTTTTTGATGGCCATTAGCACCTGTGCTGATTCCACCTAACAATCCCAGCCACGCCTAATGTGACACTCACGCTCTTGCCATCATTAGGATCCAATACAGATGCGTCGCATCTTGGACGAACTGGAGGAGGAGGTGTACGAGATCAATGCCGAGCAGAAGTTCCTGCTGCTACGCCTCAACGATAGCCTAATGGAATTCTCCGTGAAGCTGAAGGAGAACAACATCGTGTTCCTGCCGGAAATCGCCAATGAGCACGTTTCCGCCCAGGTAGTGCCTTTGATCAGCGATCTCAGCTACAAGATCACGCCGCAGTCGGTGATGGCTCGTGATACCGAGGAGATGCTCATTCGCAAGCACTTCCTGCTGAGCCAGGACGATGAGGCCGGCATGCCGCCGCTCAAGCTCAGCGAATTGGATGAGAATATACCATTGATGCTGGCTCCGCCGGTTAAGGGATTGGGTCAGCAGATCGCCGCCGTTCAGCCGGAGCCAGAGTGGCTCAAAGCCGATGAGGCAACAGTGCCAGTGCCACCGCCGCCGCCACAATCGAAGTCGAAGCTGATGAAAGGGTCGCTGGATTCGACCACTGTCAAGCGGGAAAAAATCACCCGCAGCTCACCGCCGCCCTTGGCGCCCATAACCCAAACCGCGGTGGCTGAGGTGCCATCAGTACCTCCATCACCACAAGCTGAATCTGCACCAGTGAACTTTCAGGTCGTGGCCCAGAGTCGCAAGAACTTGCATCAGGCATTGAGGAGAGCCAGAAAGACGAAGCAGCAGCCACGTTTGTTCGACGACGAGGAGGACCTGGAGATCACCAGTTTGCAGAACGGTCGCAACAAGAACAAGACGAGCGATGGCAAGGGAACACCGCCATCGCTGGAGCCAACGAATGCTGCCGCCAATCAGGCAGCCAAGAAGACCATCCCACAAATGTCTAGTCAGGGGACGGCGAAGAACAATACCGTGAAGACGAAAAACACGCGCAGGAAATCCTCGCCAACGCCCACAGCCAGTGGACAGCCGCAGCCAGCGTTATCGTCATCCGGCAGTTCCGATGATTCCAGTGCCGAGCTGCAGCAGGAGCAGCAAAGACGCGTCGCATCCGCCGCCCAGTGGCGCGATGAGCCGCGCGAGAGCCGCACCCAGCCGGAGGAGTACGGCCAGGAGACGTTCCTCGGCCTCTTTGAGCTCTACTCGCCGGAGGTGCTCAAGAAGCTCAGTCAGCGCCACTCGAAGCGCAAGCGTCGCACCGTTCAGAATGCCAGCGGTGTGGATTTCCACTATGGCCAGCAGTTGAATGCCGTGGACGCATTGGTCATGGGCGTTCGTGGTCAGAAGAAGAACAAGGAGAAGTCCGAATTCCTTCTCTCGCCGACGGAGAAGCGTCTGCAGGCCAACTCGAAAAGGACGTACACACGCAAGAGCAAGTCGCCGGACGAGGTTACGGAGAAGAGCAGCGCAGGAGGAGGATCTGGCGCATCGGGAACTGCGTCTTCATCAGCCTGTCAGCATAAAGAAGGCGGTGCCTCCAAGTGCCGCAAATGCCGCGAGTGCCGCGAATGCAAACGTCGTGTGGGTGAGTCACCAACCAACTAGATTATTTTTTTGAGCCAGCTGCTCTGATGAGTTGGTTCTCTGGAATTTGTATTACCCATTTAATGCTTGTTTTTTCCCAGAGACCGAAGCGATGTACTGCCACTTGTGCAGCGGATTATACCACATGGACTGCCACGAGTTCACCAAAAATCGCCAGCTGATGCAGCTGCAGAACTCTCGCTGCCCCCCATGCTTGCGCGAGAAAGATAAGTTGGAGAAGTAGCGCGTTGCCACGTGAACCAATGATGTTCAATACCCAATTTTTGTTTCTCATTCACAAAGGAATGTGTATTTTTGAATCAACCCTAGTTGCCTCCTCAGTCCAATGGACATAGGCATTTATAAGACGCCTCCCTCTGTTCCTTCTTGTGGCTCTCCAACGCGAATTTGCAGCTCCACGCTCGTCTTTCATACATTTTTGTCTTTCTTTTTTCAGCAAGGACGAGGGATAGTATTTAGGTTTAAGTGAAGTTAAGTTTTTTCCTACACTCTCATAATTAAGAAAAAAGTTTGTATCTACTCGAAGGAGTGATTTAATTAAATATATGCATATAATATTGTGTTTTTGCGAATAATCGCGGATGTGTCGTTTCTTTGTCTGTTCCACTGATAGCTGATTGACCCGAAGTCGGGATCTATGCCATATGTAGCTATAATCATGATTACATATTGAATGTACCTTATTTGCGATTGGAGTGATCCTTGCCTGCCTGAATGAATCTTTATGCTACGAAAAAATGCCCTGTAAACGGCAATAAAATCTTGAGCAGAGCAAGAACATTCGATTTTAAGTATTAACCAAAAATAGTTTGTATTTATCGAACTGTGGATATTGCATTAAGTGTTGCTGAGTATTGGAAGATATATATATACACATTGTTGGCTAAGAGCACAGAAGGCAAACAGAGTTTAGTTTCGCATCCGCTGGAGCAGCCAGGAGGCGATCAGCGGCACCACGGGAATGAGAATCATCGCAGGTGCACTGGACCAGCTCCTCGCGCCGTTGCACAGGTCGCCCTGGCAGAAGCACATGTACACCTTCTTGTAGTTGTAGATGGTGTCCGCACAGCGGTCCATGTTGTCGTCCGGACCGCGCTGCACGCACATCCGCTGGATGGCCAGGTCGTAGTCGTCGATGGCATAGGTGCCGCCGCCCTCGATCACCTTGCCGCACCAGCCGCTGGCGCACGGGATTGCCGCCACTCCCGGCTCCTGCTCCACGTCCGTAGCATTGAAGGTGAAGGGGTCCTTGCAGCTGCCCAGTTCGCCGCGGGATCGGCACTGATAGCAGCGGCGCAGGAGGCCTACAATTAAAGGTTCAAATATTTATTTATTAAATTTTAAAACATGGGTTTAAAAATCTAAAAGTAGATTAAAAATGAAAATTATAAATTTTTTAAATATTTAATGAAATATTAAGCAAATGGGAAAACGATGCATTGGAAAAAGTTAGTTTTTAATTGATTTTCGCCGTTTTTCCCATGTGAAAATCTAATTATATCTCTCATATCTCTCATACACACAACACATACGCAACCTAAACAAAAGACTTCAACGAGAACACGAACTCACCATCGATTGAGACCAAACTTATGAGAAAAATCACAGCCAGTAAATGGCCCGTAAATTGCATGGTCCCGTTTTCTTATTTCGCCTACTAACTAGTCAATAATGAATAATATATTTAATAAATATATGTAAATGTCAAAATCAAGGAAGATTAATCGTGAATTAGTGTTACCAGGCGCAGGAATTGCACCGACACCAAAGGTAAAAAGCTTTTGCAAAACTAAATTAATATTTTATTTAATATATATATATATATAATTAAATTTATTATGTATATGTGTATTTAAATTATTTATAAAACTTACATCATTTTATCAAAAATATCATACTAATCATACTAAATAATTATCGATGGGAGATTTCAAAAATAAAGCTAGCAGATTTTAAGTAAATCATCGATAGTATTGCAAACTTGCATAAGTGTTTGGTAGAATTTCAGTAGATACCAGAAATAGTAACTTTGCCACAACGCCATCTGTTGGAGATGTGAACAAAGTTCACAATGAGATCAAAGCGACACCTATGAGCAGCGTCAAATCGTTATTGAAATATTTACTTTTTATTTATTAGTTACTCGTGATTCGAAGTAAATTGACGGGTATCTGATAGTCAGCACCTCGACCAAAGCGTTCCATCTTGCCATATAAAGAAACAAAAGCTGGGAGAAAAGTTCTAATAAAAATAGGAAATTGTTATAAAAGTGATTGTTATGGGAACGTTATTTCCCGCACCTGCTAGTGCCGAGTGTGACCATACCCGGCTGGCCTTTTGGTATCAGTATTTTTTGCAGTATTTCTACACGAATAATTGGTGCGAAAGAAAAAGCAAAGCAAAGCAAAAGTGAAGAAGAAGAGCAGTGAAGAGGAGAGGCAGTCAGATTCGACGACGCAACGGCGCTGACAAAACTCCAGTGGAAACGCACACGAACGCGGCTCTTCTCCACATAAATACACATTATATTATTTAAGTTTGCCTTGTCCAATTGGAACGATCGAAAAGCTGTCCAGCGGAGAGGACGTGCGTGCAAATCCAGGGCGCGAGTTTTCATCGGAGAGGAGAGCGAAGAGCGTGAGAAACTGCGTACGTAGGAAACGGAATAAAAAAAGTGGGCAATCAGAAAGGAGGAAAGAAAGAAAATAAAGTGAGAGAGAGAGAGAGAGTGAGTAGAAGAGGAAATTTTGCGAATTTGTCAGCAGCTGTGCGTCGTAACTAAAGCAACAGAATTCCAAGTGAGAGTGGGTGGGAGAGAGAGCGCGGTGACAAATGCATAGAGAATTAAACAAAAATAATACAAGTGCGCAGCCTTGCAGTAAAATTATTTAAATAGACTGCTAAATCATATGCAGCCGACACCTGGCAGCCGTCTCGCTCTGTCGCGCATGTGTTTGTTTTTGTTTGCCAACTGTTTCTCATCTTGCCTCTCTCCCCCTCTCTTCCAATCTCCCTCTCTCTCTTTAGCACTCTCTGTTGCAGCGCCAGCACATCCCGTTTCCCAATTGGATCCAGCCAGGAGTGGAGAGCGTTCCAATAGGAGCACCGCAGCTGCAGCACCAACAAAAACAACAACAACATGGCGATGAACAGTGGGACGCAAACGAATGCGCTGACATCATCCTTTACCACGAAGAAAAAGGATGCGGACGCGGAAAAGGAGAACCTATGGTGAGTGCAATTGCAGCAGTAGCGACTACTTCAGCAAGTTAACCCCCCAAAAAAGCAACACAACCCCAATTGAAACCCCAAAATCAATCAACTAAAAGTGATATATGCGTAATCCCCCAAAATGCAAGCACCAAGATAACTCAAGAGATCAGTTACCAAAAAACAGAAACTATAGAACAAATGATTAGGTAGTTCGAGGTGGAAAAGTATGTTCTTTGAACCATTATAAATAAAATTTAATCCCAAACGAGAGAATCTGAGAAGATAAACAAAAAAAAAAAAGTTCGGAGAGGGCGCTTTATATTTCTCTTCAATTTGTTGATAACTTTCTTTTAAAATGACGTTCGCTAGTTGCTTTTTGCCACCACTACTACTACTATTACTATCTTAAACTTCTGCACGTTGGTAACTAATACTACTTAGTTTTTCGTCTTGCACTTTGTAGTTTGCTTTCCGATAGCCGGCAACTCCCAGTTTTTTTTCTTTTTTCTGGAGCCGCAAACCAGCTGATTTCATTGGCATGTTGTCATTTCTTTTTCTACCAATATTCCTCTACTTAACCTCAAATGTTGCAAAAAGATTTGCCAGCTTTTTAGCGATTATAAATTAATAAACAAAATGCGCGAATAAATAGTATTACGAAAATACGGCAAAGACAGCGGTAGGCGAGATAAAGAGGCTCACAAAGAAAAACAGAGAGCAAAATGATAGGGGAGAGAGGCCGAAAAGAGCAACAATGTGCGGGGATGATTCATAAATTCACTAAACAACAAGAAAAAGCAACAAATCGAGGGCAGCGTTTACCATTTTTTTTTCGCTTTATCAGTTTTTCTACACTCATACTTATAAATAAAACCCAGCTTAATGGGCCGTCCGCCAATAAGACCGATTCCAATTGGATTCCAAACTTGGCTCTAAGATGTGCGTGTATTGGCTTCCGCTGGTGTGTGTGTGAGTGCAAACGATGTTGTCATCACCTGAATATGTCGTTTGGCTTAAACTACACTTGTTAACATAATTTACCAGTAAAATACGGAATAGCAGTTGTCCAAAAAATGGATGGGAATCGAGATTTTTTAGAAATCATTTGATATTTAGGTTTCAAATTACATTGTGCTTCTAATAAAAGCTAACTACTGTCTTAAAAATATGTAGTAGAAGTATGGATTTCGAACCATTTCGAATACATTAGGTTTCTATTGAACAGCCCGAGTTTGTAGCATAGTGTCTCGAAACACTAAGAACTTGAGATAGTCTTCATTGTTTATGTTTTGGGGCATATAATCAATGTTTTACTTGGTAATGATGCTACAAAGGGCATATCATTATCCCAGTTAAATCTCGAATGCAGACAACTATTTCGAAACATTTTTTATTGGCTTTGATAATTTGTTTAATGATATTTATCCAATAATGATGCTGGTTTGCATAGAAACACTAAAAACTATCAAACGAACTGATACTACATTTCCTCGATAAATACATCGTTATCATCTTCGTTATCGGCATTTTGGGGTAGCGATGCCTGCGATTGCTGCTGCCTATCGAAGTTGTTTTGGATGCGTTCCAGCAAATCAGTGGCGACCAGTGCGAAATCCTCCCACAAGGCATCGTGCGCTTCCGGATCCGTATCCGTTGCATTTAAATCTTCAGATTCCCGCTCCGGATCATCCTCGTCGTTATCGTTATCCTCATCGCCGGGCGATAATCGATCCTCATCGAGATAATCGGCCAGCAGATCACTTACTTCATCGAGTATGTTACCACTCTGGCAAAGATTGGCCGCACAATGGCCGTCGATGAGAAGATTCCAGAGGGCCTGGCAAACAATGTTGGCTAGAAACCAATCCTCCTGCTCCAGGGATCCACGCAGCAGTAGCGACAGCAGTTCCGCTCCGCGCAGTTGCAGAAAAGGACCTCGCTGTTCGCCATCGCCCAAGAGGTTCACCAGGACACCAATGGCACAGGTGCGGAGCTCATAATCCTGGCCAGCTGCCTGCTTCGTCAGTTGCTGCACCATCAGTGGCAATCCACCGGCGGCACAGAAACAACGACGTGCTTGCTCGTTCCTCGTCAGGTTACCCAGCACACGGGCCAGCTCCACTTTGGTCACCGACGTCTGACAGTTGCCCAACACCTTGGCCAACGAGGCGGACAGGTCGTCGATCAAACTCTGCAGGGATCCCTCGGCCAACGGCTGCACAGCTGCCTGTTTGTCTTGGTAGAAGCACAGATTGTGCAGGGCTCCCAAGGTGGCATGCAGAAGCTCCTGCTGTTCCGGCGACTAAACCATAGATAAGCAAGCAAAGCTATTAGTTTCTGGCCAGGATTATGCACCGCAAACTCACCTTCTTCTTGGTCAACTCCTCACTGGTCTTGCTCAAAAGCTGCAGCAGCACGGCGCCCAAAGAACGGACATTGCCCAAGCCTGCGCCCACCTCCGGATTCACACTCATATTGGCCACCACTCGTATCAACTTGATTTGAGCATCCAAATGGGACACACTGCTGGGTGAGCGTTCGTTCAGCTGTTCCAGGACATTTAGAAGATACTCCATGGCCACATCGTTGTGAAAGTACTAAAAGGGAATAGTAAATGGAACTCATTCCAACTTAAAGTGTTTAAAAACTCACCTGTATGCGCGCGGATTCGTGTTTGGCCAGTATGTTGCCCAGCATGTAGCCCAAACGACTTAGAACCGCCAAGAGACGTTCACTGCACTGCCCACCGCCGGCACACGAAGGACCCAGGAGCAGGCCAATCCTGGCAGCATAGTTGTGCAGCGTTTCACAGCAATCAGAGTCCTCCGAGAGCACACTAAAAATTGGAATAATCACAGCTCAGTTAGATCTTGCCCCAGAAGAATGAGATGGAAACCCACCTGAGTGTGCGCACCACATTGGCCTGGACCTCCAGTTCGCCCATGGATACCTCGGCCGCTCGAATGAGATGTGGACATGCCAATTGCAGTTGGAGCTGCAGACGCTGCTGTTGCTGGGAAACATCTGCCAGAGCCCTCATGGCCGCCGACAGTTGATAGAGGGTGTGTAGCGGTGGTCCCTGTAGGCGTTTTGTGGCTCCCGCCTCATTCAACATCTGCAGGTGCAGTATCATCAGCTCCACGGCGCCATGGCGAGCCAGGCGGGACACCAACGTTTGCTGACCCGTCAATTTCCTGGGACAGAGCGAACTCGATATGGCCGATAGAGCGGGTGGCATTAGAGCAGGAATGGGCAGCGAATGACTCTCGCCGGAGGTCTCCAAACCAATCCAATTGCGGTTGAGGGCATCATCCCGCTCCTGGGCACTGCTGGCGGTCAGGAAGCGTATGCAACCATAGGCATAAATGCAAGCCTCCGGTTCATCCAGTGGCGATGCGTGTCCCAAACCATCGATAAGCAGCTCCAGAACGTCGTGTTCGTGGAAAAGGGCGTCATGCTGCTCGTGCCTGGCCACCTTGAAGATCAGCTTGCATGCACCCGTGAGATTGCTGCCCGTCACACGAAGCTAAAGCGATTTGAAAGTATTCAAATAAAATGGGGGAAATCCCGAGTGGAATGTCCAAATGGATGATGACTCACAGCCAAAACCACGCGAGCCACGGCCAAAAGGACTCGTGGTGAAGTACATTCCACCAAACCGTAGAGTCCTCCTAGGATGAAGCCACGCTTGTAGTTGCGCTCCTGCTTTCTCACGCGTGTATAAAGCTCCTGGAGGATCTGTGAGCAATATAATTAATAGTCGAACCACTTGCTCTATTGAAGAAAATGATGAAATACTTATTGGAAACTGACCGCATTAATGTGCTGCACTGTCTCGTCGCTGCAATCCTTCAAACCACTGTGCTGCTTGAGCAGTTCGATCAGCGTTTCCGTGCTGGATTGACACAGCAGAGCTCCATTCCGGGTGGGCATGGGTGTGGCAGATACGGAACCCGATAGAGCCGGCAACTGGCGGGGCGTCGATGGTTTCTCGTTCTGCAGATAACGCATGCTATGTGAGGCCAGAAGAAATGGAAACGGATGAATGCCTGTGCCATGGAATCTAGCAATGGGTAACCTACGAAAAGGCACTTGGTGGCCGCCCAGCAAGGGCAACTTTGCCATACAAAACTCGTCCCGATTCGCGGGGCGTAATGGGTCGTCGAGTGCTGACCAAACGAGCACCACCGGTGGCCAAGAGTGGAACGGCGTTCACCGATTCGCCCAGGAACATCTTGGCCTCGCTTATGAGTTCCGCGGATGTCTTGCGCCTGCCCATTCCACTGGTGCCACTGGACACCAGGCCCAGTTTGTTCAGACTCTGTTCACTGGCATGCGGCTGGTGGTGGCGCATCTGGTGGTGCTTCGCCAGCTGCTGCTGCCTGTCCGATTTGTCCGAGTCCGCCGGCTGCTTGGCCATCTCCGCCGGATTCGCCTGAGGACGTGTCTCGCTGCGCGAACGTCGCCGCAATAGCAAACTCATCCTGGATCGCAATACTCCAATTTGTTAATATTGAGAAAACAGTGCAACACTCGACCAGCGCGACGAACAGTTCTCGATGGACTCCTCGCAGGCAGCGAGGAGGTTTGCCTGGAAATTTTACGTTTCGTTTGGCTTTTTCGCGTGCACCATGCCAACGGGCTAGCACTCCACCCCAGCCAACACCTCTGCCCCAGCGAAGGAGTCCACCGAGCACCAGCCAACCAAATAGCCACCACCAAATGGAGAACGTTAAAGCGTTCACTTACCACTGCCTGTACAGTGGGACGCAGGTGGTCTATTGCCCCAAAGTGGGTCAACGCAATGGGAAAGGATAAGGCAAATTGCAGAGAAGGCTGTGGGTTTTAATTGCTTCTCGAAAATGATCGAAAGTTTCGAAAGGAAATGGTAGAAACTTATAAGATTTAATGGAATCCATGTATTAACAAGAATAGAGTGAACTTAACCCACTCTATATATCTTTGCATATGTATGTGAATTAATAAATCCCGAGCCACTGTGCCATATTGGTACGTAAATGAGAAAGCGCCGCTTTCAATAAAGGAACCGACCAAAACAAAACAATCGCCACGAACTCGAAAAGTGCTGCTCGGTTGGGCAATCGATATTCCCCATAGTATAGTCAGAGTCGTCGTAGTCTTGTGGAGAAAGCGGGAGATACGGCGGTAACGTGCGGAGCAGCAGAGCAGGTACCTGTGGTCGATTTGCATGTCCTGGATGGGACAGGACCGGACATTGTGTTGGAGCAGAAAAGTATTCCCAACCATCACATTCACAACAATTGAAAAATTATTTAATTGGTCTAATTGAATTGCCAGACAGCGTCTAGCGACGTTTCGAAAATCGCATGCAAAACTATATATCAAATATTGAAACACTTTGGGGTGGTAAATATGAGAGGCGTGGCTGAAGCATATAATAAAGGTGCTGGGGGGCTCCATTTGGGGGTCCGCCAATTAACTTGATGGCCGGAATGTTGCGAAAAGGGAAATGCGAATGAGTGACGGAGCTCTGACCTGGATACGATTACGTGTGTCAGCGGAAAAGCTACGAAAATGAGTTTACTTCTGGATATATGGAATACTAGGAACATAGCTTTGTATTTCAACTGCTTAGATTTAAAGACTTCTGTGGGGGATTACTTTGCTGAACAACCCACTCATTAAATTTGAACAAACTAAGCAAGTTGCATTTATAAATTCCGAATTTATTTCTTGCAGGTCAGCGATATTGAATGAAGTACAAACACAGGGCAGCACAAAACTTCCATCAAACAAATCTGTACTAGTATTAGGCGACAATGCCACCGGAAAGACGACACTCATTGCCAAACTGCAGGGCGTCGAGGATCCGAAGAAGGGTTCCGGCCTGGAGTATGCCTACATTGATGTCAAGGATGAGTACAGAGACGGTGAGTGATCCGATATCTGTTGAAGTTTTGCAATTAGTAATTGATCTTATGTTGCTTCTATTGCAGACATGACGCGCTTGGGCGTTTGGGTCCTGGACGGTGATCCAGGACACACAAACCTGCTTCACTATGCGCTCAACGAAACGAACTATGCACACACACTCGTCATCCTCACCGTTTCGATGACGCAGCCGTGGGGCTGGCTGGAGCAGCTAAACCATTGGATCAAGGTCCTGGGCCAGCACATCGATAGCCTGCAGCTGGACGCCAAAGAGAAGGAGGCGGCCCGCCAGCGACTGACCACCACGTGGCAGAGCTACTGTGAGGTGGGCGACGATCTGGATCCGGGCTCCCCCGTCAAGCGAACGATGCGCAACAACTCGATCGACGAGGATGACCTGCTGCCGCTGACGGAGGATGCACTAATTACAAATTTGGGCCTGGACATCGTTGTTGTGGTCACAAAGGTGAGTGCGACATGGAAATATTGAAAACTATTACGGATCTCTAATCTTTGGATTTGCTTTTATAGACGGACTACATGACCACGCTAGAGAAGGAGTACGAGTATCGTGACGAGCACTTTGACTTCATCCAGCAGTGGATACGTAACTTCTGCTTGCGGCATGGCACTTCGCTCTTCTACACGAGCGTCAAGGAAGACAAGAACTGTGATGTCCTCTACAAGTATCTGACGCATCGAATTTATGGTCTACCATTCCGTACGCCAGCGCTAGTCGTTGAGAAGGATGCGGTACTCATGTGGGTGTCCCTTTTCTCTATTTTGCACTAGTTGCCATAATTAGCATTTTACTTATCTTTGTATCCCAACAGTCCGGCTGGCTGGGATAGCCTGAAGAAGATTAGTATTTTATACGAGAATATGCATGGAGTCAAGGCCGAGAATCCCTACACAGACATTATCAAATCGCCACCAACTAGAAAGGTATGTTACTCCATTCATTCATTTGCTAAAATGCTATGAGGCATTGCTTACATATTTCACCACTCTTCCAGGCGGTTTCCAATCGCGAGGCGGAAGTGCAGACGGAAGATGAGCAGGCGTTCCTGGCACGCCAGCAGGAGATCCTCAAGCAGGGCGACCAGGTGCGCGGTGAGTCGCCACTGCGATCGCAGGGCGTGGGCAGCAATAAGAGCGGACCCCGAACGCCCGGCACCACGGGACAGAGTTCGCCCAAAAAGGTATGTACGCCCAATGCACACCAAAAGTGCATATAAAGCTCAATCGTTAACCCATTTTCAGATTGATCCCAAGCTGACGCCAGCAACGCCCGGCGCCGAAGGTGTTCTGGCCAACTTCTTTAACTCGCTGCTGCACAAAAAGTCGGGCAGTCCGGGTGGCGGCGGTTCCGGCGCAGCGGGTAATCCGGCGGGTCCGGGTCGCACTGCCAACGGTACGGATGCAGTAATGACGCCCGAGAAGCTGGCCGTGCGCACAGATGCGGCCGCCGAGCTGGATCGATTATCGCGCAGCGTGAAAAAGGAGATCGACATGTCGCAGAGTGATTGTTGAGCCGTAGTCAACCAGGAGCAGCAACACACACACCACAGCATAACAGCAGAACAGCAACGGCAGCAGCAACGAGAGAACCACAACAGCATGAAACCGTTATTTAAGCATCAAGTGAAGGGCAGAGACTCGTTGAGAGTCGCAGGATAGCTGGGCAGCCGCGAAAGGGATCATAATTGGAAACAGCTGCCCTGGATAATTCAATGGTCATCTAGTTGGTGTACGGTCTTTTTATCAGTTTCGCGGGGGCTAGCTTTTAACTTCACGGAACGTGATCAATGCCCAGAGATTGTTCTGCATAACCACTTTAAAACTTTCAAGGTACTCATTTGATGGGTTGCCTAGCCACTAGTGATTCTTTTGCGAGCCTTCTGCTTTATACTCAAACACTTTCGCTAAGAAATTAAACAAAAAAACAAAAGGAAAACTAGGAATGAGAAACAACGCTGAACAAGAGTTGAGACATTCGCCACTTAATGGATAAGCTTAGGAAAAATGTTTTCTATTTGAAGAAGGGAAATTGTCTGCGAGGCATCTTGTTGTACTCCTCCCAGCGCAGCTGGCCCCGCTCTGCATGTGTTTAAAGGGCCTTGGCGAGATGACAGACCGAGAAATAGAGAGAGGATAATGATAATGGTAACGATAATGATAACGCTAAGGATAAGGATAAAGTGAAGTAGGTTTTTTTTTCGTTCGCGGGTCCACACACACATTTGTATAATAAATTATTTAATGAGCTGTAAAATGTAATTAACAAACGGCAGACAAACGAGAGATTCGAACACGATTCAAGATCCCTGCGATGATGAGTATGGCTTGCTCCCTAGCCTGTATGTACTTTTTAATTATATTAATTATTTACACACACACCCACTCACACTTCTGTCGATTCGGTAGGCGAGACGTTTACATTAGTATTTATACCAGGAGACTTCGAGGCGCTCCTCCATTGACATGTGTACATTTTAAGTTTGCTTTTGTTCCAAATCCAAATCCAAATCCAACCAACCAACCAAGCAACACACCAACCAACGAAGCCCATTGTAATTAATTTTATGCCTCCTCAATCCCTTCGATTTTAATGTAGAACTCTTTCGTTATCCGCTCCAGAAGAGCAACCGCAGTCCGTCTTCATTTTAAAGCCAGTTTTTATTTAAGCCATTTTAAACGAGCGTGGATCACGGAGGGTACGCATGCATGTGTCCTGATCGAGGAGACCCTGTTAGACCAAGGCTGGATCGCATCTCGCCAGGCGAAGATTACTCTATTTTACTCTATGATTCGAATCGAGAAGTAGCTTTCCTTTTGCCATATGTATTCCACCATATGTATGCTCTTCTCGTCGGGAGATATAGTTTCCATAATATTCCACAATTTTTCATGACCTCTCCACTGCTCTTCCTCCCGCATTCAACTCTTTGCCTCTCGCTCTATGCCGTGTGTCGTTAGAAGCAACCACAAAAAGAAAATATATATAATTAACAAAAAATAAAAACGAAAAATTAACTGAATGATTTGTGCTACAGAAACTATTTTTATGTATAAATACAAAATAATTATATTAAATATATTGTATAACATTATATACAAATATATAAAACGGAAACCCAGAGCAAATTAAAAACCTTGTGCAAGCGAATTATTTAAACAAATTGAACGGTATTCGAAAACTCCCAAACAAAGAACAAAGCTAAAAAAAAACACACACACACACAAAACTAACTTAATGTAAATTAAACACACACAAAATATAGACAACAAATCAGCGTCGAAAATTGCAACAAAAAAGTAAAATAATTTAAATAAATTTTCCAAAAACACAAAAAGTAAATCGTACAAAAGGTTGTTTTTAATTGTGAGCTACTGAATAAATTCTGAGATGCAATAAATTGCATAGTGACGAAGGATACCTAATAACTTTGAATAAGTGGTACTCTTATTAGTGATGAAAGGCTCGTCTGAACGAGAAAGAAAATGCAGCTAGGTATTTTCATTTTGAAAGTTATTTCTACAATCATTTTTGTACACTTTGCAAAATTGTATACTATATCTATGCTGATAACTATTTCAAGCTATGAAAAGGAAGTTTTTTAAAATAAGTAGTATAGTTTAACTGATCAGCATTTGGGCTATGGGTTATAGGTCTAATAGTAAGGTATTTAACATGTGAAAGGTGAGCGATTCTGGATAGTGATGATGAGGCAGTGGCTCCACCTGTTTGTCAATTACCCAAAGCTCCCAGTGCACGCGTCTATCCAAAGAAACCAAGGACAGCGAGGAACAGCTGCCAGCTGGCTTGGCTTCCCTGCCCTTCCCTGCTAGCATTGCCTTGATGGTACCAAGGATAACACTTTGCTTGACCTTCTCCCAGTATGTGTGTGTGTGTGTGTTGCAGAGAACGCGTGATAAATGATGTCGCCAGTCTACCTCAGTCTCTGCGCCCTTTTGGGTCCTTTGGCTTACTTATTGTTTCAGCCCGCATCCTTTGTGCCCGGCGACAGTTTTGCCAAGTTCCATCCCCTTACCACCCCCCTCCGCTGGATTTTCCCTCGCACGTGCTCATTTTCCTTATTGCCCAGCCTGACTTAGCGCCTTTTCTGCCAGCCTCGATTTGGCTCAAAAAAATATTGACATTGATTTTGATTTCCTTTTTGCGATTTGATGGCTTGCCTCCTGCACGTAGCATAGACCATATACTATATACTACATGCCATATGCCATACCATCTACCATTTACCATCAACTTTCCACACACAGTAACAAAGGATTCTGCTGCACCAGCTGCCAAATGCCGCGAGCTGGTTGCAAACTCGTATCAAAGATACTTTTCATATTAAAATTATATGAGTTTCAATACTTACGCCAATTTTGGGCACTTTAAATTGATATAACTGCAAGTTATATGCTAGAATACATATGGATGCTAGAATGTATCTTTGGTAATTTCTTGATTAAATATGATTGAATTAAAATGTACTTTCCACTTTTATAACTTTCAGTATGCATAATGGATTAATGTGGTCCAGTATATAAATAGATCTACCATGTAAACATCGAAAAAGTTAATAAACATCTAATGCATTCTGACATGTTATTTGATAAAAATTCAGCAGCTTTTAAATTTGCCATTCATTAAATTTGATTGCACTTTTTTCTTCGATTTGCGCTGGCTTTTTGTTTTTTGTGATGGACAGCGAATAAATTGGCAAATAATTTATGCATACACAGACGGCGCTGCAGCGAATAAAATGCAAATCAAATTTTACACAATGTAATTAAGTTGCATTTTGCATTTTTTGTAGTTGTTGTTTTCGTTTGGTTCGATAAAAATCTAATAATAATTAAGCATGCCAGAGATGTGTGTTGGTTAATCGAACAAAATGCATTTACATAAAAATTCTTGTGCAAAATCTTAAATAGATTGCATTGTTTAGGTGCGAAGCCATTTCTTTTCGCTTGAATCGTTAAACCAATTAATCAATTTGCGTTTGATAAGCATGCGATAATCCCACAACTAATTATAATAATATCCAACCAAGCTGTTTTCTGTTTTTTTTTTTCCTTTTCCAACACGAACGACGCGTCTTTCTAGCTGAGTTTCCATAATGACAGCTTAATTGGAATTGGATTCGGATGCGGAATCGCTCGGGATGTGTAGATTGGAGTCCCTGGAAGGGGGTAGTATGTATGTAAAACTTTTGACAGCTGTCGAGGCCATCAAAACAAGTTTGATAAAAGAGCGGCGAAAGACGGACGGACGGACAAACAACGGAGGAGGCAAACAAATAACAAATAAATGCGCGGAGGATGAAAATTTATCAATCTCAAGTTTCGCAAAACAAAAACAAATGGCTGAATAATCGGGGGCGGGGGCAGGGGGGAGGGAAGGAAAGTCCATGAAGGAGCCAATAAATTATTTGCATGCCATTTGCATGGCTAGAAATATTTGATTTTTAGCCAAATAGAAACGTCAGTATTATTTAAAAAATTATTTAAAATTAAATGAAGAATAAATTATGCATATTTAAGGGGTTTTTTAATCAATTTATTATTACCTGTTAACGTCGAAAAACAACTAAAATTAATAATGCTACATTTTCTAACTCCAGCAATTCGAAACACATTCTTTTTGGTTTTCCAAGGACATTTTCAGCTGGCGAAAAGGCCGAGAAAATCGTTTTATTTAATTATTTGGTGCGGTCATCTTTTGATTGCAGTCAATTGGAATTTTCGCAGCTGCAAATTCATTGAGAGCAGTGTTTACTTGGCTTTAATAGACTTGGCCCAGGATGTTCCATTGTCCTTGAAGCGAGTGAGGTCCTGTTTTATGCTCTCCTGCTGCAGCTAGCTGCATCGCATTTGTCTGACAAATTGAGTTTCCGGACGGACACCAAACTCGGAAAAAGCGCAAATAAAATCAAGTGTGTGGCCAGCAGCAAGAAATACACTGTAACATAAACGGTCTAAATAATCATTGGGAATTAAAGACAATTTTTTAAAATTTATACGAATTTGCTGTGACCATTTTCATGCAGGAACTTCCCACAGCAGATTGGTTTTCTTTGGAGAAAATCGCAGAGCGGTTAGTAATTTTTCCCAGTGTGCACAGGAAGCTGGAAGAAGCGGAACGCTCTAATGACTCGGTTTCCTCCTCGAATGAAGCTATTGCTCGAAGATGCCCAATTGCACATGACACTCTTTGACCACAGAGCATTCCATTTGTGCAGGATGGCTTGGCTTGCCTTATTTTCCCATTTATTGCTCGCCTTTTCTGTGTCAATTTTCAATTGTCCTCCTTTTTGGCCAGCAAAAAAAGCCAACAAAAATTGTCAATTAAAGCCATTAGGGCCATTGGCAATTAGTTGCCAGCCCCATTATGCGGAAAGTCATTTGCCATTGCTCGCATTTACTATATAGTACATATATATGTTTACCATACTGAATTTTCAATTTTCCGTTTTACCATGAAAATGCTCTCCCATTTATTTATCGCATTCATTTCATGTGTTGTTACTGCTCAAGACAGGGAATTTCCATTTCAAATTTAAGTAAATTAAACCAGCGTACCAGCTTAAATTTAAATAGTTTTTTTTATTGCAACGTGTATAGCTAAATTATGAATATTTAAGTGTATAAGAAAATTTGGTGAATATGGTGCCTCATATTTACTGTCACGGCAAAAATATTAAGATGAAGAAAAAAATATATAAAAAAAGAACAGAGCTCCTGGAGCTCCGTCTACATGGTCTCGCCAAGTGGCTTGATGATCAGCTCGTGCACCTGGACATGTGGTGGTGTGGCAATGGCGTACAGCACTCCCTGTGCGATGTCCTCGGAGTGGAGCATTCGATCTTTGATGGCCTCCCTAATGCTGTCCGGCAGGATTTCCGTGTCCACCACGCCCGGACTGACGCTCTACGATGGCGGGAAAAGCCAAAAAAAAAGGGTTAGGAAAATGTTCAATCCGAAGAAAGTGAAAAGTGGAGACGGAACCCACCGTTATCTTGATGCGGGTGCCCAGACCAAAGAACTCCTGGCGATATCCTTCGGCCAGCGCGGTAACTGCATGCTTGCTGGGCGGATAGACATTGACATCGGGCGCCACGCCCTCCGTGGCCGTCATGGTCTTGTGTCCCAGGATGCTATTGATGAGCACCACATGGCCGTCGAACTTGCGCTCCCGCATGGAACGCACCGCTCGCTGGGTGCACAGCACAATGCCCATGATGTTCGTCTGCAGTATCTGCTGCATTACGGACGGATTCATGTCCACCAGGTAGCCGGATTGCAGGGTGCCGGCATTGTTGACCAGTACATCGATGGCGCCCAACTTTTGGATGATCCAATCGAAGGCTTCGTTCACGGAACTCTCGTTGCCCACGTCGCAGTAGAGGGCAAAGAGTTTGCCGCGCTTCTCCGCCGGCAGCTCCTTTTGCAGCTCCTTGACGCGATCGACGCGTCGGGCCAGACCCACCACCGTCATTCCGGCGAGGACCAGATCCTTGGCGATGGCCGATCCGATGCCCGAACTGGCGCCAGTGACGACGGCAACGCGATTCTGCCAGCGTTCCATGATTTTCGCTTGCGATTTGAACGATGATTACTCGAATCTCGGCCAGAAGATCCACTTTTTATATCGCTGCGATGGTTGCGTGCGCTCTCCGAACGAGTTCTAGCCTAGTACACTGAGAGAAAAGTTAGAGCAAAACAATAGAATATATATATAATATATATAATGACTTGGTGTCATTAAGATTATGCTGAATCTAAGTAATTTTTGTATTAACCATCGTTTCTTTTTTAAATAATAATTTCTGAATGAGTATACCCATTTTTTTTGAGTGCATCTTGTTAGCGTGTTGAGAAATTGCCGTCTCATCACTGTGACAACCAGCCACGCCCCTTGATACGACAAAAGGGGCGGCGGGCGTTGTATTTGCTTAGTTAGATACGATGAAACTTATTGTTTTTTATTGTAAGTTACAATGCGAATCTCAAGAACATATATTTATACGGAGTACTCAAGATAATCATACGGTGGAAAATTGGGTCTATTAATCTTATAAATGGTTTGCACCTAGTTATTTAAATTTGATTTTTCACAGCTTATTAAATATATTAAAGTGCTGATATAGAAGAATCAAAATAAATAGATTGTAAGCTTGATTTGTGCTTTGAATATTTATATAAAAAATAAAACTAAAATATTAAATAGTAAAATAACAATAGTACTCTTTGCCACACATGACATTTTGCTTATTTAGTAATTAGCATATGAAATATATGTGATTTGCGTTTACAACGCTTCTCACATTCAATTTGCCGCATCTCTGTATTTATTATTGCAATTAACCCTTTTATACACACCCACCTATTTGTGCCAAATGATGGATGGATGGATATTTATTTTTAACATTCCAAGTACAAGTCGTTTGGTTCGAACACTAAATTATGTATATGGCTGTGTAAAGTTAAGAGTGGCCCAGATGCTATTCCCTTTGGTCGTTGTTCAGTGAGGATATTCGTGCTGGCATTGTTCGTGTAATTGGTCCTACCAGTAGCCACCTTTGGATGCACCGCTTCCGCCGTAGTTCATGCTCATGTCCATGCCGTTGTAGGCGCAGAAGGCTTCGCCATTGTCCATGCACGGTTCATTTCGTCCGGGAACATCTCCAAATATCGTGCGATCCACAGAGGGCACGGGTGGCGGCACTAAATGCTGTGGTATCATGGGCATACCACCCGGCATGGCACCTGGCATGGCACCTGGCATGGCACCCGGCATGGCGCCGGCTCCTCCGGCATATGGCAGCATGGAGTGTGCCTGAGCTGCGCCCTGGCCGGGCCAACCTCCTAGTCCGCCGGCTGCTCCTAATCCTGGTGCTGCTGCTCCAGCGGCCGAGTGCTGCATGAAGTCACCCATCTGCGGATAGACGGGAGCATTCACCGGCTGGCCATTCCAGTAGGAAAATGTGTTCGACATGTTGTGAGTTGTTGCGGACTAAATTCAAAATACAACTAATTTGTGAAACTGGTAAAAAAGAAACAGTTTTTTTTCGATTTTTTTTTTTGACCAAATAAAATTTGTACAAAATTTTGCTCCGCTGAACGGTGTGTACTGTTTGGGATCTAAAATAAAACTGATAATCTGGAGCTCCGGCTGGGGTACCTCGAATTTTCGGCTTGACATTTAATGTCATGGATATGTTGATCGGAAATTTTGGTAACTTACCTCGGCCGAATGCAGTTGGCCATGAAAATATATAAGATATAAAATTTAGATTTATTTTAGGCTTAGCTCTTCCATAAAATGCCTAAGAATATATGCCTTTTTAAAATATATTCCAATAGTAAATGATAAGATACCATAGTATATTTGAAATATTTGATTTATTAACCTGACATAAGAACGTATATAAAGGGCATAAAGTTTTTGTGCTTCTAATTCAGGTCATTCCGTGTTATTTAGCATACAATTTTATATTGTGATAAATGACATTTCTTTTCATTTTCATTTCATCTTTTTGCTCTCGTGTCTTGATTCCTATTTCTATGATTTTCTTTTTTGGTTTAGCCTTGTCGGAAAATGGGGGCGGTGGGCGGCCGGGGGGCGTGGCGTGGCCAGCGTTGTGTTAATTTTTGAAAAAGGACGCCAACTGTCGTGATGCAGCACAGATGATAATGACGAAGACGCGGCAACAAACGTTTGTCCAAACGATGGGTATCAAATGGGTATTAAAGACTTGGTACCATTAAATAGAAATAAAAAATCATATTAATTGTGTTACTTTGCTAGCTATAAAACAATTATAATACAATCTTTTAAAGTAATTAAACATTTTGGCAAATATAAGCAATTATATACTATTTCGTGTTTGACTTTCAACTTGATCTTATAGCCCATCTTGCACGTTTTGATTCACACATGATTGGCATTTAAATACGGTATTTTTAAGGTTCTCACTCTGTTGTCCATTCACATTCCACTTGATTCTTGTGCCAAGCATAAAATGCAAAACACTTGAACTGAGTGGAAACGAAGGCGACAGTAAAATAAGCAACAACAAAATGTCTCATAAACCAAACCAAGATGCAGTGAGAGAAAACGCATACTAAAAGTATATTTATCAGTATGAATTATCACTTTCTAATACTGATTCACAATCAGAAATGAAATGTTTCAACACTGCGTATGCTTAATATTCAATGCAGATATTGCGTATACGCAACGTTGACCGTATTTTATTTTTAACTGTGCCTGCGAGTAAGAAGAATAAGCAGTAAGCTGCAAAAAAAAAAAGGAAAAGAACGCAACATGGCAGGGTGTTGATAATGATAGCAAAGACAAAGGCCCACGCCTAATGGGACACAGAATGACGACTGAGGGGCGATGATGAGGCGCTGGCCGGATGGCAGGAAGGCAAGATGGCAGGATAGCTGGATGGTTGGATGCTTGGATGGTTGGATGACTGTAAGGCCGGGTGACCATCCGACTGTCAAGCCCACGTCCTTGACGCGCTGCAGTGGCGACATCGTAGTTAAATTGCCTGTCCTCGGCCGGCGTCAACATTGTGTCATTGCTAGTATTAAATCAGAGCCAAACAAATGATGATACATAAGTGCGACACAAGTGCGCAGAAAAAGAAAAAAAAAACAAAAAAAGCGAAGATAACCGAAATGCTGGGTGGGAAAATTAAAATTACAGCACATAGCTTTGGTGCACTGAGAGAAAATTCCAATGGAAAGGCACACATTTTAATATTTCAGGTGCTTACTTTAACTATATACTAGTTGCAGTGCAATAAAATTGAAGTTAATTAAACCGTTACTATTATTTATAAAATTATTTATAAATTATGATGGAATTCCTCTGTTTTTTTTGTGTCTTAAGCGCTGTGAGTGATCAACTGAGTTCATATTTCACCGCCTGACCTTGGGTCATTCCGAATTATGTGATGCCAACTATGCCGGATGAGAGACTGATGGGCCAGTGCAGCTGGGTTCTGGGAGAAAAGCGGGAAGACAAAGAAGCTAGTGCATAACATAGTTCATCAAGTTTGCAAACAAACGCATACCACAGTCGGACTTCAAGGAGCGAAACGAGGGGGAGGGGGGGATGGGACTTCGACTTGGGTCAAATATGTTAGCAGTTGCATTCTGTTTTGGCTCGGAACAGCAAACATTCAAGTAGCTGGCAAAGGACAAAGGACCAGCACAGTGGGGCAAAATGAAAAAGTAAATATAGTAATGAAACAAATTTGACTTGCTGATTAATTAGTAAGTTAGTTGGCAATATCGCATTTAAAGAGAGCTTTATAAATTATAGATTTATATGACTGCCTCTTAGTGAATCTTCACCACTGTAGTGCAGTGTACTTTTATCGCATTACTACAGCCGGTGGACCACTTTTTCCCTCTCTTTCCAACCACATTTACCTATTTCTTTCGCCGGCTCTGTCTGTTCGCCATGGGTTTCCTCCCATGCCATTAGCAAAAATGGGTAAATAAGCTTAGTTCAACTCCACTTCGAGTGGCGACTTCAGTGGGTGGGAGCGGGATGGCAAATGGCCACTGGTGGGAGCGGGACGGGGATAGTTGCAGGCGGGCGAAAGTGGTGAAAGCACTTGAAAAAGTGGCAAAATAATTACCGATAACACAAATGCCCAGGCACCGATTCCGAACGGTTGAACTTTTTTCCGTGTGTCCGCCGTTTTTCCCGCCCCCTCATCGCAATTTTCCCCCGCCGCTTCACGTGGCTTTTCCTGCTTTTCACCCGCACCCCCAACTCTCTCCTCCGATTTCCTTCTTTTTCTGTGTTTCGCTTGTAGAACTCTGGCTTACATAAATTCAATTGTGCGCCTCTGCGAGTGTGTTTGTGTTTGGCTGTCAGTGCAGTTAGGCTAAACCGATTTGTCTCATCCCAATCCCACCCCTCCCCCCTCCACCCGGCGCACTTTTCCATTTTCCACTCACGATCCTGAATTTCCCTGCAGGATATGCGCTGTTTTCAAGAAGTTTTCGATCCACGCTACAATATTGAATGCCTTATGTTTTAGATTTCATTTTTATTTAAAAGAATTGAAAAGTAATCTCAATCTTTGGCTTTGTTTCTAGTGCTACTCTAAGGTATATTTTTAATTTACCTGTTGTATAAGAAAGCTTAATGAATCTATAAGCGAATAGTTATTTTCCTGATATGCAAACATAATACTTTGATTTCCTAGCCCAGAGTATTCACTCCATCAGCGTTGCGATTTTGAGGACAGGCTTTTCACCAGTTTTTCCCAACCTTTTTTTTTTGTTTGCACTGACCAGTTGACTTTGCTGCTCTCTGCGTCAATTGATGGCCCTCGAATGGACTGAACTCGAGCGGACTGAGTGGGGTCTTCAAGCTCTAGTCCTCCAAAAAAAAAAAAATAAAATAAAATATATCAAGTGTCGTTTGTCAAGTCAAAGCCAACATTCGATAATGTTAATTTGCAGTGGTAAAATCCAGTGAATCCGAATATTGGGTTAGTAGTTTGGACCAGTTGCGGTGAACCTCTTAATGACTGCCGTCTAATCACTCCGCTTCGGTGGAACTTTCTTGTCCGGATTTCTGAGCGCTCCTTGGTGCCTTGGAGCGGGGATTCTTACCGCATCACATAGCCATGCCAATTTATTTAATATGCCGTACGTGAGCTTCCGTTTGCTGTGCTCTTCAGCCAACGTTTATGGCCACTGACTCTGATTCTCGTCCTTTTTTATTTTTTTTGTATCCTGGCCAGCCTGCCCGAATGGCCTTGTGTGTTTTTACTTTCTCGCATTTCATTTCATTTCATTTTACTGGACGTTTTCAAATTTTTCACTTGAGTGAGCTTTAGCAGGCGGTTTCACATCTTTAACGATGTGCAGGCGAAAAAAAAGCGAAAGCGAAAATTTACTGCAGGAACAGGAAGAGAGGACTCCGAACTGGCTGTCCGACCATTTGTAATAACCAAAGCCTCTGGGGAGACTAGCATGTGAGAGGTCCTTCGCTGGCCAAAGCCTCTGCACTAACAGTTGGGCACGAAAACGTATGCGAGTGCTATTGTTGGCAGTTCAAAGGACATATAACTTTAAAAAGCACTTTCAAAAGTGCAAGTATGTTTGGTAAGTAAGTGTAACAAGTTGCAAAACCACTCAACAAGTACAAGTGTAATTAGTGTATAATGATATATGTTTGGTATGTATTCGGTTATTGGTCACTTTAAGCAAGAAGTGTGCACGATTTTCTCAGCGTGTATGCTCCTGTATAATCAGCTGTTTGTGCTATCCTGGTCTTCCGGCCAGCTTACAGCTAAAGAGGATTCCGTCAAGGACACCACGACGGCGAATTGTGTTCGAGTCGCAGCTCATTCGTTCTCATCGCCATCAGTCTTCTTGGTCCTGCTCAAAAAGTGAACCCGACTTGGTCCAAAATCCAAAATCCAAGTCCGACCTCGCCTCATATGCGAGTCTTTGTGTTTGCGCATTCAAGTGGCGTGGTGCGGCAGCTGTGCCGTATGCCCATCCCCATCTCCATCCTCATCCGCATTCGCATCCGTGTCCCCTTTATCCAGTCCTCCCTGTTGGCCGGCAATCCGCGCCGGACTTAGATCCACAGAGAAAGAAAATGTGTGAGCATTTAAAAGCATTTACTGAGGGGAACTCAAAAGTGAAAATTTATTACTTTTAATGCAATTAATGCATTTTAAGTGCTAATAAAAAATGAGCTATAGCTGCATAGATGATTGATCAGTTTTTGTTGGCCAGTGTATATGTACATATCTTTCTCGCAACGCTTTTCTGCTCTTTTTGCCTAGCATTGCGGCACCAAAGTGAGTATTTCCATATTTATAGTTTCTGAAATAGCTTCTAACTAGCTTAGCCGGCTGGCTTTTCCGAGAGGGAAAAGGTTTCCCGGGCGTCCGAGGAGTGCTTGGATATTCTCGGCCACTCCTCGGCAAATTGAATATCTCTGGTCATTTTTGCATAGAAATTACTCGATTTTCATGGCGGCCGGCAAACAATGAAATTGAGTGTCCTCCATTCGCTAGCTTTTTGTCAAGTGATTTTTTCCTCAGCTTTTCCATTGCTATGTTTTCGATCGACTTCGAAATGTAGTTTTATTTTGGGAATTTTATATAATAAAAGAGTTTGTTTTGTATAATTTGTAGTAAGAATTATTTATTTATATTTAAGAGTCATTCCCCCAGGATCCCACATAGTTTCCCATTCACGGATGAACTTATTTGGAGTCAAAGGCATCGCTGGTTTGGGGATTTGGGGGAGTGTTCATTTGGTGGGGGGATCCCGACACTCAATTACAGTTATTCGTAGTTTAGGTCTGCCTGATGACCTTCAACAGTTTACTGACATTTATAAATTTTTATAAGGTTCAGGGGTTCAATAACGCAGCATGACAAAATTTATCGCCACAACGTGTTCATAACACACGCACATACACACACACACAGACTGGACAGCGGCACTCACACAATCAACGCGTAAATATATGCCGGGTTCAAGGGGTTACGGGTTTTCAAGGGTGGCGGAGGGGGGTGGGGTATAAAGGGCAAGAAGGGGGCGGTGGGCGGTATATTGATGGCAAAACTTCATGAAGCATAGCCAACTTTTTTCTCATCGCCTCCGCTTTTATTTTTTTGCAATGCGTAAATGTCAGATAAGCCTGTTCACACACACACACATGCATTTTCTAGAATATAAAGAATCAACTAACTAATACCCTGTAAAAAAAGAATATAAAATATATGATCAATACATTAATGTATATTTTGCATAAGAGCCTTCTGTGTCACAATATCTGTGCATAATATACTCATCTATTTATTATATTTGTTAGGTTATTATAGTAATGTTACAGTAATTATAGTAATGTAATAGTTATACTTAAATTACTTCATGTCGAAATTACCCTTGCTGAGAACTCAACACTTGGTATTTCCGCTGGTGCGTGCAATTTTTAGCTTACAGCTGTCAGCTGACTACATTTACAGAGGGAAAACTAAACGAAACAAACAATTTGGTGGACTGCAAACGAATCGAATCAGAAGGGGAAATCGGAGCCAAGAGGAAAATCAAAGGAGGAAAAATGGCAAACAAAATAAAGGTGCACGGAAATTCAAAGAATATTTAATAATTCCCTGAAAGTTTGACTTTAATGTAGTGAAAAAAATATACATTTTAAAATAATTAGAAGTTTCATTGGCAGACTAACATTTTAAAAAAACCATAAAAATTAAATTAATTTAATATTCAATAAATCTATTGAAAATTGTGTATTTGAACATGAAGTATCCATTTCTAGTCGTATTTGAAAACATATATTTAAGAAAGGAACACAACATAAATTCTAATAAATTCCACATTTTCTTGCAGTGTGATGCGAAGAATGTCGATGTGGCGGAGTACTGCGGAAAAGGACTAGCAGCATTCGCTTGTTGACTATGCATGAGGCGGAGACACCGCAACTTAGTTGGAGAAAATCCAGGAAACTCCGGAAAACCCTAGCCCCACGGAAAAGCCACCCACGAAAAACTCGGACCTGCCTCGCTGCCGATTGCCAAATGAATTTTGTCAGGCAGCGAAGGTTGAAATTGGCTTTTGCCTTTTGGCGAACGTATTTTGAATTTTAATGCGGCCCATAAGAGGAAGACATGGCTAAGAAGCAGAGTAACCCTTTTTTCGCCAGCCGCTTTTGTTTGTCGCTTCAGAAAAAAAAACACACACAAAACAAGGGACTATTTCATTAGCAAGAGCCCAAAGCGAAGATTCGCTTAACCCGTTGATCACATTTCCAAAAATTATTACACAGGCAAAATAACTACTGTTTTGTACAGCTTATGATAAAAAAAGAGCACTATCACTCGTTCGTTTATTGATTTCCAGAAAAAATGTTGGCAAAAATGTGATTTTTTTAAGCGTTCGATTTGCTCTAACTTGGCCAAAAGTGGTCCTACATACAAAATAATGACTGTTTTATACAGCTAATGTTCCAAATAAACGATCCCTATCACAATTTTTTTCATTTAAAAAAATTAATTTTTTTTAAATTTTTGCTTTTTTGTAAGGGGTAACATCATAATTTTTTGCGAAAAATTGACAAAAATTTACATTTTAAACTGTGAATGCCATTAGATAGAAAATTTAATGACGAGTTCAACGAGGTATGGCATTCCATATTTGGATACATAACTTCATTTCTATGAACTAAAAAAGCATTATTTTTTGTTGAAAAATTGGGGATTTATTTTGTCAAAATTTAGATTTTTCAAAGAATTTAATTTGCTATAACTTGGCCAAAAATGGTCACACATTAAAAAAAATTACTGATTTATACAGCTAATGATCCAAATAAAAGATTCATATGACTATTTTGTTAATTTGAAAAAATTAATTTTTTTCAAATTTTCCGATTTATTGTAAGGGGTAACATCATAATTTTTTGCGAAAAATGGGTAAAAATGTACATTTTGAACTGTGAATGCCATTTAAAAGACAATTTTACGACGAGTTCAGCGAGGTATGGCATTCCGCATTCGCACAATTATTTCCATTGTTATGACCAAAAAACTGTTATTAAAATCTGTAAAATAGGAAGAGATTAAAATTCGGTTTTCATCGGTTTCTTTAGCTGTTCTTCCAATTGGTTTATATCAAAACCGACTTCCTTTTTTTAGGTCCTGTGATTGCTAAAAACAATATTTGTATTGTATTAAAATAATTTAGCACACGAGCATATATTTGAAAACGTGGGCATTCGAGGGTTAAGCCGTGCATGGCTTTGGATTTTGTTTAGCTTAAATCAACACATCCCGACACCGAAACGCCCAACTCACCGAAGATACTACAAAGCAACCGCATTGGGATTGGATTAACATTCTGCCAGGATCTATGGCACACTTGTGCGGGGACAGGAGGAAAGTCGGCGAGGATGCGGCCGAGACGTCTAAGAACTGAGTGCCATCTTAGTTGCGGTTGAACACTTGCCTGGCTTGGCGGAAAAACTGGGTGGCGGAAAAGCCAAGTGGGGAAAATTGCAGCATATTTGAATACTTGATTTCTTTTATTAGGTGTCCTTGCGCCTGTTCGTCTGTGTGTGTGTGGGCTCTTAATTTTCAGCCTCAAACATAAATCAGTCAAAGAGGAATTTATTAAAGCTTCGTTCGCAACTCGATTGTATTGCATTCAATTGAAAATTCCTTTGCCATTTTGCTGTGATTAATTAACCAATTCTATTTATCGCACATAAATGCTCGTATATTATCGAAAGTTAAAGCTAATAATTCAATTTTAATGGCACATCAATTTTATCAAATTATTTCCAATTTTTATGTGGCTCAAGCAAAATATGCAGGAAATTGTTGGGTTTAAACAAAAATGCATTTCAATTTATTTGATTTAGCTTAAAGCAAAGGCTAGCTATTTCAGTTAGTGCAGAAATGTTGTATAAAATTATTTTCTTAGCCGCTAGCTTATTGCTTTTTCCTTTGAACCTTTATAAAAATATATCATTTCCTCTGGTTTTCTATTTTATTTTTGTTGGCTGGCTTAATTCAACGTTTAAGTCTCGTTTTGGGCGGCGTTTCATCGCCACGGCAGTTGTCATCGTCCGTTTGTGCGTAAGGTCGTGACACACATTTGACAAAGAGGACCGACCTGTCCTTTGGCCACCACCCACTCCGGACTCCCACCTTCCGCCGCCGTCCTTCCAGGGACCAGTGTCCAGTTCAGGGCCTTTGTTGTTTAGGTTTTGGGCTTGATTAGACTCCAAGTGTGCCTAAGCCCATGCGTGGTGGCCATGTGGTTGCATGTGGGTGTTGGTCGCTGTGGGTGGTGGGTGGTTCGGTTTGGGTGACCTTGCTGTTGGCCCGGTCTTGGAGCGGGGCCAAGTCAAGTCAAGCAAAAGAGCGCGACCATAAAAGTGACGCTCGGAAATGGAAACAGACATGGAAACGAGCAGATAAAACAATAATGCGGAGTGGGTATGAGCCAGGAAATTACGGAGCTCCAAGTGGCCCAGGTGCATTAGCTTCATAATGTTGCGACCAGAAAATCAAACTTTCAAGTTGGCAAAAACATGCTAATTGAATTGGCTATATATTAAAAAACAAAATTGATTAAAATAAAATATAAATATAATAACAAAGTGGAAAGCTAATTAATTAACTAACTAGAGTTTTTGCTGTATGATTTAATGTAGGATATTTAATATTTTGTGAACATAAGAATTGTTACTCATACGCCTCGTTGGCCAGGGATTTTTACCAGTCAAATGGGAACGAAAGACAACATGAGGCGGTGATGAAGGGGGTTGGGGTGGGGGCTGAAAGGCAAGGCTAGCATAATAATAATAAGAAACAGAACCAACAACAGCAATTAAAACGGCGGCAACAACAAATAGGAATGTGATGAAAATAAAAACAGAAGTGAAAAGCCGTCATCCATTCTCTAAACTTACCTCTCTTGGGCCTTACACTGCTAGAAATTGCGGGGCTGTTTAATATGCAGTCGTCAGTATTTTCAAATAAAAAAATAAAGTTTGAAAAAAGGTTTTTAACCTATTAATATGGTATTTTTGAGTATTTTTTTTTAATTCAAATACCAATTGGTAATGGAAACTTGGGCTTTTTCCAGTGATCCTGCCACCATTTCCCGCTTTTAATGACGCAGTGGCAAACACTCGGAAGGCGTCGACCCACTTGGCACAAAGGGGGCGTGGTGAGTGCTGATATGTATGGGTGCACACATGTGTATGTGTGTGTGTGTGTGAGTGTGAGCGCTGAGCAGCTGTTAAATATTTGTTCAGTTCTTTTTTCTTTCTCGCTGCAACCATTTGAAATGTATTAATAATTGTCAAATGTTTAATTAGCCAAGCGAACACAAGCTCAACTCGTTCGTTCGTTCGCCAAGGAAGCCATTCCAGAGCCCCAAAAGAGACAGCTTTGTCACGACGAAATACACAGCAAGAAAAAAGTAGGAACTCAGAGTGATGAAACTAAAATTCAATTTCCCAATTTATATTTGCATCATATTAAACGATTTTTAGCTGTGCCAAAGTAAATCTTTGTTTTAAAGCGAACTTATGGAAATTTATATTTCTCAAAGTTCGCTTCAAAATATGTTAGGAATTTTAATTGGAGTATATGAAAAAAAGTAACTGGCGAGATATTTAATATTAATATCTTAAAGTAACAGCGGAACAGTTTACCGGCGCCAAAAATATGCGTAACATGCTGGAACAGCTTCAACGCAGCAGCAGTATCAGCATTTGCCCCCCGTTTGCCGCCCACTTAAGTCACCCACCGCCCCCTCACCCCCCTCAACCATCAGCTATTCTAGGCACCGCATTAGGAAAGCCAAAAGGAAATATCCTGCGCCTGGGACTTTTCCTCGTCGTCAGCGGAAATATGCGATAGAGAGAATTTCCCAGAGTGCGATAAAGTCTGAACTTCTCGCATGCGAGAAATTTTGTCATCAATTTGGCTGGAAAAGAATTTAAATGATATTCAGGGAAAATTTCAGAATATGTATTTAAATGACTTAGATAAATATAAACTAATTTCTGATCAAGGATCTATTTGGCTTAAGAACGCAAAATTGCCATTAAAACTGTAATTAATTCTTCATTTTATGCAAATAAATTCACTTAAGATTTTATCACCATACGAGTATAACCTTATCTGTTAGCCTTTATTAAAGTCCAATGAAGATACTTTCTATGAATGTGTTTTGGTTAGTGCTCATATTTATTTGCGGAGCTAATTAAATAGGATTAGTTGGGGCAAAGCAGATTAAATGGAAGAAAATGTGCATGTTCATTAAAAGGATTAAAGGTGTGCGTTCTGCTTTTATGAAGAATTTAATACAGCTTTAATAGGGAATTTCTTGTGTATATATACTTAGCGATAAGCATAAAGTTTCCAATTGTTGTTTTACTTTAAAATTATGACTCCGCAGATATTATACAAATATCTATGTGTGTGGTTAAGTTTTATGGCATTTAAAGCGCATTAAAATGAAATTAAATATTCATTCGGAAATTTAACTGGCAAACACGAAGAGGAAGAGCGAAGCGATGATGATGATAATAATAATAATAATAATAATATTGACAACAATGACAGCGCAACTGACACGATTTCACTTAAATGACAGATGCAAAAAGAACGAGAGAAAATTATGTCCGCGAAATGAGAGAAAAGGCAAATGGCGTTCGTGGAACTTTTTATGTGCTACTAATTATTCATTAAAGAACAGATTTCGCAGCATTACGAAGACGCTGCCGAATGAAAAAGACAATCAGAAAATAGGATTAAAACTATCAGTATGCCATTATTTGTGCCACTTGTATCTGGTTTTAATGTTGAGCATTTGCCGTGTAAAGTGCATAATAAAATTGTAGAAAATTTAATTATGCGCAATTAATGCGCATTAAATGCACGCAACAGCGGGCGGCGAATGATCCTGGGCGTAAAGTGGGCGTGCTCCTGTCCAGAGGGGCGTGTCCATTGATGTCGGCTAATTGACTGCCATCGAAGTGGGTGGCGTTGGCCATTGGGGGTGGCATAACCAAATGCTCGGTCAGCTGCTAATTAACATTCTCAGTGGGCGCCAGCGATTGATGGAGGCGGAAAAAAGGCGAGGATTCCATGCCATCTAATCCGGAGTGCGAAGGCTGCCATGTCCTGTCCAAATGCCAGGAATCGACAGAAAGCGCGACCTTAACTGTCAATTAAAATCGCGCCCAAAAGTAGGCTATTCATTTTTCACAGCAAAAGAAGAGAGAAAAAGTAATCCAAAAAGAAGAAAAACTGAATTAAATCCTAGAAAAATTCGAAAAAAAACTAATGTTCCTTAGTAGGCGTATTTACTTTGAAATTTACAAAAATTATATAGACATCAAGCTATCCATGAGAATATATTTCAGATCCTTCAAAGTCAATGCTGGTAAATTTTCAGTAAGGTACAGGTCACCAAACCGAGCACATCAAAAATCAACTTTCGGCAGCATTTTAAAAAAGTTTAAAAATTTCGAATTACCAAATTTCGAGACAAAATTCATCGACGAATTTATTCAAGACAAAACAACACAGCGATGTCGAGCGAGTTTTCCTTCTGGAACGGCCAGCCAGTCAATGCGCCCATCTTTCCCCAGATGGGTGATGCCATGAACGCCGGCCACGTCGGTGGCCAGTGGTCGTCCAGTGTGGCGGCACCAGCATCCAGCGGTCCAAGGACTCAACCGATGCCGCAGGGCATGGGCGACTTCCAGCCGATGAGATGTCCACCAATGCCACCCAACTTCTTTGGCCAGCCGCAGGGCATGGGATCTGGATTCGGAGATGATCAGGGACCCTGCGAACCGTGCATCGATAATGGAGAAGCCTTCTGCGCCTACAACGACTTGGATATGAACTGTGGCGGCAGAATTAAGGGCGATTTCTGGTAGGAAATCTGTTGTCCCATCCAAGACCTTCTTGTTCACAAAGTCGTTGGAATAAATATCGCATTGTTGTCTTCTTGCTAGCTCAAGCATTGGCTACCTTATTTTTGAAGAGGGTTTACGAAATACTGTCTTGTTTGAAACAGGGTTTTATACGAAGTATTGAAGGATATTAATGCTAGATTATATATACAGGAATGCATTTAGCTATGGCATACAAATCATTAAAAGATTTTATGTTTTGCGCTTTGCTGCAATTTCGCACAGCTGTCGTTTGACAAACGACTGCAGTCAAAATAATAGCGACCATAAATCTAAAAAAAAATAATAGTAAATGGCTTACAAAAGTATCAATTCTGCGGAAGAGCTTCTAGTCTTTGAACTCATCTCCTCTCAGAATGCTTAAAGTAAATATGTGTAATAAGATTGTAAAGCTTTTTTAACAATATCCAATCAATTTTCAACTCTAATAAAACACAGAATTTTGCATAGTGAAATGCATTTAAGTGGAGGACTTGCGATGTCCTCTAGCGGATGCATTATCCTTGCTCTGCTCCGTGGCTACAAATTTATGGCGAGCCCTCGGCTCCGTTTGATTGGGAATATTATCTTATTTTATGTCAACTCCTTGCCACTTCCCGCCCCTTTTGAAGGCCATCAAATGCAAAAGTTTATGGCGGAACACGCCCCCTTTTCGAACCCACCATGCATTTGCCATGCATTTTGCATGCCGATGGCGTTGGCTTTTTATGGGTGTGTGCCGTATTTATGGCCCAACTATGGCACCTGCCCCCCGCCACCAAAGGCAACCATTTTATTCTTATTTTTAAAAAAATTTATATATTTAATGAAATTCCTCTCTCAGCGAGTTGACTATTTAACTTCTGGCGTGAATGATACTGAATAAATGCACCACGGGTGATCAATTCGATATGAATTCGATATAATTGTAATCGATTTCGATTGATAAGAAAGATATTGTAATAAGCGATGGAATAAGCCAACCAACTTCCTAATGTTTTGCAATCCCAGCTAATCCGAAATTTGTATTGCAATTTGTTTTGCATTCCCGGCAAATTTCGCATTCGTTTTGCATTCGAGTAAATTTCATTTTGAACAAGAAGTTTTCCAAAACAAAACTTTGCCCATTGCACACACACACATGTTTTGGTGATAGGGGGGAGGCAGCGGTGGCATAAGGGGGCGTGGCCGTTTGGTGACCCCATAAAACTTTGAGCGTTCGACCGGCAGAAGCCAAAACAATGGCATAAGTCATTTTTAATTGCCTTTTATCGAGCGCATGAATGGGGATATTTCTTTGGTAATTGGAAAATATTTTGCGACCAACTGGCTTCTGTTCACTTGAAAAATAGGCATATACTACTCTTTTGAAACGTATAATGGATGGTAGTAGCCAATAGGTTTAAATTGAAAAAGTAAAGTTGTTGGGCAAAAGATAACACGGCTCATTTGTTCAGCAATTTAAATCGTTTTATATAAAATATAGCTTATTTATGAATTTTGTATTTACAATTTATTACCATGGTTAAGAATAGTTTTCAGTGTACAGCAAGTACCTTTTTTCACGCCGTATTTTGGCCAACTCCCGCTGCTTGGCCACGCTCAACTTATTAGTGTCATTTGTTTTTTCTTTTTTGTTTTCGGTTGGCGGGCAAAGTCTGAAGAATGACAGGCGCCGCAGCGCCACTGACATGACAGACATCCTGTTTCCCTGGGAAACGGAAACCGGACAGCCTCCCCCACCGAATTTTCCCATTTTTTGCGCTTTTCCGCCGCGCCGCACAGCACTTTCCCCTCATTAGCGTGCGGCCATAACAAGTAGCCGACCCGTTGACCGTTGGCCGTGCGGCTAACTTATGCAAGTTACTTACCTGTGCTTTCACCTGCCGCTAACCGACGCCTACCCCCTCCCGCTGCCATCGGATTTATGGGCCTGGCTATTAATCAAAGCCAACAGCAGATCCTGGTTTAGAGCCTGTTTTGATTGCCGGAGGAGCCGCAAATTTATGCCCACTGAACAGGCCCGCTTGAACATTCAATTTTTGAAATTGCCTGCGAAAATGTTGAGATTGCAGATGGCTGAAATATGAGTTTCGGTGCGGAGCAAGATGCTTGTCGATAATTATTGCTGGCAGTGCGGATGAGGGAGAATTACCTCGTTGTTTCCCTTGGGGAAATGGGCCCATTTTTGCCCCTGGCAGTTGTGGATCGCTGAGGTTGTCCCAAAATGGGAGTTGGAATGTGAATCCTTTTTATTTTACCAGCTGCATTCGGTTCTTGGCATATTGACAGGGCACATGTTTGCCCACATCCCGGCCAGATTGCGACGCTTCTTCGGTGCGTGAACAGTGGGCCAATGGATCAAAAATAATTGGATGGTAACTATGAAGAGCAGTGTTTAAATTTGATTCAATTATGTACTACAAATGGTAAATATTTTTTGAATTTTATCAAATATTTAAATCATTTAAACCTTGAGTTTTGCAGCATTTTCCAACGACTCGATCACCACGATGGCCTGCATTTGCATATGTTTCTCATGCGTGCGGTGAAAAGAATGGGCTGGAAAAGTGGGCGGGGCTGGCAAGGCGGGTGGGAAGTAGAGGCATTTGTGCGAGAAGTGCAGCTTGTTTGTCTTGCACTTGCGACTGTCGCAGGATTGTCAGGACATTGTCGCATTGATGAAGCGTCTTTTTCGGTGCGCAGGGAATGGCGATGGCGATGGGGGACTGGGTCTTGGGTGCGAGCCTGTCAAAGGATAAATCGCATCAATCACACGGCACCATGTGTCGCCTGTTGGCTGAAACAATAACACACAGGATGGGGGCAAAATAAAGCCAGCGAAGCAGAAGTTCTCGCACAAATCTTAACACTTTCGCCACTTGGGCGTTTTTATTAGCCAGTTTTCCTGGCGAATCGGCAAAACGAGACCGTTCCAATTATCCTTCGGCTTCGCTTCTACCGTTTTTCTATTTTTCCACCCTTTTTTATATTTGTTTTGTTTTATTATTTATGATTGGGCACGGAACACGTGGCTGCTCGGCTGGTTTACTCGGCGCGCTAGAGGCACATACATCTTCCTGTTCCGAAGACGTTTGACAGCGGCACTCATATGTCATACCGGCGTGGTTGTTGTCCTGTATCATTTATCCTATATCATATATCCTTGTTGTTGTGGGCTTGTTTTGGATTTCATGTTTAACATTTTACAGCAACGACAGCAGTTTGACAGTTTCTGGTATTTATTGTGGATGGCAAAGGGAGTACAATTTTTGGGGCCAAGCAAAACATAAATGAAGGCAGAAGAAAAATGATCTCTACTTACATATTATTCGCAATAAGTTTTAATCTATTTCAAAATTAATTCAATTCTATTATGATTTCTCTTGCCAAAGCAACATGGCGTATGCGCAATAATTTGGTATTGATCACCTATACGTCACGTTGCCATTATATTATTATATATATATATTTTTGCTTATTGCTACTTATGACAGCGTTAGCCAAATCATAGTTTCCTAAATGCTCCTAATTTATTGGCTATCTATTTCAGCTAAAAGGCCCACCTGTTCGTTTAGTGGCGGCTCAAATTGATAACTTTGATATATTGTTTGGCAAGTGAAAATGTGGCATCAATTAAAATGCTGTGTGGAAGCGGCAGGGTTAAGCCGCATGCAACATTGGCAAATTGCAGCTCAAGTGCTTAACTCGGCTCATTTCGATGCAGGCCGAAAGGCAGCACTTATTGTTAGTAACGGACACTGCCAACAGCAACAGCAAAAGCAAAAGCAAGAATGGCAGCAGCAACAATTAGGCTATGTAATTACGGTCAAAAGGGGTAGTGGTAGGGGGGGGGGGGGGGGGTAGGTGTGGATAGAGGGGGAGGAGCATAAAGCAGCACCAAAAGGAAAACAGAGAAAATAGCCCCAATAGCCAAGCACTGTGAAAATGGCCAAAACATTTGGCAGAAACTAAGGGAAATATAATATAGTGGGTTTGACTTACTAAAAAATCATAACAACTTATAAAATTATAAAAAAAACTAAATTTGTTGAATGCCTTAAAATTTCTAGTACATTTTTATAAATCGCAATATTATAAGTATATAGTGAACTAGTTACTCATCAAAAAGTAATTGCGTAAAAGTAAAAGTAAAATTTTCACTATTATTATTATTATTATTTTGTACTATTTATTAATCATTTTGTGAAATTAGGAGCTGAACAAATGTTTCGCTAAGTGAAGTGGCAGTGAAGTTCTGAAGTGGCATGTAGCCAGGAAAATAAAAATAAAAGCCAACGGAGAAAACAAAGGGCAGACATATGACAGAACAAAGAGCAGAAACACTGCGAGATATCCAGAGACATGTCCAGTGCATTTGCATTTAAATGGTGGGAAATTGTGGGCGGGGTCAAAGGGCGGGAAAAGTGAGTGCGTGCATGCTAACGATACACGGAAAAAAATTAGGTGACTAAATGAAAATTTTATAATTTAAAGTGAATAAAAACTTTTGCATAAAATATCTTCTAATCAAAGTGGCTTTTATATTATACTTAATTCCCAAAAAAAAAAAAATATTTTATTAATTTGAAAAAAATTAAATACGAATGTTTCAGTGTGCGCCAGGCGACATTGAGAACAGCAAAATGCAATACAATAAACATGGAATGCATTTCGGCCCTGCCTTGTCTGCCAGCGTGTGTGAGTGCGTGATTGCAGAATACACCACATCATCAGCCGCTTCACCCACTATCCCAGTCACCTAACCACCCAACCACCATGCAGACCCCCCACCCACCTGCTACTCAACCCATTCACAAACCATTGAACAAAATGCCCAATTTGGTCAACGTCAACGTTTTGAAGCGACTACTGGCTAAAGGCAACAGCACATAAAAAAAAATTGACTAATTTAAAAACAAACCACAAATATTAATACTAATATTTATCAAAAAATTTATAAAAGCCATGTTATATATATATAAACATGCAAACTTTGTTAACAAACTGCAAGTGCTAAAAGTTGTGATAAACTAAAGGATATTATGGCTTAAGGATACATTTAAGATTGCTCTCACAACATATAATAATATTATATATTTTGTAAAAAATTGTAAATTGTGTGTGCATCTTTTTCTGGGTGCATTTCCCGTTAGTTGACCCCCAGTGAATGTACCACACGTAGCACGCATTTCCAATTTAAACTTGAATACGCATAAATTAGTGGGTATTGCCAACTTGGTAACAACAACAGCCGCCTCCGGGTGCAGCAACAACAATGGCAGCCATGATGACAGGAGCAGGACGTGGATGGTGGCCACCTTCTAAAAAAGGTCTAAAGGGAAGGGAAAGGGGGGAGGGCGGTCGAAAGTGGTCGACAGTGGTCCGCAAATTGCTGCAACAGATATAGTCATAAAAGGGGCGGCACCATGCATGTGTAACTAAAAAAGGCGTGAAATGCGCGAAACTTAGTTCAGCTGTTTAAATTCGATGAGAGCGCAGTGGAAAGTGCACATGGATCCACATGGATCAACTAACTAATTCCAATTAATTGTAGTTTAATTGCTAAATCAATCTTTAAACTTTTGGCAATGTTATAAGATAAGATGGGGCAAGAAAAAATGAGCCCGAAGGACACGCCATTCCCAGGAGTGTCCTGACCCATTCCACTGTGCCGAAAAATGGCGGGTTGACTTTTTCCCTGGGTGGGATGCGCTTCATTAGGCATGTGTTTGTTTGTGGCCTGCGGCCGAAGCTGGACCGGAGCTGACACTAGAAAAGTTTGACCAGGCAGCGGATTGCTATTGCTCCCCTGGGCGGAGTCCTCCTGCCCAAGTCCTTCCTCCTCCTCCTGCTCCTGCTCCACGAAGGGTCGAAAGATGTGGCGCTGGCAGTTGCGAAACGGAACTGGAAATGCGTGTGGGACACGGATTAGGGATTGGGTTTTGGGAGCTGGGATTCGGCGGCCCCTTTACAATGCCACTTTGCTTAATGGCCCGATACTGAGCTTAATCGTTTTGTTTCAAGTTGCCATAAAAGGCCATAAAGGAAATGCATACATCATAAAATGTTTAATGCGAATCTCTTTATGACCACCAGCCACAAATTAGCCATCGAGCATGAAAAAAAAGGGAGGAATATTCCCCCTTTGAGTTCTATTTCCAAGCATTCTAAGATTAAAGTAACTAAAATGTGTAAATTTGCAGCACAAGTAGCCCTTGTGATCGCTGTCATATCGATTTGGCCAGTTTCCAAGAGAGCTGGGGTCAGTTGAAATCCATTCTCGATACCATTCAGATCGTAGTCCCACAAAAAAAAGTACCAAATTCAAAACACAATTTTTTTTACAAAAAGAAAAAAAAAACAGTTCGTAAATATTTCCGATTCCGTACAAATTTGAGCAACATGGTGTGGAATACGCTTTCCTTCTGGGACGGTCAACCAGTCACTTCCCCGGTGTATCCCCAGATGGGGGATGCGTGGAATCCCAATACCTCCGGCTACCAGAATTTCCATCACCCTCAGACCCATTCGCATAATAATTACTATCAGCGGATGGGCATGGGTGACATTCGCCAGATGAGCTGTCCCATGCCGAACTACTGTCCTCATTTCCGGGAGCCCGGATTGGACGATGTGGATGCCTTCTACGCCTACAACGGCATGGATGTGAGTCAGGCCTACGGCGTTGGATCTCAAGCTGGTCAGGGAGAAGGATCTGGAGCGCGGGGCGATTTCTGGTAGTAACCCAACAACCACTATTTGGCGTATGCTCTTTCATTTTCTGTGCGTTTGATCTATGGAACTATTAAAATGTTTTATTGAATAGTAATACCTTCAATTTGTCAATTTCGGGGGTCAAATCCATTTTGTAAGTACATTTGACATCTGATACATCGCTTGCATGTGTCGCATTCGCAAATGAAAAGTTAAGAGGTGCAATTGCAATTTGCCGAAATGAAAGTCATAAAACAATCGTTGCAATTCGTTTCGTTTCGTTTCGATTCGATTCGAATCGATGGCCTTCCTTGGGCATCTCATATTTCTGCAATTCCCATTTTACGGACAGCCTGCAGCCTGCGGCCTGTCATGGCTCGTCCTTAATTGATATGGCTGCGCAAATATTTTGCTATAATTAAACAGTTGTCCGGCTCCAGGATGCCGGGATCTCTGGCTGCACTGCAGCACTTAATGGCCTGGCCACAAACATTTGTCCAGACGCTTGCTGCCACTGCCTTTCACCAGCCTTTCACCTGACTGAGTCCAATGCCTGAGGGCGGTACGGAACGGTACGGTACGGGGGGCGTGGCCGGGCATGCCAGTCGGCGGTTTGTTTCCTTTACGGATCGAAGAGCAGGACTCCGGGCGAGCAAATTGCAGGCGCGCTGCCGTTTCGGCAATTCCGGACCAAGTAAAACTTGATTAATGTCCGCTATTCAATTTCGTCTTTATCATACCCTGGAGCAAAACGATCTCGCAAGGGGTATCACGAGACTATCTTCATTCAGCTCAATTGAAGATTAACGATGTGCAGTTCCCTAGAATTTAAGAATTAGAACAAAGTTGGCTGTTCTACTTAGAATGTGTTACTTCCCTTTAATGATTTCTATTATTATAACGTATTTTTAATTAGTAAATTATTGGATACTGCATACATAGCTATTTTAATCGATTAACATATGCTGAAAATGGATTTCATCAGCCAAATATACAGGAAGTATATTTTGATTCTCAAAATAACGCAGACATTAAGAGGTAGCTAATGGGCTTAATCCTTTGTTGTTCTTCTATGCAATTAAGCCCGAAAGTATTTAACAACAATTCCAGTCGAGTTTTCAGCCGTTTGGCTGGAAAATGTAAATGGAAATGGGAAAAGCGGCGAGTCGAAAGGAAATGGCCAAACGCAAAAGGCGTTCAACTTGAAACACATACACAAACATATATATAAACTTATATATATATATAGAACGCTTCGGGGGAATTCCGTCCGCTTTCACCGCCTTTCTCCATCCATTGTCCATCGCTTTGCTGACTGTGTCAAAAATGTGTTGAAAAGTAACAGCAAAACAGAAAGTGACAGCCGTAAAAAGCGTTAGACTTGCCATCTAGCAGCCATTTTGTGCGCTGACAAATATGGCGGCAACTGGGGCGGGGGCGTGGCAAATCGGGGGCTGCTGGCAGATGGAAGAGATTTTCGCATTTCGTATCATAAATCCCGGACGCTCAGCGGCGAGGAGGCGGATCCGACGGGCAAAAACGATTTACGACCACACGAATGCAGATATCAGACAGGAGTTACAGTCAGTCGCATCTGTACTGTGTATGATACAGCGGTACAGTGAAGACTCGCAATAAAGCAGCACGCTACTCAGCTAAGTTAGTCTATTCATCTTTTATATTTCATAGATTTTTTAAGCCTCTTCGCCAGTTATTTCTAAGTACAGCTACTTGCTAAGTAGTAACAGTATAGAATGCTTGTATCTTAAAGATACTTTCTTGCTTGTTACAAAGATACTTGCATAATGAGCTACAGTACAGAAAAGTTTTCGACTTAAAGTTCCAAACTTAATCACTTTTCCATTCACTATTCTAATGACCAACTATTTCCATTTCATTAGTTTGCTCAAAGAGTTTTCCCTGTGCAAACAATACGTATCTGTATGTAAATAAATAGCGCTACAATTGCTGCGTTTTCATTATCGCTTCCAATTCGATTGCTTTTGGACTTTTGATATATGAAATTGGCAAAAGTTTTTTGTTTATTTGGCGCTCAATGTTAGGGGGCTGAAATGAATTTAGGATGAAAATGGCTGTCAGCCGAGCAGATAACTTAAATGCCAAACAGACATGAAATGTCGGTCTCAAAAGTTTTTTGTTTAATTTCGCATATAGGTTCTGTTGCCTGTTTGTTTCAATTAGATCACGTGACCTTAAATCGTGCGAAATTCTCGACACTTCTGCAAAAACATTAACTCTGTCTGTGGTTTGACTTTCAAAGGCCTTCGTTCCGCCAGTCGACTCATTTCTTATTATATTCCGCCGGCAATTTCACTGATTAATTGCTGGGGTAGCATTAGCTCCTTTGCCAACTTTTGTTTTTATTTTTTTGGTAATTTTATGTGTTTTCAGATACAATTCGTAGGCATTTTGGGTAGCTTAGGCTATCAGCTGGCATGGGCTGGCATGATTAGATATAAACTATTGGAACTACAAAAATTTATACAAATATCAAAAATAGATTATTAACACAATTAAATTGCACAGAAATCCCTGGTAATTTTCGGCTTTTCCCATTTCCCTGAATACTTCCGTTTGCCGATTGCTTTGCTGACCTTCCAAATGAGACTGGACAAACAGTTGGGAAGCGGGGTCAGGGGTCGTTGCGGTACCGTGATTTCGCCTGCAGGGTAACATTTAATCGAACCCTGGAGGCAGCACATTCCCGCCTACTTGTTAACACGCCTCCACCAGCCAAAAGCTGTTTACTTTGGTCGTTTCCCTTTTGGCCAACTTTTGTGGTAGCGACGGCAACAGCTCATCTGTTTTTATTTATGTATTTCATTTATTTAATTCAAACGTCTGACTGAGTTGTGCGCTCTGCGGCCACGCCCCCTTTTTGGCGCCGCCCCCCCTGCGCCCCCCTGCGTCCTGCGAGCGGTCTTTGCTTCGTTGTTTAGTTTTGGTCGGAATTTGCATTTGGCCGAGTCCTTTTCCTTACACACTGAACGAAAATTGTTATTAAATGGTTAGGGTCATAATGAATTAACTGAAAATATACCTATTTGAATATAATATTTTTGAATATATTTGAATATATATACTTTGAATATTTTTGGCTTAAGAAATGAACATATTGCCAATATTTTTCGCAGTGTTCTTTCGCGGCCTTCTGTTTGCTTTGGTGCTTTTCTTCATTAAATGCGTTTGAATTAATTTATAATTTGCTGACGCTTATTTATGCCGCCTTATTCTCGCCAGCGATTCTTCATTTTCTCGTTTTCCTGGCCATTTTCACGCCTCGCCTCGTAACTGTAATTAATTGTCATCGAATTTTCAACGAATCAGCCCATTTTTTCTAGCGCATTTTCATTTTTATTCCTTCGCTGTTGGTAATCGCTTTTTCTTTTCGCCGCCATGCCCAAAAGAATTAGAAATCTCAGTTTGAGTTATGATGTTGATGTTGTGGTGGCTGCTTCATGCATCTTGAATTTTGATATATGAGCTATGGGGGTTCCAGTTCTAAGTTTTTGGCCATCACTTGGTTTTGGCCACTTGCACATCAACTTAGATTAGCCTGACTTATTGAGGAGGCTTATATGGCTAACATAATTTGTTCATATTCCATTTCAGCTTAATTTGTCCAACTAAAAACTAGAGAGTAAGTTGCAACTTATCTATTTCTTGTGAAAAACTGTTTGTTTTCGGCACTCTTTCGTTTTGGCCAATAATAAATGACGAAAGTCCTTGAAAGCCTTGAAGATCTGTCATTGCTGCGTATTTTCGTTTTAATTTTCTGTGCCTGTTCCCACTCTGAGTTTTCCAATTTTCCTTTGTGCGTCGAGCACCACAGATTCTTGCTTATGATTGAGCCCAGGGCCAGGCCAAAAAAAGAAAATGGAAGGAACGAAACAAAGGCAGTACGACTGGAGTACAGGAAAAAGGGTTCAAGTTGAAATGGTAACAGATATTTCGAGTGACACACCAAAAGTGTGGCAATTACAGAACACAAATTGTCAATTGATTGCCACTTAACACGTGCGCTCACTTCAGACGCAAAAATAGACAAAGGACGATGAATCGCAGGTCCGCTGAGAGATCCCTTGTGTCATCTGTCAATTGAGCCGCTCAAAACCCTTTCCGCATTTTCCGCATTTCCGTTGGCCAAAAAAAAAAAACAGAAATCTAGCCAAATCGAACTGATTCGAACTTATGCTAACTGAGCTGCGATAAACTCGACTAAGCCGAAAGTTCGCCTGATTTATCCTATGCAAAAGTCATTCGGCTTCAATCGGTCGTGAAATTGTTTAGTGCATTAAGACGTTGCTGATTTCCCGATTTCCCTCAGTCGTGTATTACATATCTTCATCAAATATTGACAGATGGTAATAAGTCAAAATCAATTGCAAGCCATTAGGTCGGAATATTTTTTTAATAAATGCTTTTTGGGGGCTTGGAGCCGACCAATGTTTATTTTCGCATTTAGGACTTACTTCGTAACCACCTTTAAGTTGACTTTGCTTGGCTTTGAAGTCGTTTAGTTCAATAAAAAAATATATTGGCGGGAGTACAGAAAATCAAACATTTTACCCACATTAAATAGTCTTGAATTTTTAGATTTAAATTATTCAAAAAGTCGGCACATTTGTCTAATTTCCCGCTTACCATCTTGAACTTATATTCCTGATTCTTTTGTGCGGCAACATTAGTCATTTGGACACTTATTCCCATTTTTTTTTGTTCTACCATTTCTTTGACACTTCTTTGGCCATTAAGTGGGTGGCACAAAAAAGAGGCCACTCCATTGTGGACTGTAGCGAACATCAATCAAGAGCTTTTCGTCCTGTTTCAATTTCAATTTCAAACTCGAACACAAATCCAATTTGCAGCGCCGGCATTTAAATGAATGTTTCATTTATATCTATAAATACGCGGCGCGCAGTTAATTAAACATAAATGAATCAACATAATTATATTGTGCACACAGACGACACTCACACATGTCCAATTGTCTCTGTGTGTGTGTGTGTGTGCCGGGTCCTGTTGATTTTATGCAATTTGCTTATGCAAATTTTATTCGCGTAATTTCGCGTATTTTGCCAAGTAAATTTTTCATTTTCCCTTTTTTGTTTTAGCCTCCTCATTTTTTTTTTGCCACCGAATTTGAGGTGAGCTCTATGCACAGTCTGCGTGTTTTATTTTTTGAATATATGTATGAATGTGTCCTCAAATTATGAAGCCGCTTGTGCTTTGCATTAAAAATCGCAAATTTTATGGTCTAGCGTTGGTCTGTAGTTTCACTTTAGTTTAAATTCACATTATAATATATGTATTTATAAAATATAATTTATTTGTTAACACAAATTGGTATATTTGTTGTAAGAAAAACACACATTAATATATTTTCCCCAAAGATTTCATATCCCAAACATATGAAACAACTTGCATCCCAGTGGACAAACCAAATCTGAAAGCAAACAAACAATTTTTATACCTTAAGTCAGTGATGGTTTAAAACACTAAGCTGTAATTGGGGAATTGGCTTGGCCAAAAGCATGGACATGGCCAAAAGTTAACGCACACAATTGCGCAATTCCCTTTTTGGCCAAAAGGTCAACGAATAATAAGTTGGGTAGAAAAGCGAAACGGCGAATAGCTAATACTCTTTGATATACTATTTTAATGGGGTATTTTTTTCTATAGTCGTCCCAATATGGAATGCCATACCTCGTTGAACTCGTCATTAAATTTCCTATCCATTGGCATACCCCGTTTAAAATGTAAATTTTTTTCAGTTTTTTTCAAAAAATGATACAAAAAATTAAAAAATTGAAAAAATTTTTTTTTCTCAATTAACAAAATGGTCATAGGAATTGTTTATTTGGTTCATTAGCTGTATAAAACAGTAATTTTATTTGAATGTGTGACCATTTTTGGCCAAGTTATAGCAAATTAAATTCTTCAAAAAATCTAAATTTTGCCAAAAATAATCCCCAATTTTTCAACAAAAAATAATGCTTTCTTAGTTCATAGCAATAAAGTTATTATTCCAAATACTGAATGCCATACCTCGCTGAAATCGTCATTAAATTTCCTATCTAATGGTATTCACAGTTAAAAATGTAAAATTTTGTCCGTTTTTCGCAAAAAATGATGATGTTACCCCTTACAAAAATTTGAAAAATTGAAAAAAAAATTTTTTTTCTCAATTAACAAAATGGTCATAGGAATTGTTTATTTGGTTCATTAGCTCTATAAAACAGTAATTCTTTAGAGTGTGTGACTATTTTTGGCCAAGTTAAAGCAAATTAAAGTCTTCGGAAAATCTAAATTTTGCCAAAATAAATCCTCCATTTTTCAACAAAAAATAATCGTTTTGTTCATAGCAATGAAGTTATTAATACAAATACTGAATGCCATACCTCGTTAAAAAAATTTAAATTTAAAAAATGGTTACATAAATCGCTTATTTAAATCATTACCTGTACAAAACAGTATTTTTTTGAATAAGTAACCGCCTTTGGCCAAGTTATACTAAAACAACTTTTAGAAAGTATAGGATTTTTACGAAAATCTAGATTATCAAAAAATGGTATTTAATTAAAATAAGTTAGGTCATCCTTTAAAAAAATTATGTTATACACACAAAAATGCTTTATACGTTTAATATATTTAAAGATTTTGGCAAGGTGGCCGAAATAAACGAGAATGCAAAGGGAAATGGGAAAGTGTAAGAGTTCTCAATTCCCCGCAGAGGAAAACCCAACCGTACATGCAGCCATTTTCCAAAACTGTAACTCAGTTTTCATATGGGCATAGCCAAGTCCTCATGAAGTGCCAAATTATATCATTAAAACTTTAGCCAGAACAACAGAAAGTTGAACTAACGCTGAAAAATGTTGGCCATTTCCCCCCCCAAAAAAAAAGAAACAAAAATAACAAATTAGAGGGGCGCCTCGAGGTTGCCAACTCATTGAGCAATTCATTTGTGAATTTATTCATAAAAACAAAGTTGCACTTAAAGCGAACTTGCACTTGCAAATCCGAGAAGGTGAAAGTGGGATTCGAGTTTGCCGGAAAATGGGCTTAGACACTCGAAACCAGAAGCCATAATACATATGTCTGTTGGTTGGGCCAACTTTGTTGCGAGAAACAAAACTTTGGCGAAATGTTTGAGTTCTACATTACAGTGCGTTTCATGATTGTAGTACATAGGAATTCTTTATTTATTCCACAGAATATAATGATTTTTCATGGCTTTTAAGCAAGTAAACCATATAAATGTGGAAATAGAATTCAAGGATATGGATTACTACTTTTAAACAAGTATTCTCGACTGAAATGGTTTCATTTAAACACATATTTATGAACCACACTGTATGACACCCTTGAGGGCGTCAGACCGCGATGTACAGATAGAGATACAGATACATCCGTATTTGTATCAAAGAGACTCACAGAGATACACCCAAATGTGGGTCCACAGACATTTGCATGGAGTGTGGGCAGGATTCAGGGTCAGGGACACTCGAAAATGGCGTCAAGTAGATCCGTATGCAATCTGATGTACACTGGCCTTAAATCAACTTCCAGTAACATGTCGAGCAAAGCGAAGAGTTTTCCGGGAAATGAACTTAGCCACCCAGCCAGGCGTCGACACAAAGATATGGCCAAGATGCCAGTACGTTTTCAATGGACTTCGCAGGAAGATATTTCCCAGAAAGGAGATATGCTAGGTGAATACACAGGACAAAGTGGAATTCAATGGAAATTGGCTTTGCCAATCTGTATGCAAGGAAAATATTTAATATTGGCCTTTGAAAAGTTAATATACATAGCTGTATCCTTTCATTGGAGTATGAATATTATTGGTTATTAAATAAAGTCAAGTAGCAACTATTTGTGATTATCCTTAGCCCAGGACTATAACTTCTGCCCTTAACCAGGCCCAAATCAATGAATTGTAATTGATAGCCGAACTTTTTACGAGGCGCAACAATCGCCTTAAAGCAGTTTTCGCCACTTGTGTGCGTGTATGCGTGAGTGTGTGGGTGACGAGGTGTGTATGTGTGAATATTATTGAAATTATTTAATAACATAAACACGCAAACTTTGGCGACAAGGAAAGGGAAGGGTGGGGTGGCCGAAAAAAGCTGGCACTTCGGCACTCGGTGGACTACAAAAACAAGTCCCGAAAACGTGACAAAGCCCGACACACCTATAACAGCAACACCAACACATATGAATATTTCATATGCCATCCGGAAGGGTGTTGTCATATACATATACGACACACACACATACACGTGCATACATCCATACATATGTACACGAAAAACAGGGGCAAAAGCAAACAATTTCACTTAGTTGGGGCTAATAAATGTCAACGATAATGTTGAACATTATTTTTTCTTCTCGTTTTTTTCACGGCCCGCATTCTCTATCTTTGTATATCTGCTTCTGCTTTGGGTCACACACACGTATGCAAAAGGTGTACGCCTGGAATTACAGGGTATTACGAACAACGTGCACTTAGATAAATGAGGCAGAGATAGCAAAAGCAGAGGTGGTATCAAAAGATTTGAAAATTAGTTTTGGGCTTACTAATTATGTTATTACGTATGATTATAAAATGTTCCCTCCGAGAAGATAGGCAGAAGTATTAGACTCATAATGTACCAATCAATTTACAGGGTATCCTGAAACGGAATCATCTTATTGGACTACCATCCCTGATGAGCAGCAGTGACCTTGTCATAGTTTCGGTTCTTGTTGCGTCCTGTCAACATTTCCGCCTGGCAAATGAATTTCTCTCCAAGATTACCCCTCCCTACTCACTGCTCCCTGCTCCCATCCTAATCCTTATCGGCGAGCAGAAGGGGTGGTAAAGGGTGTAAGGGATTCTGGGGGACATCTCTAATTAAATTAATTACAGTTGTCAGAGGCAGGCGCAGATAACACATATGGAACATGGCGGGTTGCAATAAACTTATGCTGGCACATCGTCAAAATCCAAGGAGTCCTGCACAGGATCCATGTGGAGTATCCTCGCCGCCTAGTTTATGACAGGCGGGTGGTCTTTTTTGGCAAGCCAGTTGGCTTAGCTGGGAAAACTCATCAATCTAATCCCCAGTTATTTCCGTGACATTTTCTTTGTCAACGCCAGGCGGAGGACAACTAAGACTGCCGGGCGGATGAGTACGAAGGACATGACTCTTAAAGGCGCAAAATGGCCTGCTGGAATAGGCGACACTTTCATTTACATTTTAGTTTACGTCTTCGTCCTACCCGGTCCTTTTCCGGGTTTATGTTACCACCTTGTAAGGCCATAAAAAAGATGTCCTTCTTTCGGCCAAACTCGAATTACCCTTGCCTTTTCGCCAGCCAGCCAGCCGACGAGGAGGTGGGCAGGACATTGATTCCACTTGCTCTGCCAGTTGTTTGGTGGGCGTGTTCCTGGATTTTAAGTCAATCTACTCGATGGTTATGGCCCAGTTAAAGGCAGTTGGCCCTGCAGTCTAGAGACTGATGGTATTTGGGCCAGAACTGAGTGAGACATTCACAAAACAAGGCTTTCTAGCTACATTTAAGCAACTTTAGATAGTTTGCTAATAACTAGAGACCGGAAATTCCTTTGGAATGTTAAGATACCTTCCATATTTGGCTAACAGTTCTCACACTTTTGAAGTCTCGCCGCAAAGCGATTGCAATCAATCGAAGTTTGCCTCACAAATGAATCGAAGTGGTTAATTAACATGCCTGATTGGTTTATGCAAATCGCTATGTGATTGGTTTAGGCCCGATTTGAGAGCAAACAAATAATTCGCCACGATTTGCATGTTCAGCAGTTCGCACTCCATTTCCGGGTAATTTTTATTCCGCTTTTGGGTTCGTTTCGATACGGGGATTTGTTCTTTTTTTTTGTATTTTCTTTTTCTATTTTTTTTCTTGGGTTTTCTTGTTTTTTGTTGTTATTGTTTTTTTTTTTTGCCAACCGCAGCCGCAGTGTTCATTTATTTATCGATATCGATGGGGAAAATGGTCTCTATGCCGGCACGTGATGGTGTTTCCTTCCATTTTCCAACCCAAAAACCCCCACCTCCTGGCGCTCCATGCCTCACCACATCGCTTTGTTCCTGACCCGACACTAAATTATCGTTTTCAATGCTTTGCTTGAACTGCCATTTGCTGATTGCCACCGGTCCACAAAAATGGAGAGACCCCTACATACAGATGTCCCTATAATACACACAGTCGCGGTCAAAATAAGTGGTTTTTAAAAAAGAACTATCTAAAAACCCATTAAGATCTACTTTACTTTCAAATAAATTGAGTTTCAAGAGATTCGGCTGATTTTAATATTAAACAAAATATTTTGAAAGAGCCCACTAATTTCTTGACCTCATCTGTGTTTATATGTGTGCATGTTTCGCATTTGGCTCGTGGCATATAAATTGGCGCTCTTTTAACTTCGGCTCAGATTTGGATTTCAATTCAATTGCATCGAGTGTCGTTAGAGTCCGTGTGGCATGTGTTTGTAATCCTGTCGAGGATTAGGCCTAAGCCTTAACCAAGCCAGCCAGCCACCTACCGACCGCCCCGCCTACATTGCCACGCCCCTCGATGACCATTTGCCGTCAGTCGTTGACTTTTTACTGTCTACATGTGGGCACCTAATTGATGCAATGCATTTGAGCCGCCAGTCCTGACATAACTTTGCTTTTAAGCCCCACTCAGTCCCGCCAAAATGGGGAGGGGGTGTCGAAAAAAAGGACCCTGGAAAAGAAAGTGGAAAATGGCAAAGAAAAACCCATCTAAAAGCACATAGGATCAACTTCAGCAGGGAGCAGCCACTCAGGTCTATTAGATGAACTGAAAATGCCAATTGAATATCTTGGCTAAAAGTAGAGGGAGAGCCTTAAAGTGTAAGTGAATCCAATTTGTTGTAGTTTTAAACAATTAGGAACGTGTTTGGCTAAATAATATTGCACTTTTTCCAAGTTATTCCAGACCAGTTGGCACATGTCGCATTGTGGAATTCCTGTTGATAAATTTGGCGCTCGAAACTCAATGGCCTTCATTGGCCTGCTAACTGGAAATTGTTTAGAGCAGCTGCATCTTTTTTTATATGCAGCCGGCACTTAATCTTGATTTATGTGGCCACTGGAGCGGACAACGAATCTATTACGCATACGCCCCATTTGCCCGCGCAAAGCCGCAATAAATGAGCGAAATCAGCAGAATTGGCCAAGTGCAACCGCTGAAACTGCAGCTGTTTATGGACTCATCAACCGCAGAATGCACACGGGAGATCCAAGCGAGCAAAAGTTAAGGTCAGGTCAGTCAGCTAAATCCAAACTGATAATGCCTCGGGCTTAGTTAGCGCCACCATCCATTATTCGATCTGCAGTGGGCGAAATGAGTGTGGTGATAAGTCTGCGTGTGAAGTTTACCTCTTTCTATAAATTATATATTTTATTGCATATAGTTTTATGTGAACTATGCTGTTTAATCGTGGCATTTAAAGATAACGAAGAGCGAAACTTCGGCCCAGGGTTGATTTAAAATCAGAGCGCACTAGTAACCGAAAACTAAACATTCACCTCAGCGTAGTAACTACATCCGATACATTGACTAATTGGGCATGCCATTGTCCTCGAAATCCTCTATTTTGATTACTGAAATTGCAATAGCAAAATGCCAAATTGTGCGAAATTATTATGCTTAATAACCAGCGTTACTTTGCAGCGGCATAATGACAATGGTGGACGAGTTCCGCTTGTTGCATGGCTATGTGTGCTGTTTCCGGTTAACGGTTGTGTTCAGCATGAATGGCAAATGCCACGGCAGTTAAGCAGTGCTGAGCGTTTTCTAAAAATCAAAACAAAAAACGAGATATATTTTCTTTTTACAAGTGTGGTCTATTCAATTTGAATAGAAATTTCAAATACATATAAAGATCGCTAAATAGACGAATGTCATGAAATCCGAGGCAATTGATGGCCACTGCGGTGGGTGGACTGTTCCAATGTGGCTCATTCTCAATTGGAACAGAAAGTGTCGCGCACTGTTATCGTCCTTAATCGTCCTCGGGGACCGGGAACGTTATTTTGCCAGCTGCACCTCTAATTACGCCACATTATCCTCGAAGCCAGGACCAGCGAACAATGTCCATTCTTGGCCAGCACAAATACGTATGTATATACACCTTTATTTCGGCATTTTCGTTCCGTTTCGTTTCGGCCTGGCCGTTGGGTGTGTAATTTATGCGCATATGTTAAATGTTAGAGCCACACTCATAACTCAGACAAAAATATGTAATCAAAAACATTAGGGCCGCATAATGGCTTCAAGAGACCAAGTTGGGGAAATGCTTTGGCATAGATGGTATGCGATAAGTGAAAGCTTAGAATGGAAATGTTAGAATATTATTAAAGGGCTTGGACTATGATCAAATACAGCCGGATGTTATCTGACTTAAAAACTCTCTTTTTTTTGGTTTAGGTTACATTTATCATTAGTTATTAAGCTCAAACTTGGCTGTACTTTTCCAGTCAAGGTCACGATTTGGCATGTGGATGCAGTGACCTTGGCAATGGCAGCACTTTGAGTGCACTTCCAAGCCATTGCACATGTCAAACGATTCGAGGATGATGATGTCAGCGAAAACTCGCTCCCCAAAACACTCGCACATAAACTAATTTGCAATAAATATGAAATTTAGAAACCAGTAGTCGAGCAACATTGTGGTACTTTCTCCACCAAACCCCCAGCTCCCCGTGGATTTTATGGCATTTGCCTTTTGGGCGATAAAAACCAAATAAGCAGCGACTGGCTAACAACTTAGTCCACCCACATATCATCCACTTACACACACACACACGCATGTAAGTTTTAATAATCATAAAAAGCAGAAACGCGCAAAAAACATGTAAAGAACAAAAGAAAAGCAAATTAGAAGGGGGAGGAAATAAAGAAACAAAATAAATAAGAAAGGAAATGAAAGCAAGAGGTGGCAACATTCCAGCAGCAGACAATAGACAAAGTTGAAATGCAATTGAAAAGTTGGCAAAAAGAAAAAGGAAAATCCACTGGGAGGGACTTGGATGAATTCGTGTCTCGGGGCAGCCACAAGAAATGTCATAAATGTTGACTCAGTGTCCTGCGTGACTGCCAATGTGGGCAACTGCACAAGGAAAAATCCATACTAGTCTTCAAATGCCAAAATATGCGCTTATTTCAAAAGGAAATATCCTTTGAAAGTGCTCAAACGGAATTATAAAGCATGTTGTACTAAAAGTTTCTTGTTTTAGAAGTTAATATCCTAAAAAAACCGCTATTATGAAAAATATGAAACCCATTGACTTCATATAACCACTCTATACTTGAATTTATTTTCTAATACTATATTAATTTCCTCTATGTGTGTGGATAAGGACTCGCCAAATCCACATGTAAAACTTTATTGAGGGCAAGACGAAGGGGGGTGGGGGTGTGTGGTAGTTGGTCGAGGGGGCGGGGCTTGGCTGAAACTGTAAAGCTAACAAATTAGCAGCCAGGATAAGGGCGGGGGCGTGGCTGATGGGGGGGTGGAGGGTGTGTGGAAAGTTTCCTGCAACCGGACAAGTTTAACAAAAGTCTTAACATATTTTCGTAATCCAAAAGTTTACTACAAATGCGACTTAATTGTTGGTGAGCGTTGCCATCTTCCGCCAAAGCTTTTCCCACCTCCTTTGTGCCGCTTTTCCCGCTTTTCCTGGCTTTTCCCGGCACTCACCCCCCTCCCCCCACCACCGCAAACAAAAGCCCGTAGAATGCCAAGGAGAAAACCCAAAAGGAATTCGCCGTTGATGATGTTTTGCGCGCTTTTTATTAAGTGATTAAAACAGAAAGCAAAATAAGGAGAGGCAACTGTGTGTGGATAAACTAAGATTAGAGCTCACAATTAAATTTAAATGTGAGTTGGTCGCCTGGCAATCAAGTTCGAGTATCGAGTACTTGCCGAGTAGCAATTAAAGGTCCTGCCTTCAAAGGATGCGTACACATTTTCCGATTCCTGGACACCACGAACAATGTGTCCTTGCGGTCTAAGTCGTATCCCTTTCCCGTCCTTTCCCGCCCTTTCCCGCCCTTTCACCACTTTCCACTTTCTCCAGCCGTTGGCCAAAATCTGAGAGTGTTCGATTATAGCTTTGGTTTTTCGGTTTTCGGTTACGGCCTTTCAATTTGGGCTCCGACTTGGTCTTAAGTCGACTCGAGATGTAAGTGGTTTGCTCAACTTCATCACGGCGCCTTGGCCCGACGGCATCAATAAGTGTGTGTGACATTTGTGTCACATTTATGTCCAGTTTGCAGCTCTCGCTGCTCGCAGTTCTTTCAGTTTGGGAGGCATTAATGTGTCCTGGTTTACGGCCCGGTCATAGTTCGTGTCCGTGTCCTTGCCCCTGCCGTTATGTCCGTATTTATTACGCCAACTCAACTGATGTCCAAAAAGGGGCACTGCCACACTGAGAGAAACTAGAATTAGTAAATTACTTTTATAGAATATTTGCTGGCAAATGCTCGTGATGGTTACTTCTTTTTCATTCGACTTTATTAAACTTTTCTATTCGAACTAGTCATAAACTGTGATGATGGCTATAAGCAGTAATCCTAATTAATTGTTACGATTTTTTCTCTGTGTGTCCCCGCCGATGGTGGGACACTTTCATCTGTCTCCGGCACAGATTCTGATTTTCCGACCCACCCGGAGCACACAAAATAAAGACATAAAAACTTATGAAATCTTTTCCTGGCAACTGTCACCGAATGTGATTATCCCGAATGATATAGGGGTTGTTCATGGTGGTTTGTTAATAAATAGTTGGACAGGAAACAGGATTAAATGCGAGTCCTTGATGGCTTTTATCGATCGATTATCGGCCTGGCCAAAATAGCAAGCAAAAAAGGCAGAAAAAAAAACGTGAATACCGAATGCATTTATGGCCAAATGGTTTTATTGCACTCTCGGCCCCTCAAGGCATGCAGATGAGGCACCTGGTCTCCGAATCCTATGCCGATTCCGAATCGGATCGAGGTCCTTCGATTGGCTTAGTCAACTTGGACCGGCAATCCACTTTAATCGCCGTCAATGTCTGTGCCAACAGTTTGGATAATCCCGTAAATATTTATGCGCAACTTGGCCTAAAAGCGGATGGCCAAAGAAGAGCAGCAGAGCAGCAGCTGATGACAACAATGGCATAAATGGTTTTACCGTTAACTTAACTCGAAAGCACATCGACCATGTATGTCGACAATCGATAATATAGGATTTCTCCATTAAAGGAGCAGCAGTAGGTGGCCCGAACTTAATGCCAATGTTGTGCTAACTTCCTTGTAAGCTGCCGAGAATGTAAGCCAGTTGCCAAACTCACATGAATGCCTGGTGAGGAGGGGGATTAAAGTGGCACATATGCATGGGAAATGGCATAAGTTTCTGGATTTTCACTAGAAATAAAAGTGAAGAGACTAATTGTAATCAAGCGATGATCAAGCAGCTTATGTAGCTATTGAGATATATTTATATATATATTTATAAGAGCAACTATTAGCAAACACATAATCTCTCTAGCAAGCCAAATAGAAGAAGGCCGACATTGCTGTTGCCGTCACGATTCCGGCCAACTCCGTTTTGGCCAGCATGGAGCACCAGCTCAGTTCGGACCAGGCCAACGTGCATGGACATTGTCAAATGTGGCTAGGAGCGCGTACGTGTGCGGCTGGCCATTTGGTATTTGTGGGCCAAAGGAGTGGAGTGGAGCTGCGACGACCGTTTTGGCATTGAAACAAATTGAAAAGTTGCGTTTGTCCATGAAATTGCGCACACCGTTGTGTCCCTAATGGAACATGAAGGCGATACTCCGGGCCAGGGCAATTACACCACGTCCCACACTTGGCCCTGTCAATAACTTCATTTCCGGTACAACGTGATTTAATTAACGATTACCATGCTGACCGCTACCCCATCACCCCACCCCCACCCCCCCCCCCCCCTCCCGTTGGCCCCTTCGCCAATTTTTTATGTAACAATTAAGTGGGTTTCCTTGTGTGCGTGCCCGTAGCCCGACCGCATTATAATTGCAGGACGTGGCCAGTGGAGAGGAGCTTCGATCTGGATTGAGTGGGGGCGAATCATGCGGGCATAACCAGCTAATTCCGTATTAATTTCCCGCTCTGATCGGCATACAAATGCGCCCACTGCGATTCCATTAGCCGCTCGGCTGCATTCCGCATGCATCGGCTAACTTTTCCACTTCAACTTGGCCAGTTGGACCACTTTGGCCAACCGGAAACCTACAAAAGTTGGCTGCTTCCGCAGGTCAAGATATTTTCTACTGCAAAGGAAAGAGTTCTGTTGCTTTTTTGGAATTTTTTCATATCAATATATGATTAATATATAAATGAAAATACCGCCGCAGCATTTGTTTTTATATTTCATTTGGTTTTTTATTTTTCTTTATACCTTTTATTTTTATACATATTTTAACTTCACAAAAAAAATATTTGTTCTTTTTTTTAATTAAGTGTTTTCATGCTCATATTTTTTGGTTTTTCGTTTTCATTACTTTTTGGTTCATGCAGTTTTGCATTTAAACGACACTTCTTTGTAGTTTTGAAACAATGTGTTTTGTTTTTTATTGCATGGAAAGTTTGTTCGCTTGGTATTATCATTTAAAATTTACACCAAAAAAGATCAGCTATGTTTTACGACTAGTACATTAGTATATTTGTGTATATACTCGTAAGTTTATCAATTTGTAATTGTGTTTATATCGTGGCTCAATCGCATTTTGGCCCAGAAGACGTACATACATCGATCGATTGATAACACTGGAAATTCTCTTAGTGGCTTTAAAACGTCGTTTGGCCGATAACAATTCGGTTTTTGATATATATGTATGTATATATAGTACTTCCGTTTGCCTTCTGGAGTCCCCCAATAAATGTCGCACTTAGGCCTATGCTATGACATGTATTTTCTGCTCTTTGTATTTGGTTTTAGTTCTTGTTAGTTTTTTGGTTTTCTTTTTTTTTTTTTTTGGTTTTTAACACACAGTATATCGCTCACAAATAAATGGCTAATACAGTTTTTACATTAACAACTGAAAAATTCAAGTGATTCTCTAAAACGAGAGTTTCTCTGCGTCAATACTTGTTTAATACTTACTTTCATTGGTAAAATTTGATTTCAACAGCTTATAAATTAGGAAAAAACACACACTTCATATGCATATATTTTTTTGTGTTTACAATTATTTGCATTTGTTTAATCGTTAAGGCTTAGGCCTGGAAATTACTTGCAACTAGGTTGGCAATCCTCCAATTTATCAATTTTTTCTGCTTTTCTCTATCTGTTTGTCTCTGTCAATTTGCCAAGTTTTTCTTTGGGGTTTTCTCTATGTTTTTATGTTTTCTTGAAAATTTGACACTTTGTTTTTGAAAAAGATTTTGCATTAGTATTTGATTGCTAATTCACACACACAGACGAGTAGAGAGATATAGAGAGGGAGACAGTGATAGTTAGAGAGAAAGAGAGGGGAGTACTATGTGTGTGTGTTAGTCTGGGGTGGGAGGGTATTATATATGTCGTTTAGTACTTCTGTGGCTCCTTTTCGATATTGTCGTGCCCTTGATCAGACCGATCATATGTAAATACTACATATATGCAGTGGGAAACCAATAGTTCGAAGGATTTAACATTGAATAACCTTGAAAGTGGGCAGAAAATCGATAACATTTATCCAAAAATAATACAGTTCTTCTTCAACTACGACAGCAACAGTTTTGTATATATGGGCTTTATTTATTGGACTCGGTTTCGATTTTTGTTTCGTCTATTAAGAAGAGAGTTTTATTGTTTTTGAAAGCTTTTTGTGGGTGTTTCGGCTAAGGTACAAATTTGCTACAGGTTCAATCTAAGTGGAATAGAGTTATCATCAGCATCTCGGTTCGATTTTTTTTTGTTCGATTACTTTTGGAAGACTACAGCTAAGTACACAGCTATGTATTTAAAGGGTTTAAAAATGCAACAATTACTTTGAGTTTAGAGTTAATATAGAGAAAGATTTGTAGTTGGTTTAACGGCGAAAACAAACCACTCACTAACTATGTACAACAAGATGTCCAATTAACCATTTTCCAATTATCTATTAGCTAATAGTTCTCCATTTATTTTCTGTGTGTCCCTTAGTTCTAGCTACAAAAAATTACAATTACACACCTATGCACTTGTTAAATACTGTATGCCTGGTACATATCTATACATATATATATGCTTTGTGTACATATATATTTATGTATTTATATATATGTATATGTAAATATAATATGCATATACAGCGGATATCGTTTTATGCTACTTCTTTGTTTGCTGTGGTCCAATTTCTGATTCAAACTTTTGTTTTTATTTGATTTAGCTTGCACACTCGCACACACAACAGGCACACACACCAGATGTATATAGTACATATCGCCCCCGACTTGATGACATTTCATCATTGTCACTAATTTGCTAATGGAGAATATATGCGCAGAAACAATACACTCAACATTACGCATACGCCCCGGGGAGCATTTCTCCATTTCTCCAATTCTCGATTCTCCTTCACGTCGCTTTTGTATTTGCGGCTATTATTTTGATTTACACATATATTTACCCACAGGCTTTTGCTTGTGCATGTGTGTGTGTATGTCGTGTGTTTACATATATTTCAAATAGAAAGTCAAACTGGTTCCAATTTAATATAATTAGTATTTTTCTTCTTGCTATTTTCTTTTCGTATAAATATAGTTTCTGGGTAGTTTAAATTTCTCTCTATATATGTTTCATTAAATCGTTAAGAGTAAGTTTTTAGGTTTAGTTTTAGTTTCATTGTGTAAAGCTTTCGTTTCGTACATTTTCAATTTTCAATGGGTTCCGTGTAAGTTGCGTGCACTTACACAGTGTCAATTTTCATATATCTGTGTTTTCTGAAGGCAAGCAGTGGCACTTCCGGTGCGACAATGTACTTACAGTTCAGAACTGCACTGCACTGCTTGCAGCCCTTTAAATGCGACCCAGACAATTATGCCGATAAAATCGTGTTTTCGTTGGCCTCTCCAATTTTTCCGCACACTTTCATTATTTTTACAGTTGCACAAACACATCCATAATTGCATATTAATGGACGTGCGGTACCTAGATTTTTATTTTGGCAGATTCGCGTTGTCTTTCTTGCTACGCATTTCATTTAGTTTCTATGCAAATTTCTGCACATGTGTGTGTGTGTTTATTTAAGCGAGTGTGTGTGAGTTATGTATGTGCGGGCCAGAATGAGAGAGAAAGAGAGAGAGAAAGAGAAAAGAGAGAGAGAGAGAGAAAGGGAGAGAAAGAAAGCAGATATTTTAATTGCCATACACGAATTTCAATTCCCATGCGTTTGCATCCTTGTTGATTTTGCCTTGCATATGTGTGCGGTGTCGGTGTCTCCTTGGTGTGTTCAATGTGGCATAATGAAAACAACAACAAAAGCATGACAAGCAATAACAGTTAGCAAAAAAGTTAACGCTCAGCAAACTTCACAACAGTATGAAGAACACGAATTTCTATGTGAAATAATGCAAATCAAATGGAATTCAAACTGGCAGCCTTTTACATTTATCCAATAAAGTAGAAAGATGCTTTCAATTAAAACAATTTGGTTATTTGACTCATTTTTCGCCAAAGACCAATTCAATATTCAATTTGCATTTGAATGACAACAGCGTTTTTGTTAAAGCCAAGTGATGGCCTGAAATTGGTCTGTTCATTAATCTGCATATAGATTTTATTTAATATGATTTCTGGGTATTTTACAGAATTTAATTAACGGAACGACAGCATTTCAATTTTCGCTTTTAGTCGGAACTATTGCAAGAAAAAACCTTCAAGTGAGGCATTCAAATGTTGAAAATTATTCTGTCAAAAAAGTTTTTCTCTCTAGCTCTCCCAATGCACACACACACACATTTAAAACACACCCACACACTCTAAGCTTCATATATAGCAAGCATTTTCGTTTGAGCAATTTTTTCCCACAAGTTTTGATAGAATCATCCATTTTTTTTTTACAATTAATATTAAAGTTTTTTTTTGTGGTTTAATATACTTTGTTTTTCCATCACAGCTAACGTCAATTTATGTAACTCTAGGACATCTATCAACATTTCTAAGAAGACTTTTCTGGGCACAAATGATAGAACTCAAGGGAACATAAAGTAAACATTTGAATGCTTTTCATATATTTTCGTTTTTGGTTCACTTTCACTTACATTTTCTATAGATTTTTATACGTATTTAAGACTATAACACATTTGACAGTTTGCAACATCAATCGATACACACAGAGAACGTTTTAAATTTCTTGTAAACTTCATTTGTCTAATTACAGTACAAATTATAGGATAAATCGGAAACATAATGCACAATCGGGCGGATCTCAGCTTTAACATCCAATTATATTTTAGAAAATATCTATGGCTTTGTATTTACAATTTTGTATCCTTTTTTTTTAACAATTTTCTATTTTTTGTTAGTTTGTAAACAAACAGTTAAAAACTTAAATTTATGTTGTATCCCTTTAAGAATTAAAGATAAATTTGAGTTAAATTACTAAAGACAATCAATATATTATTTTTAATAATAATAAACTTTAGTTATTGCCGATTTAGATTTTTCAGAGATCCGCCCTGAAACACACATATATAATTTATTTAAGCACAAAATATACATATTGTATACATATATTCAAACACCGAAACGGGAAAGCGTTTTACTGGGGGATGCCACACAGATCTCTAGGGGCTTAAAATAATTCAAATTCTCCGTTTGGGTCCAAAATTGAATTCTATGGATAAATACCGATAGTCTATTCATTCTTGTATAATTTAAAAATGATTTTAAGCATCTAGAGATATCAGTGCCATCCTTTCAAGGGGATTTTGACTGGGGTGCAAAGTGGCTTGTTGGTTGGTTGGTTGGGTGGTGCTGGCAAGAATACTCACTGCTCACCGCGATTAGCAGGAGACACCCTGCTTGGCCACCGTGTACCAGGTGCTCACGGTGACCAGCGACGGCGAGTCGGGGGTGGTGGGCGGTTGTGGCTGCTGCGGATCGACCTCGACCTCGGCCCCGCCCACAATCACGTTGAGGGGTGCAAGGGGGTGCAGTTCGGAGGGCGGTAGCTGTGACGGATCTGCTGGTGGCGCAGGTGGTGCAGGTGGACCAGGTGCTGCTGCAGATGCGGCTGCTGCAGCTTTCGATAGCGGAGCAGATGGGCATGCCCGGTGCTTCCGCGGCCGGGACTTGCTCTTGGACTTCTGGCTCTGCGACTGGGGATGATGGAAGTGCAAGGGCTGGGGTGTGTGGAGGTCGCGACCCACCTGCGGCCCCACCTGCGGACACCGGAAGCGAATGGCCTGCTCGTTGGCCACATTGATTTCCGGCCACCGGGTCAGCTGCTGACCGTGGTGACCCTGATGGCCCTGCTGGCCCTGATGGTGACCCTGTTTGCTCTGGTGGCGCTTCCTGCTCTTGCTGCGCTTGCGCGACTTGGACTGCGATTGCGATCGACGATTGGATCTGGGCTGCTGCACCACCGACTGCGACCTTTGGCAGTGGCGGCAGACAAAGGATCTGTACTCCTCATCGGAGTCCTCATCATCCTCGTCCTGGTCGTCGTCATCCTCCTCCTCCGCTCCGTAATCATATAGGACATTGCAATTAAGTGTTGTTCCAGTGGCCGCCGAGGCGGTGGTGGTGCTGGGGGTGCTATCGCCATCCATGTCGATTATGTGACAACAGTTTTGATGTCTAGTGCTATGTGGTTGCTGCTGTTTTTGCTGTTGCTTGTTCTTCGTCTTGTGGTTGGACTTACGTTTCTCTGGCTCCTGCTGCTGATGCTGCAGATGCTGCTGCTGTGCCGACAGCTGATGACGCCGCCGCCGGGGCACCGTGTACTCATCGCCCTTGTCCGTCGGATATGGTCAGAACGCTGTGTCGAACACGGACATCGACCGGGAGATGGCGTCGTCATTGCGACAGGCCTCCAGAAACTCCTCCAGCGTTACCACGCCATCGCGATTGGTATCCATTTTCTGTAGGTAAGAAGACAAGCAATTACATGTTATAGATTTTAATGGGTGTTTTCTTTATTTCTAATTTCAATCCATATTTCTGTTGCACATTAAAGGAAGCAACAGCTTGCACAGACCGCTGAGTGCTGACTGCTTGCCAACGGCACTGCTTTGACAAACTGCTTCCGTTTCCGGCCCCCAAACGCGTGCTATGGAATTTTGATTTAGAGCGTCGGACAGGACAACTTTCGGAATGCGCCATGAATGATCCTGGCCATCTATCATCAATTCACTCTCGCATGCCGCTGTTTAAGAGCTTTCGCCGGTCGCATTTGATGCGCTCAATTTATTCGGAATGCCAACGACCGCTAATGACAACGCGTGACTGGCAAGCCAAACAGGACGATGTCCTGCAGATGAAGCCAACCTAGCCTGCCCATCCATTCTGGCCAGCCTGAGTTTGCTGGCCGGCAAATTGAAATAGACAATTTGAATTTGCATAATGCAAAGTAAATAAGTTTCATGTTCGCGAGTCAAATTCAAATTGTACGCGCGTAATTAGCATAAATAATGGCAGCGAATTTGGAATTCGAAGATTTTGAGTTTTTAGCGGTGGCGGCATCGCCGGCGACGACGACTCACCTGGAAGATCTGCTCCACCTTGCCCTTGATCTTCTCCTCCTCGGGACACTCGTCCGGCAGGCGGCCCATCAGCTCGTATATGGCAGTTACAATGTCAGTCATTTCCTCCCTCGTAATGAAGCCGTCGCCATTGATGTCGTACAGCGAGAAGGTCCAGCGCAGCTTCTCCTCCACGGAGCCGCGCGACAGTATCGAAAGTCCTTGAACAAAGTCCTGTGACAGGAAGAGAAATAAGTTGGCATAAATACGGCTGGTGGTGGTGGTTGAGGCGGAATTACAGGTATAAAAGAAATTGAAAATATGTTTTAAGAAATTGCTCGTAAACCGCAGTGAAGTACACCTGCGTTCAGCATTCTAGTTCTAGGCAATACTCCATGAATTTGTACAGTAAAGGATTAACTATTATTAACAACTATTATCTTTTCTGTACTATCCTACTAATATTTCTGGTTGATTTTCACGTAATTACTAAACTAAAAAGGTTATTTGGCATTGAATCAATAGCTTTATTAGCTGCGCCTCGACTGTACTTCTTCCTCTTCTTCTTATTTCCGGCTGCTGTTACTGCCGCTGCTGAAGTGGACATTTATTTCTATGCTTTGTATGACAAATGTACCTAGATAAGAACTTGCAAGGAGAATGGGGAAAAGTTTTTACGACCCCCCAGCCCACTTTTCGGTGCCTCAGGAGGTGTTGAGGCATTTTTGGGAAGGCCACAGCTGGCGGTGAACTGAATCTTGCTTTTGCATACCGAATGGGCGAAGTCTGGGGGCAAAATGAAGACAAAAAACCAAAAAGAAATAATACGAAAAAAACAGGAGCAGGAATACGAATTCGGACAGGGGCATCATTTGTGTCTTGTTCTCTGGCCATTTGGGCAATTGCAGCGTCCGACTAATTTATCAAACCGAAATAGAATGGAAAATAAAAAAAAAAAGAATTGTACGAAATTCACCGGAAACGAGGCAAGAAACTTTCACTATTCGACGTGGACAAATTGCCAAGTGGCAAGCTGGCAAAACAAGCTGAAAAATGAAAATTCGAAGTGAAGTTTGCACTCTGGCCGAGTGATTAAGCGGATTTATGATAGTTTTTCCATGCTGTGCCCAATGCTTTGCACTGCTTAATGGGAGTGAATTGGACCATGGAGTGGATGGCTAATAAGGCAATCGAGTGACTTTGAGCCCCTCTTTGTTATCCCCATCGTTTTAAGCAAAAATGGCAACGATAGTCGCACAGAACGGAGAAATAATCCTTCAATTAGAGAGAGAAATTCCGTTCAAATTTCTTGACCATATTGGGATGTGAATGCATTCTTAATGACCAGTATTTAGTTATGCAGAAAATAATACTTGAAAATAATCCGTAACATATTTCTAAGGAATATTGGCTTCATTGTCGAACTAACATTGTTCGATATTTAGATAGTCATTCATCTCGAATTAAGGCCTTAATTTGTTCGAGGGGAATCAAAAGTTTACCATTTCCATTCGAATGTGAGAATTGACCAGCAGTTTTAGTTTTCAGCCGTTTATTTCAGGGTTTGTTTAAGTGATCAAAACAAACTGCTGGCTGCACCACTCAAGTGTCATGTTAACCTGGTTGCTTTACTTCACTGCTTGCCAAAGGCGTCCACTTTCAATCCTTTCTACGCAGTTGCCATGCACTCCTGCTGGATGCCATCTCTATGTGTATGTGTATGTGTCTGTGTATGCATGCATATGTGTGTGTGTCTATGTGTTTTTTATATTTATTTCCCCCCCTTTGGCCAACGCCACTCGATTGCTTTTATCTCGCACACTTGAGCAATTTATCTTTTCTGCCAGCGTAAACAGGTCACACACTCTTTTGCCATTTTACCCCTGGCATATTGGCCCTGCCCACAATTTCACAATTTCAATATGGCCGTGACAGGTTTGCTGTTATCCTGTTTTGAGCTTTTTGCTTTTCTTTTATTTTGCCCTAGCCTGGGCCATTTACTTCTGCCACCACTCTGGTTGGCAGTTTAATAAACGCGACTGTCATGCAAATCGCGCATAAAACACCTTGCAACAATATGTGGAACTTAATTGAAAAGCGGAAGTCTACTTAGTCAGAGCGTCACACACAAAACTACGGAATTACTGCCGTGCGAGTGGGATGTGTATAGGTTGGTCCTTGGGGGGGTTAAGGGTGTGGGGGCAACATGGGTTAAGGGCGCTTCTTTGTACATGCTCTATATCGAGTACGTGCCTCGTAGTCATTACAATTTTGAGGTCATTATTCAACAACGAAAATGGCGAGCAGGCAAAAAGGCAAGAGCTCGCAGGAGATAAGCTGTCGAGGGAAAAGCGGAGAAAGCAGGGAAAGCGGAGAAAGCGGGAAACGCGGGAAAAGCCAGTGGAATGTGGGTAACTGTGGGCCAAATAGGGAGCGAACGCTCAGAGATGGACGGCTGACGTGATTGCGATTATTTCCAGCCAGACACTCGAGGATGTAACGCTGACTGCAATGCACTATTGATTTCTAAATTGCACTCGACTGTTCATAAATGCGAGCGAAGGCCTGCAAATTATCCAATAAAATATTTATGAACTACTATGTTCAGTGGGCTGAGCCCTTCAATTGCACGAAGCCATTAAGTATGACGTTTTTGCCATAAGAAATGTTATTATTGCTATTAAAAAAAAATAATAATAATAAATTATTGGTTTCAGTTGGCATTTTATCCGTGTCACGATCTCTTCTCTTTGCCTCTGGAGTTTATCCTTTTCACCCAGAACTGTCCCATTGTTTGACTTGGGTTTTGCGTTTCTGTTTAGCTGCCATGCCCGGCATTTCCTTTCCTTTCCTGCACTTCTGTCTTCTGTCGGAATGTCATGGACTCGCCTACTCCTATTTTTTCGCCTCTGCCCATGTTTTTCATTGTTTTTCCCCTCCGACATTCCCTGTCCCCTGCCCATTAAGTCACAGTGCCTGACAAAGTTGGCGTTAAAATCGCCATAATTCATCGTTTCAATGGCAGTGTGTGTGTGTGTGCGTGTGTGTGTCGGTGTGTATGTGTTCATGTGTCTGTGAGCTTCCTGTGCCCCCAACTGCTTGCTTCTCTGACAACCGGAAGTGGAGTTCATGCTCGGACATAGCAGGGGCAGTCGCAAGTCTCTGAATAAAGCGAAAAAACAAGAGGCACGCCAGAAAAAAAGAAAAATAGACAAAATCATTCGCAATTTGCATGCGCCACGGGGTGCGGTGGTTGCTCCTCCTCCCGATTCGCGAAAATTTATTCGGTTTTTTCCTCATTTTTCCGCTTCTGCTTCTGCTCCTGCTTTTGTTTTTTTTTTTTTTGGCCAGCTTTTGTTTTGCATTCCACTGGCTGCAATAGAAATGTTGACAATGACAGGCGACAACAGAGAAACACGCGAATGCGCTGCAAACTATAGATTTTCCCCCCAGGCCGCCAGCATTTTTATTTCAATTTCGAGACATTTCACTTTGATTTCCGAATTTCGAGCATTATATTTTTCGGTATCTTGGCACTTTTCCCCCATCCAGCCAAAGCGGGCGAAAATGCTGTGAAAATGCATTTTGCATTTTCCATGGACGATTCAAGCTTTTCCCATTTTTGATGAGCAATAATTTTGCCTAATTCGCAAAATATGCTAATGTCACAGCAGAAAATTATGCCGATTTGAGTATTTTAAAGCTAGATGGCTTTTAAATTTAATTGTTAATTGATTTGATAAGGAAAGTATACTGCTTACATTAATGTGGACTTAGAGAAACTGTTGCAGTCTAAATTTTAAGCTCCAACTGATGGCAACTTTAAGGAGCTTGTGTTTTTAATGGAAATTATTATTACTAAAGCATGCTAAAACCTTATAAACTCAGCCTTTGTTTTCTGCGAATATACTTAGTACTCGACCCAATTCACTTGCCTCCCCCAAATGACCAAACACTTTTCGGTATCCAAAAACTTGAATGTCCTTTAAGATGGATGGGTTGTGGTGGGGCAGGGGACGGTGGTGTTCTTTTAATGCGGGGCGTCTGGCGTCTGAGTGTGTACTTGGCGTATTACAACTTTTATGCTGAGCCAGTTAATAGAGCGCTTAAACATCTATCTGGCGATACTCTTTGTTCCCCCGACTTTCTGTTCCCTGGTCGCTGTCACTAATAAACCGTAACTAAAGGCGCTTACCAGGCCGAGAAGATGTGGCCCCATTGACCTCAGCCCGTCCTTCTTCTTGTTGTTATTGTTGCTCTTGTTCTCGGGGGCGTTTTGCAGCGTCATTTGGCGCCATCCCCCTTTCATAGCCCCCCATTTTACCGCCCCTCTGAGCCAAATCAGCTTCATTTAGAAACTCACGATGCCACACAACTTTTGATTCTAAGCTGCACTGGGAAAAATCGTTTGGCAGTTAAACTCAGAGAAAAAATAGTTTCCCAGATTTTTTGTGAAAAAAAAATTTGGTATTTTGATCAAAACTTTGGAAATAATAACCCAAATAACCCAAAACTTCATACCTCGTTGACTTTGTTTTTTAAATCCCAATCGATTTGCATTCAAGTTTGGGAATTCTAGGATTTTTAAATTTTTCGCAAATTTTGATGATGGTACCCCTTACAAAAAATTCGAAAATTCGGCCAAAAATTAATTTTACAAAATCAGTTTAAAAGTGAAAGGGGTTGTTAGTATTGGTTGTAAGGAATACAAAATGGTTCTCATTTTTGCTCTGTGGCCATTTTTAGTCGAGTTATAGCCAAAGAAGCCAATTTAAAATTTCAGTTTTTTGCCAAAAATAGTTTACCAGATTTTTTGTAAATAAAATATTTGGTATTTTGATCAAAACATTGGAAATAATAACCCAAATATGGAATGTCATACCTCGTCGAGCTTGTTTTTTAAATCCCAATCGATTTGCATTCAAGTTTGGGAATTCTAGGATTTTTAAATTTTTCGCAAATTTTTTTTTACAAAAAATTCGAAAATTCGGCCAAAAATTAATTTTACAAAATCAGTTTAAAAGTGAAAGGGGTTGTTAGTATTGGTTGTAAGGAATACAAAATGGTACTCATTTTTGCTCTGTGACCATTTTTAGTCCAGTTATAGCCAAAAAAAGGTAACTTGAAAATTGAATTTCTGGCCAAAAATAGTTTCCCATATTTTTTTCAAAGAAATAATCTATATTTTTTGCCGTGTAGCTGCCTCAAACCAAGCCAAAGCAAACTGTACTCAACTCGACTCGGCTGTCAGCCATATTTTATACTTAAAATGTCTAAAGTAATTTCATTGTACTTAAGTCCGCAGAGTCTGCTTCTGTTCCTCCCCAGAATCGTGTGGCTCCACCTACCACCCATCATACAGCACCCACACGCACAACTCCCACCCACCGGGTGACCTCAACAATTTCACTTTGCGCCGCATCATCGTCCGGACATTAAGAAGAGGCGCAGCGAGTAAATTAAATTGAATTGCTAGAGCCTCTAGACGTCCGTCCGTGTACTCGAGTCGAGTCCTACGCATTTGCCTGGCCATTCAATTGGCAAGATTAATTATCGATAACGATAGCCGGCGATGTGCGGCAAGGATGCGATTCAATCACAACTATGGCCACACTCTTCTCTGCTCAATTATGTAGTTGGTTATAAATTTTAGCAATGCTGTATTATCTGACGGAAACTGAGTGCAGATACGCTGCGAAAAAAAGTAATTCTTACTCGCACATATTAAAACTGATTATGAGCAACTGAGGCAACAGCGATAGATATTCACATTGGAATCATTGATGCTATTGCATCATCTACCATTCTGATATTCTATATTTTCTGCCAGTGTAACCCCACAAATGGCTAGCTATTGGGGTATATGTTAGCCCACTCGCACGACAGTGTGTTTCCTTGTGCTCGCTTAAATTGCAAATGGCACCGACAGAAAGAAGTGGGCGCCACAAATTGTTGTACGAAAGTTGATTTCTAAGACAATTTCTCAATTTCCTCCCGATGGTCCAATCTAAATCGCAATTTAGCCCGAGGACCAAGGACACACGGCCGAACTCCATTAGTTGCTCTTCATTGGAAGCGAGATTGAGATTGCGATGAGGAGACCTGGTCAGGATCCAAAACACACACATATCGCACACGGAAATAAGCTGCTCAAATGCTTCCCATTGCATTTCTCATACTTGTCTCTGGCCGCAGGACGCACTTTGATGTCGCACGAAGGGAAAAGGGCCTGCGAAATTTCCACAGCAATGAAAAGCTGTGCTGGCGACATGGCACTTTTCACATAGAATTTGTGGATATCATCAAGGCCAAGGCCAAGTTTCGTTAATCAATATGGAAATATTTCACACAATTTGAGAATTTAGCCAGTCACATACCAAGCATATTAACAAATGTGTACCTCAACTTTAAGCCATATCACTGCTGTTAAACTATGGCTAAGTATTTTGAAGTTAATAGAAATAAATTGTATGGTACTGAAAGTCAAAAGTACTAACTTACCTCGAAGCTGACAATGCCGCTGTGATCCTGATCCAGTGTATTAAATACATAGTGGGCGTATAAGGTTGGATTGGCTGTTTATGTTGGTTGTGGCGCATTTTCGACGTTGGTTGGTTGAATGAAAACAAGAAAAGAAGGGCGTTAAATAAGGACATTCCGCGGGTTGGCTGGCAAATGCTGGCAAAAGTCGACCAATTAGGTCTCAACTCAAGCGGTTAAAGTTTTGGTAACATTATCAAATGAACGCTACACATACAAATACACAGACACACACATATAGGTGAACAAATATAATACGAAATACACTTGAATGAAATAAACAAGAAAAATCGAATAAAACAAAATAAATGAAAGCATTTATATTAAAAATGTAAGTAAATAAACATCTTTGTTACTTTTAAACCATAACTAAATGTTCTTTCTTTCTCAATCTCAAAGCTGAATAAAACTAAGTCCTGTTTTTTCCCAGTGCAGGGAGCGATAGCGGTTCAATAGTTCGATGGAGCCCGTTCTTGCTGCGCAACTTCTATGTGGGTCGTCTTCACTGTGAAAACTTTAGCTTTTCCTTTCAGTTTTGTCAACCGCAAAAGTTTTTCCATGTTTTCGTTCCACTTGCTGCTATTATTTGTTAGTATTTGTGCTTTTTGTCTTTGCTGTTTATCAGTGGAAAATTCAACATTTTTTGGGACTCTGGGTAGCCGAAACTTTTCACCGGATGGGGTCAAAGGGGAATGGGAAACAGTTTGCAGCTAATTATGCGAGTGTCTCCTGTGTCTACTGATAAGAACTGCTTGCGCACACTGCTTGTGGCTGATGTTGAAAAAGTGTTGCCTACTTATGAGGGTATTGCCAGTTCAGGGGACTTTTCCCCTTCGGCTAGCTTCTTCAGCCTTGTTATCGCCGACTTTCCGACTTTCAACAGAGCACTTAGTGTCCCCGTCGCGTTTTACGCTGTCAGAAAAATTTCTTTATCTGGCCATCACATAACATTTTGATTATTGCGCTTGCTCTCGCTTGTTCAGCTACTTTTTTACGATTCGCGTTTATGTTTACGGCTTGATGCCAAAGTTTTTTTCTTATGTCTTTATACGCTCACAATGTTTACACCTTTTTGGCAGGAAGTCAGTTCATAAAGCCCCATCAAATGACATTCGGGGCCACAGAGGTCTTTCTTGAAACGCGAACTCATAAAGCTAAAGTTCAGACCATTGCCGAATTTTGTTGCGTTTACAGTTTTGCAGTCGATAACTCCATTTGGGAGCAAGTTTACTAGCTTGCTAAGTGGAAAAAGTTTCTGGTTAATGAGCACTCCATTCAATTAAATGGTATCTGTGACTTATTGCGATTACTAGTTGTAAACTGTACTTTTTCAACACATTGTAGAACACATTGAAATCAAGATCTTCTTGTTAAAAATTCCCAGCACTCCGCCTACTCAAAAGTCCCAACACAAATTGGGGATTGAACTTTAAACTTTGCAGCGCCTTAAAACCGTGAATCGCACTGTATTCACGTACCGCGCGGGTGTATAAATTTATTTGTCAAAATTTATTGTCGCTATTTGATGCTTAATGTCCTTTTATGACGCATGACGCAGGGAGCCACGCCCACAAGGTCACAGCTCAATGGCAAGGATGGCATCTGCTCCTTGGGTTTTTTGTGCGTCGTGCCAAATCAAAAATGACTGCAAATGTGCCATGTAAAAATTGTTATAAAATTTGCGCAGAAATTTGCCAAAAGAAGCCGCGAGAAAAACAAAGCAAAGGGAAAAAAAAGGGAGGAGAACAGCCCAAGTGATAAATCACCATCTTTGATGATGATTTTTTTTCTTCCCGTCTCGTGTGTGTGTGGTGTGTGTGTGTGGGCGTATGTGGGTGGCTGGCTGGTTGTGTGTGTGGCAAAGCAGCTTATCAAAATAAAAAATGATTTCATTATTTATTTTTCATCAGATAACGGCCGACATGATGAAGAATAAGAGGCGTGCTCGGGATTGGGAGCAAATACTGCGAATTTCTTGTTTCCGTTTCCGTCTGTCAATGGGCGTTGGTGTTGGCCACCATTGTAGCTAGTCAAAATAGGTTTATTATAATAATTCAGTGTCGCAACATGTGTAGCAATAACTTTTCCCGAACTGGATTCAAGCGGCCTTAACGAAATTTATGGCCCATGTCTGGCTGAAAGACGAGGTGCGCAGGAATTCTCCAATTTGTGCGAATCGAAGGAACTCAATTTGTTTAGCTGATGGGCTAACGCAACTAAAACCCTTCAGTTATTTACTATATATATATAATCATTTAGCTATTTAAATTGCCCTGCTAAAAATAAATCCTAACAATTTGTCACGTCTAATCTAATACAGAGATTTGTCACGTTTAATCTAATAAAAAGAAGTCAAAAAAGTGTAATTTTGCTTTTAAGAAAATTAGCTACAAACTCAACCCTTTCCCCAACTTTTCTTTACATTTCATTTCTTTGACATTCTTGTTCTCCCATTTCCCCATTTTATTTTATTTTTTTTCTTTTTGGCAACAAACCCTTATCCCAAACCGAATTCCCAGCCCGCAGCAGACCCTTGCCCGCAGTAATCTATCAGAAATTCAGTTAGTTACCGGCCACTGAAAGAATCCATCCCCTTTTCATCCTCGGTCTCATCTTCAGTTTCAGCTTTTGCAAATGTAAATGTAAATTGTGCACAGGCAGAGAGCCCGGCAAAACCGAAAGGGAAAAAAATATATAAAAGTAAAAAATGCAGAACAAAATTTCACTTGTTGTTCAAACGAGGTCAAGTGGGTGGCTCGGCTGCCACGCCCCCTCTGCGACCGCGACTTGTGAAACATGATTTTGCTTTTTATGCTTTTTTGCTAATTTGCTTTCTGCATTTCATATTTCCAGAAGCCAAGGGCCAGCTCGGCCCGGCCAAACAAAGAGTCGCCTTTTGGCCAGTCTGAATATAGCCGAGCATCGTCATTAGCATCATCCTCGGGTTCCCAATACTCCCCTGGCCAACCGGTCTTCCAGCCCATCCTCATCTCATCATCCGCATGATGATGAACTGGCTTTCCCCGATGATCATCCGCAACTCTTTGGTTGCCCCGCCCATGGGTCATACAGTTTTATCAATGGCTTTTGGCTTGGGTTCACTTCTCCTGGTCACGAAGGTTGGAGGTTGGGGGGCTAAGTGCTTGGGTCGGTGGGAAATCTCCAGTCAATTGCCATTTGTTTTGTGGTCCTTTGCTAATCGTAACTCTCATTTTCATTTCCATTTTCATTCGAATTCCGCTTTTCCGTTTCCGCTTTCGCCCAGTTTAGCCCAAATCAATTGGTGTTAAGTGTTGGAAACGAATGGCAGTTTTGGGATGGGCTTAATTTGTTTCTTTACAAGTGAATTGTATGTTGGCAAGCAACAGATATAAAACAAATTGAAGAAATATAAAGTACACAAAATTCAACTTAAGAGCGTTGAAAATAATGTGACTCTCACACACACTCTCTCACGCAAAACACATCAACACAAACGACAAACACTAAAACAAACACAACAAAGAACTAATTTGCAAAGTCAACATTTAATTCTAGATTATAGTAAGGCACGGAACTGGAACACACACATCTAGATCGATAACAAAATCGATATCGTTATCGAGATCGAGATCGGGATGTTGCAAGTCGAACTACACGATGTTTTGGTGGTGACTGTACTGTTTGGCTAGCGTGTGCGACCGATAAGTGCTATCGGCTAATCGCTATCGCAATTTAAATGGCGCTAATGCAGATATGTAAGAGCAACAATACAGTAAGGCAGGCGTTAGTAATCACTAGTTCAAGTCAGAAGGGTTAACGAAACAAAGTATACTGTACCGCACGAACCTCCCTGTGGAAAGAACTGCGAGTAGATCACTTTGAAGGTGTCCTCCTTGACGACGCCCGTCGGGCACTCAGCCTTAAATCCCCGGTAAATTCGTTTGATCTCGTCTTCCGTGAAGCGTGTGGCGCGGCTCAGGGCACTTAGCGAGTCGGGCCTGTACCTTGCCGGCGTTTCGAACTCCTCCAGTTCCGAATCTGCAAGTTTTAACGGAAAATTCACACATTAAATGGGCTGCAAAGCTTATGTTAGTGCATTAAAATAATTTTTTCAGGTATTTTTGTAGAATTTAATAGTGTTTTAAGTAAATTTAAGAAGAAAGCAATCAAATTAATGTCATTAAAAAGTTGTTGGCCAGAATTGTTATTGACAATGATTTGCAGTATTTTTTTTACGAGCTTACAAACTAAAAGTCACTAAGCAATGACGCTGTTCAACTTTTAAAGTATCTTAAATCTATCTTAAAGGAATCTCCTTTGATTCGAGTGGTTCAGTGCAACGAAATATTTTATATTCAACAAAGTCCAATTTGAAAGCTCTCCTTCTTAGAAATGTATCGTCTTTTAACTTTGGGAACATGCCTCCTAAAGCCTTCAATTGTTGTTCTCTTAGTTATTTTGCCTGAGCTGTCTAAAGGCAGAACTGCGAGAATACAAATTCTTTTAAATTTTCTGGAGCAGTTGTCTGATGTACGACAAATCCGCAGCATGAATACGTTCGTTGCCTTTGGGGCACGTTCTAGTCCCAGCTTGCTATTGCCACAAGATGCCCGTAAGAAGGCCCCTAGAAAACCCCTCGAAAGTCCTTTATGCCTCCTACCAACCACCTCTTTTGCCCAAAAAAGCGACACACGCGATTTTGATCTGTTGAGTCGCTCGAAGTGTTTGAATTGACTTGCCAGTTGCCTTAAGTATCTTGTACTTTGCCTGTCGAAAGTTTTTCGCTACTTTCCCAGCTGCCTTCATGGGCGGCGTGGCAGGTGTCAAAGGGGGGTGTGGTTATCAGTGGCAGTTGGGCGGTTGGGTTTCCTACCAAAAAGGTAAAAGCCGCTTGAGTTTTTTTTTTGTGCCTCGGTCTGACTTTGACTTCGGCGTCGGCGTGGTTCCTTTTCAATGGTGAGCGGCAAAAAAAAAAAATGCTCTTTGTGGCTGAGACGCCTCAATTTTAGTTAATTAAAAGTTTTAACCTCACACACGCACACAGCGACTACTTTTAACTGCATTGCAAACAATTTGGGGCATACTTTGTATATAGTCTTGGAAATCAGAGGAATAGTGAAGCCAAGAGTAATGTTTGGCCTAATTAGATATAAATTTAATAAACAAATAGTTCTATTATATATTGTCTCAACTGTTTGTCAAGTTTAGAGATGTGCCTATATTTTTTATATTTATTTATTCTTTTATTTATATATATATATTTATATACATATTTATTGCTTTTATATATTTATAGCTTCCATATTTATTATTATTTGGCTCTGGTATGAAACCTTTTCTTTTAGTGTTCATACAGTTAGTTGCACACACAGAGAAAATTTGGTGAGTTGAGCTCACGCGCTTGACAAATGGCTGCTTAAAAATGCATGAGACCAGGCGGGGGAGAAAACAGAGGGGGGGGGGGGGGGGGGAAGCGAAGAGAGTGGGAAATTCTAGGCAAGGGCGTTGAATTGTTGGCCATGCTAAGCGTCCGAAAAGCAGGTTTCCACCTGGTAACAAAAGGATAGGCGGAGGGGAAAAGGGAAGGCTAAGGGTAAAAAATGCATGGGGTAAGGGGGGTGGAAAATGTGGGAGGTGGGTAGTGGGTGGTCTGCAGACGACGGCCTGCAGTTGTCGTTGCCTTTGGCGTTAGTTTTTAATTTGCTAGCTGGCTTACGCCACACACACGTGTGCAAATGCATTTTCATTTTGGTCAAAATTGGAGAGTTAAAGTCGAGCGCTTATATATTTCGTTTTACTTTCCACAGGGAATTTAATCAAAAACTAAAAAATCTGAAGGCAAACAAAGTAGCTATGACAAATTAAAAAATATATGAATATGTGTTTATGTTTATACATATGTATATTACAGGGTTTTCGCATAAAATTGCTCTTCGTTTAACTAATTTACTTCAATCGGTTTTCCTTTTGGTTTCTCTTCGGGCATTTCTTTTCGTCTTCTCACTGACACTCACTTTGTCTGTTTTTATGGCTTCCTTTTTATTTCTCGTTCCCATTTCCATTGCCATCTTTTCTGTCGTTCCACTCGAGTGGATTTGCATTCGCATTCTTTTGGGTTTCTGCGTTTTATGTCTCTGGCATCGTTTGCATCTTTCTCACATTGTGAGCAAATTGTTGACGAAATGCATTAAGTCTAATATATATTCATGTGCAGCTGGCATCTGGCGTTTTGTTTGCCTTTAATATACCAAAAAAAGTTTTCCCTCAATTCTTTCTGTCCTCTGGCCTCATTTTTTATTTGGGTCCCACTTTATTATCAGTTGCTGGCGCTAAATTCTCACGTAAATGTCTAAATTATTTGTGCGACAAACAAAACGGTTTGCGTTGATGATGCGACAGCTGTTGGGCGAAAAACAAACGAATTTCTAACAAAATAAATCGCAAACAGCGCCCAAATGCAGGCAACGTTTCTTTCGGCAAACTGCTTGCCGAACAGGGTAAGCAGTGCATGCTAGGCCACTTGACAATAGTCTACATTTATATTTAACCAATTGATGTCATTTTTTATTTTATGCAATTTTATGTTTCATAAGTGCTTATATGCTGACAGAGCTGAAATATTAAGAAAATATATGGAAAGGAAAAAGTGGCTTTCATTTCGAACTACTGAGTACTAGTCTCTTCGAGCGTTGCGCTTAATCGGCTTTTGTGGTTTTTGTTTTGGTTTTTATTTCGATGCCACCTGCTGGGGTCAAGGTGTGAAAACACATGCCTCATTTGGTGTGGGTTGCTGGGCGTAAGGCGGTGGGCTGGGGTAGGGGGCGTGGCAGCTGTGCTCTGGCAATTGGCAAACATAACAATAAACAAGAGGATGACAGTGGCAGGGCATTTGCGGGCAGTTGGTGCATGGATTGCCATTGTTGTCCGTGTAATTTCAGATAGAGCACAAAACAACCGAACCCAACTGCAATTGCAGTGCCACCACGCGGTGCCACGCCCACTTATTTGCCGCCCACCGCCCACTCACCTCATCTTGCATGAGTTCGCATAATAAGTTCCTGTTTATCTCGACTCGGTTTGCGTTTGTTTGCCCAACGTTGTCTGCATTCGCCCCCGCTTAGCCCCATCCTTTTCCCCTATGCGTGTGTATGTGCATGCGAGCGTGTGTGTGTGTGTGTGTGTGTGTGTGTGTGGCTGCGCAGGTGTCATGTTTCCGTTTCCGCTGCAACAGCGGCAGCAGCAGCCGCCAGTCAAGTGCAAATATTTTTGCATGCTGCACCACACACACTCACAAACAGCTGGGGCCAAAATAATAGTGGTCAATTAAGAAAAAAAAATATATATAGTATATAATTGGGTCGCCTTCTATTCAAATTAAAATTTGAAGAAATTTATTTTATTTTCTTGTAGGAAATTTCATTTCCATTTCCTTTTGTATTAATATATTCTACTATTTTGACTGCCATTGTATTTGCAGAAAGTGAAAAACCGCAGCCAGCACAGCCCCCTTTTTGGGTTTTTGGGGGTGTGGCACCGCTTGGGTTTTTATTAGGTATGCAGTTCTTGTTTCTGTTTTGTTGTGCAGTAAAAATATTTGCTTTCGTTCAATTTCAAGTGTGCGGCATGTCGATAAGTGCCAGCGACTGCAGTTTTTCCAAATGTTTACCTCGCCAACAGCCACGCCCCCCACCTTTGTCAACTATGAAAGGGCAAATTAATAAAAAATATATATATGTATATGTATTTTTTATATTTTGGGGAGTGGCGGAAGATGGGCGGTTTCTCTGGCCGGTGGAATGCCTTTGAAGATGCGCACTCAATCGAAGTACTCACAGATACTCAGACACGCACACATGCACACAGAAAGAAAGAGAGAGAGAGCTGGAGTGAGAGAGGGGGAGGGAGAGCATCTTCAAATGCCTTTGGCTGATTTTACTGCTTTAATTTTTATCTCTGTGTTTCCGCTTTCTTCCTGCTTTTCTGATCGGCAAACCGAACAAATAAAAGAAATGTTGGAATATAAACGCTCTTCGCGTGCAAAAGGAAATTCATTTTATGCTGGCTATTGAATTTTTTTTTTTGGTATTTCGAAAGCTGAACTTCTTTATGTTCCTTAAAAATTAAAATTACTTGAGAGTGGGAGAGACTGCTTAATTGGCAGCTGCAGTAACTGAATTTTAGTGCGTAAGTGCTTATTAGAAAATTAAGCTTGTTATTCAATTGCAGAAAATTAGCAATGTTGTTTTTGATATGAAAAACTTTTGAATTATAAATTATTTTGCCAAGCTTTAAATTGATCCGCGACTGTTTAAATATTTAAGAGGCTAAATAGCTGGGATCCAAATTTCTGGCGTATGTATTTTTCAATACAACCTAAGCTCTTCGCTCTCACATTTTAAAGCCTCACTTCAAGCCAGAGGATTTTCATTTACTGGTCTTAGCTGGGCAAATAGTTTTTTGTATAAAGAAATGTGTACTTTAGCCGCATTTTCCCTTTCCCACTGCTTTCTTTTTTTTTTCGTCAAGACGAAAATCCCACTAAAAACAGATTTATCCACACATGGACAGCACATAGGAATATAGAAAGGAAAAAAAACGGAGGGGATAAAAACTGGCAAAGAAGGCGAGTAAAAAGTTGGACTGCAAGTTTGCCGCACAGACAATGCTCCGACACTTATCTCATTTAATTTCGTATAATTTTTTCCTCCTCAGGCGGCACACACACATGAAATGCAAGCAGTGCAACTTTGTGCCATGTTTTCCATCACATTGTTGCAGCTTTTGGGTGGCTTCGGCGCGGTGTGGGGGGGTTAATGAAAAAACTTTTTCGGCTTTTGCTTTGTTTTATTGCGCATTTTTGCGGTCGTGATTGTTGGATCCAAGTTGCAGTCGCTGCCTCAGACAATGGGCAAAACAAATTGCTGGCCCACAAAGGGGGCGTGTCCAAATCCCTGCACGCCCCCTGATAAAAACTCACACACCAACGCACACATATGTATGCATGTATGTACGTAGGTGTGCGAGGGGCCAGATAATGTGAGAGCCGAAATGCACTTAACTCATTTACGGCCGCGCCGAATGTGCTTAAATAAATTAAAATGTGGCAGGCCCTGACACTTAAATGCATATGCACACGAAAGGCGAGGTAAGGCGAAGCAGTCGGGCACCTGCCTCGAAGTCTTGGTGCCCTGGAATATTTTTAAACTTAAAATTTATAAAAATTTGGTTTAAAAGTATTCAGCCATTTTGGTTACTTCTATAGAACTAGCCAAGATGGCCTTCTAAAATGTAAAGCAGTGCACTCTGAGCACTGCTTTCTCAACACACTTCCGGTGCACTGCTTTCCGATCATTGTGAAAGTGTTGCTTATTTATAGGTATAAACTTTTTTTACAGTAGCTGCTGCTGTTGTAATTTCTCGCATCCGAAGGCGACCACCTGAGCCGCATTTACAGGGTATGAAAGCCAAGTTGCGACACAGTTACCGCCGCCGACAGGCGACATCCTTGCCACCTCCGCATTCGCTCGACTGACGGTGAAAGGCGAGAAAGTGTGCCAAGAAGCGAGTAACAAGAGACAGTCAAACAAAACCGTGACACAGGGAGCTGGCAGAGCTATGGAGCTGGCTAGTGGAGGAGAGTGCTTCCCGACAGTGGGGCATTGGGGTAAGCGGGTCTCAAAGGACTCGCTGCACTTAAAACATCGCGGTGGCCATTAAAAATTATATGCAATAAGCAGCAGCGACGGCGAACAAACAGCAAATAATGAAATCATAATTAAAGCCAGAGTCGGCCGAAATAGTGCCTCAAGTGCACAAAATGAAGCGACCACAAAATGCAGACAACGGATTCAATTACCTTCCAGGCTCTGGATTCCGGCATCGCAAAGTGTAGACATCGGTGTGGTGGGCGTGGCATAATGAAGAAATTATCAAGTGCATTAAAGCGCAGAAGGGCAAAGGGACGCAGGAAGATGAATACACTGATTGAGCTGCCCCGAGGATAAAGCAGCAGAAAAACGGGAGCAAATAAAAGGCAGCAAGCGATGGCAAAGGACAGGACAATAAAATGCAGCCAGCGGCACTGGCAGCGAAAAAACAGAAGCGAATGGAAAAGAAGCAAAACATCCAGCGAACACGAAGGGAAATCCGTAGAACGCAGCCAAACCGACGGAAAAGTGGAGTAAGCCAGTTACCAAAGCCAAAACGAGCAGCGGCTTCAATTTATTTTCAACCTACGCACACACACGCGCCATAATTGTTTCTGTCTTAATTTCATACACTTCCCGAAGAAATATTCTAGTAAAAAAATAATAATGTCTATAGAAATTTATACCAGCATATATAAAATATTGTTTTCTAATTATTAACATTTCATTATAATATAAATAAAAATTCGTATGATAATATTTATGCCGTGCACCTAAGTCAGAAGCGCCCTTTTCAGTAATTTATATTTTTTGCTCGATTGCAACTTTGCTCGCTTTCATTTGAGTCCGTATATTTTTAGCCTTGCCAGGATACTCAGCTCTGCTCCCCCTTTGGGACCTCCTGATCTCCCTCGTGGCCCCCGGGCCATGGAAGCCTCCATCTGCTCCACCCTTCTTGTAATTAATTGAAATGCCTGTCGCGGCCAAGGCTGACGAAGGATTCTCAATGTCCTTGACTTTGGGGCTCGAATGTGGAGCTATGGAATGGGCGAGAACTAAATTGGACAACTTAAAAAAGCGCTAGATCAATTAGAGATGTAAGTATAGAACAAAAGTAGAATAAAAATAAATAATATTGTTAATGCCTTTACAAATATATGTATATTAAGCATACGTTTGATTTTATAACCATAAGCCTTTAATTTAATTTGTAACAATTTTGTGCACAATTTGCCACCAAATGACCACCACAAATGCTCGTTATTTCGCCGCCAACAAGTTTGCCCACTAAAACAAATTTAAATTCAATTTGCGCGCGCTTTAAACTCAATTAAAGTTTCTGGCCTTAAATAAAATTTAAATGCCATGTCATTTGATAACATAAGCCAGCGATTTGTCACTTGGGTATGGAGCCGTGGAGCCGAGGTATGAGAAATGGAGTGCCGAAAGTTGGGTGGACTTTTTGGGTGGTTATTTTGGGGCTGCTGGCGCAATGGAGTCGCTGCTTTTCGCAGGAAGCCAACTTGTCATTCATCAAACTTTTTCAATAAAACTTTTGCGCCGCTTCTCATCGCTGGCCAAGCTGCAAATCCGTCGCCCATTGCAAATGCCGAAAATACTTTCTCCGAAAGTGGTGAAAGTCAAGTGTGGGCGACTGAGATGCATAGTTCCCCTGCTCCACCCGTTCAATTTCAGTCGAGAGTTTCGATTTCTTGTCTACTGCCATTGTCAACAGTTACCCATGGCCAGCTACCCTGATCCACTGCCACAATTTCCATCGGAATCAAATCAAGACATAATTAAACATATAAAATACCTTATCCCCAAAGCTACTAAATAACTAATAATAAACTTAATTGTTAAACAGTAAATAAGTGTAAGACCTTTTTTAAAATAATTCTAGAATATTTTTTAACCCATTTAGATAGTTATGTTTAAATAAATAAATTTGTAGAACATATAGCATCAAATGAACCCCATATTCATCTCAGTGTAAAACATTTGAATTCGAAGCTCTGACAAACAAATATTATATTGTTTTCCATATCGATTTCCTCTCCAGCCGTTCCTGCATTCAATTTTCAGGATGAGCCATGCAACTTTTATGTTGAGCTCATCATTTTGCCAACTGCTCTTGAGGGGAGGAGGGGAGGTGGGTGATGAAAATTGGGCGGGAAAATCGAATAGGGAAAATACTGAATGGCAGGGAACTAAGCGGAACAGACAAAAAACAAGGATGAGCAAGAATGGAGCCGGAGAGCTCTGGGCGGGCAAATTGACAAAAGAAGCTGCTCGAAGGACTCGATGGCTGAGTGAACTTCCAAGGAGCCAAAGCAGCGATGGGGATCCCCGCTCATAGTTGAGCCGTAAACAATCAATGCAATCTCAACTTGGGGAGCACGAGCAGCCGGAGCTCCATCAATTTCCATAATTAATCATGCAAGACACAGCAGACACAAAAGGGTTAAGCGAAGGATTTCGTTGCTCTTCAGATTAAATCAAATCAAATCGAATTGGAAAGTAACAATGCCAAAGTTTTCCTCGACAATCCGTTGAGGGTTTCCAATAAAATAAAAGAACTTATACAAATTTGATTGATTGTGCCTTTGCTACAGGCAAAAAGATTTGGGCTTCAAATTCGTAAATCTACTTAACAATATTTAGGAAATTTAATATGTTATGCGAATGCCAACACTGCGCATGAGTAATATGTTATAAATCATACGCCGTGTTGGCAGAGCACATTTTTTATAACAATAAAAGCATTCTAAAACGAAATTCAATTTAATGTTTAACAATTATTTTTGGCCTACGGCAATCACCTCAGATCTAAAATACTCGTAAATAAAATTTCAAACACAATAGAGAGGCCAAGCAATTTCCAGCTTCAGGGCTCGCCCACAACAACAAAAAACGCCTAATAGATTTTCAATAGAAAATCCATTCAAGGCCGCTGTGATGATTTATCCGCCCCAAAAAAAAAAAAAGTTCTCCATGCATAAATTTCGGCCAGGCGACAAAAACAGCCGCGGAACCGCAGGCGCGTTTTACGAGCGTTTTTTCCCGCCTGCCAACCTCAAGATGCGCAACAAAAAAAAATATGTATATCTGCAACGCGGCCAGGCCAACGGCTGTGGATTCATGGCCATGAATTGACCCAAACTGAAAATGGTTAGCACGTTTTTGGCAGGGGTTAGTCATGGCCAACGGCGAAACAATCGGGTTAAAGGCGGCGCGGTTAGGGTAAGGGTTAAGGGGTCCAACGGGTGAAGAACAGACATTGCCGCTTACGCTTTGCGATGCAGCCCAAGGCAACCAGCAGAGTTCTCACAGCTACACAGAAAAAAAAAACAGAAATCAAAAAGAAAAAATCAAATATGTAAAGTACACCCTGAAAAAGAATAAAAACAGAGGATGCAGCGATGGCAGGTGAAAGTCGAAGAGTGCTTATGAAAAACTAAAACTTTACAGTATAAAAGTGCTCTTTAAAAACAGAAATCATTAATGGTAATATTTAAATTTTCTTCTGCAAGAATGGTTAAATTTAACTAATTTTTTAAAGTTATAAGTAGATACCAATAGGTGTCAAAAATTAAAATGATATAATTCTTAAGAACTGACAAATGTTAGAAAACCTTTTCATAATATCAAAAGTTTTGTGTTTCCCTCTTTCCTCACAAGAAATCTGCATAAATCATATCTAGCTCAACCCTAGAACCCTAGGAAAATGCATGAAATGCCCAAGTGGATGCAGTTGCTCCTCATACAGAAGCTGCCTTACCATTCTGTGTGGTGCTGCCTTGGAAGAGATTCCGCAGATAGGTGATCAGCCGCCGGTGGAGCGGTCGATGCCGATGGCGCGATGATTTCCTATGCGAGGAGGAGGACTCCTGACCGCCGCCGCCCTGCTCCACATCCTCCACGTCCAGGGTGGAGACAATAGCTGCCCCCGAGCCCGCTGCACCCGATCCCGGACCACTGGCCACCAGCTCCTTGCCGCACTGACTGGCGTCCACAATGATCTCGATGCTGCGCTGCGTGCTGGACTTTTTAATGCCCAATGCCGCCGTGGAGCAACTGCTGCCGGAGGGACCACCACCGCCGGAGTTAATGGTGCTGATGAGGGCATCTGTGACACTGGATCCGGTGCCAGCGATGCTGCTCACCGTCTGGTGATGCACCTGCTGCTGCTGGTGCTGGTGCTGCTGGACCGCTCGACCTGTGAGCAGGTGATGCTGGGCGCTCGAGGGCAGCTCGTTGACGGTGCCATTGCTGTGGCTTCCACGGTAGATGAGCTCCGTTTCGTTGCTCACCTGGCGCAGGGCATGCAGTCCGGTGTGCGATGCACTGCTTGACATTCCGGCCGAGGATCCACCACCTCCGCCGCCGCCTCCAGCTCCTCCTCCTCCTCCGCCGCCGCCGGAGCCACCATTTAGACCCGTGTAGTAGGCGCTATTCGGTCGCTGGCTGTGCTGCACCTGCGGCCCGGCCATGATGTTTTACTCTCAGTGTTTGTTTTGTACTGCTGGAGCGGCTAGAGTTCCACCTCCTTCTGCTGCTCCTGTTCCTGCTCCCGATCCTCTCTAGCGGCTGGCTTTAATTGTCGCTGGCTGGTTTTAGTAGTTTTAGTAGCATGTTGGACAGTTACATGATTACGGCGGTGACTTTGTTAGGCAGATAGGGGTTAAGCGGCGCGGCATCTGCGAGAAGCGAGTAAAATCGAGCAGAATATATATTAGTTCCGATACCAAGGCATTAGTTTCTAAACCGATCAATATCGCATTTTCTTTAGCTTAATTTAGAAATTAAGAACTGTATAAACAAACAGTACCGAATGTTTTCGAAGCTGGTAACTTTATTGTGTTCCCATATTATTTTCTAATTATCTTAATTTGATCGGAATAGAGTAAATAACAAAGAAAACTATTTCCAGGAATTTTCATTTATTCCATTTGCCAGCAGCGTTGCATTTGTGTGTGTGTGTGTGTGTTAGTGTGGGTGCATGCGTGTGTGTGAATTATAAAGCTGTTGTAAGCGCACTTGTTAGCCCATTTTAATCCTATTTACTAAATGATACACTAAACTAGACAATTGCCTTCTCAGTAAATTGCGGCTAACTTAGTTGCCATGTATGTACATCCATTGAGATGCTAAGGAATATTGTAAGCTAATAAATTTATGCAAAATATTACAACTAAATGAAACACTTGTAATTCCAAGTAAGTAGGCCTTGCAATGAAACTCGCATAGATATATCGGCATGGGGGACTTTTGATCAGTATTGGGGCAAACCTTACACCGAACAGTTCGGAAAACGAGCCGAAAAAAATTCAAAATTTTTCCGTGTGAATAACTCCGTGTTTTTCCACATTTTCTACCGTTGCCGTTTAATCGCTGCTGCGCTCACCATCACCATGAAAACCCTCGAGTCCGACGACAAACCCTTCAATCCCTTCTACATTGGCCCACATCCCAGCAAGGCGTGCGCCATTCCCGAGATTCCCGGCCAGCAATGCTCGCCCAACTGTCAGCCAGCTCCTACGAACGCCAATGGTTCTCCAATGGATGCCACGGATGCCAACACCTTGCCAAGCGGAGCTGCGGGCGGAATGCTAATCGTGGCCAACATATATAGCACCGTTGAGGTCCTGGCCGCCGCCGCTCGTATGGGCGGAGCAGCGGGCGCTGGAGCGGATCAGGGTGCGTCGTCTTCCAACAACACCACATGCAAGCCGTATCCCTGCATGGAGGGCGCTCGCAGCGATGGTCCTGGCTGTGGTTAGACCAGAGGAAGTTCACATAGGATCAGGAAGCTTTATCTACCAACTGGCTATTTGAATAGGCTAACCCGCAACACCAAGTTGCCCCAAATACAATAATAAAGCCCCACAAAACCAATCCATTCGTATTTTTTCTTTTTCCTAGAAGGTAAATAGTTAGCCAAATGGAATGCCATACCTCGCTGAACTCGTCAGAAAATTGTCTTTCAAATGGCATTCACAGTTAAAAATTTATTTTTTATACTTTTTTGGCAAAAAATGATGATGTTACCCCTTACAAAAAATCAGAAAATTTGAAAATAATTAATTTTTTCAAACTAACAAAATGGTCATATGGATCTTTTATTTGGATCATTAGCTGTATAATAACAGTAAATAATTTTTGAATGTGTGAACATTTTTGCCCAAGTTATAGCAAATTAAACTCTTCGAAAAATCAAAATTTTGACAAAATAAATCCCCAATTTTTCAACATAAATTAATCGTTGTTTTGCTCATAACAATGAAGTTATGAATCCAAATATGGAATGCCATACCTTGTTGAACTCGTCATAAAATTTCCTATCTAATGACATTCCCAGTTTAAAATGTAAATTTTTGTCCGTTTTTCGCAAAAAATGATATTGTTACCCCTTACAAAAAATCAGAAAATTCGAAAAAAATACATTTTTTTAAATGAAAAAAATTGTGATAGGAATAGTTTATTTGGATCATTAGCTGTATAAAACAGTATTTTTTTTTAATGTGTGAATATTTTTGGCCAAGTTATAGTAAATTAAACTCTTCGAAAAATCAAAATTTTGACAAAATAAATCCCCAATTTTTCAACATAAATTAATCGTTGTTTTGCTCATAACAATCAAGTTATGAATCCAAATATGGAATGCCATACCTTGTTAAACTCGTCATAAAATTTCCTATCTAATAGCATTCCCAGTTTAAAATGTAAATTTTTGTCAGTTTTTCGCAAAAAATTATGATGTTACCCCTTACAAAAAATCAGAAAATTGATAAAAAATTATTTTTTCTAAATTAACAAAATGGTTATTGGAATCTTTTATTGGAATCTTTATAGCAAATTGAATTCATTGAAAGTATGAATTTTTTAGCTAAATGATGTGTTTTCAGAAATCCTTTCGTTAGTTATATCATAGCAATTGATCTTTGGCTGAATGCCCTTTTTTTAAAGAAAGCCAGATGGCTACTTAAATTTTCGGTGGCTAAAGAGTTTTCCCGTTAACCGTTCAACAATAAACGATTCGAGTGGAATCCCATTTGGGGAGCATTATTTTTGGAAAGAAATTCGTTCGCACATTTGCAAGCCGTTGCGATGGATTTCATCTGGAGCTGCAGTTGCATCATTTATGGTTCGCTGGCAACTGGCAAATGGATCAGGAGCAGCAGCATCCACATTCGCATGCACATCATCCTTTGGCCCAGTCGTTTGGGGCGCTGCAGGAGTGCGGTGCGTTCGGCCTGGAGTCTATCAAACGTATTGCTTTTGCAAATTCAATGAAGTAAAAATTTATTATTTATTGATAGACTTATGCAACTGCACAACAGCAGCAGCAGCAGGAACAGCAACAAGGAGCTGAACACTTTATGCCGCCAACCTTGCACCACGAACAGTGTTGCAAAGTTGGCGATATTCGAACCAGTTAACCATTTACTTTTAGACCAATATTTTGACATTTTTCCAAACTAGAAAGTATAGATGGTAGAAGGAAAAAAAAAACGGTAGAATATATAGAATTTAATTAATTTGGAATACATTTGGAATAGCATTTAGAATATCCGTTAATTGATTTTATATTTTTATTTATGTATTATTAACCTTTAAAGTGCCTAAGTAAAAAGTTACTCCTTTTGGTATTGAACTAAATCTTAGTTGAATTGTGTGAAAGCATTCATCAGCTTTGCTGTGATTTTTTTGGTTTTATTTTGGCATCCCTGTCGAGGACAACAGGTATGTATGTGTGTGTGTGCCTTTGTGTGTGGGTGCGTGCATGTGTGTGTGTGCACTCGTCCTGGTACTTGGCAAAATTGCAGTCGATGCTGCTGCCAGTGCTTTTGCTTTTGCTTTCTTTGCCAGCACCTGTTTGCCAAATGATTTATGCATTTCACCCATTTTGCCGTCGACGATGCCACGTGCAACAAAACTAGCAAACAACGGCAAAAACTGCAACAAATGCAAGTGCAACCCGCCGGCAATAACAACAACATTTAATGTGATTTTCTTGTTAAATGCGAGTTGAGTCGAGTCGCGTGGAGTCGCTCTGTTCGCGAAGAAAAATGGAGCACTTTGCTGCCAGTTTTTATTCGTCGTTGTCGAACCCTTAATAGTCGTTAGTTTGTTAAGCTTTTAAGCTACCTCTTCTATTTTTTGAGTGCTTGTCGTTAACGGCATGTCGTTGCACCATTTTACAATTGCCGCTCTAAAATGAAAAATGATAATGGGGGCGACTTGTTTAGATTATTCTAAGAGATCGCGAGGGAAATTCGTACAAAGAAAAGCATTTTTAACCGTTTATCGGAATTAGCTGAAAATAATGCCATTGAATGTAGATTTTAAACTTGATTTACCCAAATATCGAGCATACGCACCGTGTGCTGGCAAAGAGACAGCCCGAAGACAAGCTGAAATCCATGACGCCCATTTCAGCAATTCCATTTCCAGCTGTCAACAAATCGAGTGCAGAAAAGAAACAACAACAGCTGCGTGAAGCGGGGGGGCAACTTAATTTATTGAAATGTCCGGAAATGTAAGCATTAAATGCGCCGCACCACGACGAATGGAAAACAAAGCATAAATATCTATTAAAATGAGATTGAAATAAATTACAATTTACAGGGAAAGTCAGGGCAATGGGAAATGGCCAAACGACACGCCTTCCCAGGCCATTTAATGCCGGGCATCTCGAGCGTCTCCAGCGTCACCCACATTCCCCATAACCATTATCCCACTCCCATTCGCATTCGATTTCGAAGGTCAGGTGGCAGTCTCCTCGGGGTCTTGAGCAAAAACTGGAGTGCAGGGCAAACACTTCTCCGATGGCGAGATGGTCGACATGGTCGAGGAGCAGCCATGTGAACATGGGGGGAAATTAAGTGCAAGGATCCATGGATCCATGGCCATGGACATCGGCGAGAGAAAGGTGAGAGAGGACAACAAAAGGACTCGCATACTTAGACGCACTTGAGCGTGAGGCAAAGATGGCTTGCGATGGAATGGGGCATGAAAAATGGAGGCACCACCGACGAACGGCAGAGGAAATTAAGCTGAACTTTATTATAACAATACACAATAATCGTGTGCCAGCAACGTCTCGAGTTTCCTCCGCCTGATTTTCCGTTCGCCATGATGATGGAGTGCGGCGGAAAACGGAAAGCGGATATGCCGCTCGAAAGGTAAACTGCAACGGAAGCCAAACCGCACAAAATTATGATGAAAACAAATACAAATCTCCTGCCTGCTGGTTGATCGACTGCAGCAATGCCCCTTAATAACGAGTTTCGTTCCCATAACTGAATATAATACGTTGTGATGCAACGAATACCATATTATTTACCTTAGAACTCGATTTGAAATACTGCATAGTTACAACATTGTTGAGTTAACTGATAGGTAAATTGAGCTTTCACATTTTTCCCACCCGCAATAAAACGTTTTTTTTTTATGACTCCAAACAAGTCACGCTCAACAAGTTGAATGGCATGCAATAGCAGAATAAATTAAAACCACCCGGCAATTTCTCACTTTCCACAAAGGACAAACACGCTCGAATGCTAATCGATGGCGAGGCGAGGGATTTTCTCGCAGTGCATTCACGTACACCGCACGCCGAGGCGCTTAACTAAACAAGCAGCAAAACGTGCAGTCAGGCGGGAAATGCATTCCAGTGCAGCTCTCGCTCCTGCGGTTGCATATCGGCTCCACCATCACGAAATCCCAGTAAAATGTCAAGTGCACTTCGGTAGAGCCCAAACCCCATCCCCTTCCTGCCGCAGCCACGCCCGTTTGCATCCTGCAGCCCTAATACCCAGGGGCTAAAGGACTCGACTCGCGACTTCCTGGACTCGCAGATTCCTGGAGTCCTTGCATACCAATAAGTATGCGCAATATTCAAACGGGAAGGTAAAAGGAAATTGGATTTTTGTTGACATTATTTTATAACAAGAAAAAAAATCATAAAATATCCGGGTACCCCCTTAACCGGCCAACTAACAACAATGGACTTTTTGGCGGCGTCATGTCAGTTTGGTCCGAGAAATTCTCAACTCATCGAAAGTTCCTGCCCTTTGACAACAAACGAAAAAAGAAAAACAGCCAACATTTTTCCTCCTGGCATCTGCTCTGGTTTTTACTCAGCTTTTCCCTTTTGCATGTGTGTGAGTTGTTGGCAAGCATATTTTGATTTTGCATAATAAATTGCGTTCTGTGTGCGAACGGCCAAGACAAAGTGGCAGAATATGGGGTATGATGGGGTTATAGGTAGCTGTTAGATAATAAATCGACACAAGGGATACCCTCTTAAATACGCACTTTACTGCTTCACATTGTTTTGTTAAGCATATAGTAATATGCTGCGCTGTACGCTAGAATAGCGCGGTTTAAGCACCAATGGATAGCCGTTAGTCGTTACAGCTATTTGCATTCGTGCATTTTTAGGCAACTCGGGTGTTTCACTCTCGCCAATGAGAAATTGCAGCTCAAAAGCACTTTGTATGCTGGTGCATCTGTTGAGAGCAGAAACCAATCAAATTTCCATGTTTGATATATTCCATGAAATATTGTGTTGCATATGCTTTACTTATTTATATTTTTTTTCTCTCTTATTTGTGAACGAATGGGGCAACTGCCATTTTTTTGTGAGCTGCAAACGAACTGACAAACAAACGCAACGCCCGAAAAGTAGGTGGTGCGCATAAGTGGATGGGTGATCTGGGTGGTGCAGTGGGTGGATAAGTGGTTGAGTGGGACAGGGGGATGGCTGGATTTTTCGGTCTCGAGAGGCAACAGAATGTAAAACAAATCGCCGCCGGCATTGGAAACTGATGAGGTTGGTTATCGCAGTGGCGCAGAGGTAATGACACGCCCACAAGCGCAACACCATGGTGATCTAGGCAAATATGTGTTTAGAACTAAACAGTGGTGGTTAAAAGTATGTGTACCTCACTTAAATGTTGTTCTCTTATTAAAAAAAAAATAAATAAAATATAAAGATTTTACAAAACCTTTTGTTACATATTTCTTTATACCTATTGCAATAGATTGAGTTTGAGGTAAATAAATATAAATATTATGGCCTTTATTATGCAAATATCTCCCTGTAAATGGATACCCTAAGCCAACTTAAGCCCCAAAGTTCATAGGCATAGATGAGCGGCAGGCAGGCAGGCAAATTTCATTTTAAGCCCCTGAAAATCATTTCTTTTCCGTGTCATTTTTTGTGGTCTTACTTTTGGCACTCACTGTGGGTAGCTGGCTGGCTGGTTGGCTGGCTATGCGTTCGTGTTGGCTTGGCAGCCGTCAAAGTGCAAAATATGGGGCTCAAGCGTCATCTGGATGCCTTCACCTCTGCTCTGGCCACACAAACACATGGTTGTAAAGTTGCTCGGGATGCACGTGAGCTGCTGCAATCTGTGGCACACTTTTCGCAAAACGCCAGCGAGTGCTTTTCCCTTCCCACGCCACCAACTGAATTTTCTCGGCTTTTCCGCAGCGGAGGGGGGAAAATGGTGGGTAAGGTGGAAAGGTGGGACTGAAATAACAGCAGCTGGAATGCAAGCAACCAACCAAGTCAGCTAACTGTTTTCATAACCCCAACTGGATAACATAAGTGCACTTGAAGAAATATTCGAGTGACAATTAACGAATTATTAACTAAAATCTAGTAGGCTTAAGTTCAATGCTAAAAAAAATCAGAAATTGAACGTTTTTAAAGACAGTATTGATTGTTAACACATAGGCCCAATTATGTATTCATTTTTTCCGAATTTTTGTGTGGTTATATTTTTATTTCCCAGTTATATTTGGCAGGACATATTGCTCTCTGCGAGCGTATCTATAGGGTCCTTTCCAGCTGTCTAATTTTTCTATTTCGCTGCGTTTTTCGCACGTTTATTTGCGAAAGCGAGAGAGTGGAAAACCCAAAACCCCGATACACCAAACTTATGTACCTTTCGCTCCTAGCCTTTACCACTTTCGAGGGAGACGACTCCCTGCCCCGCTTTTCACCTGGCCTTTTCCTATCTGGTCCCTGTATTTATGGGTTTGCGCGTGTTTCCTGCCAGTCTGCCAGTGTTGCCATCATCGTCATCATCATGCTCAACGCGCCAGTTCGCCAGTCGCCAGTCGCCATTGTGGCAACTTGAGCATCTTTTGGAAAATACAGAAAAACACACGGAAAATTTCTGCCGAGTGGGGTTTCATTTTCAAGTGTTTGTCTTCCTTCACATGGCCCCATGTGGGTGTGTGGTGTGTTATGTGAGTGTGTGCGATGTGTGTGTGTGTGCGATTTGTGTGTGCCAGTTGTAGAAGAGAACGTTTATTTTTCAGCTGTTGCTGCCGTGACATGGACACCCGCAAAATGGTTGGCCTGTCAGCGACAAGGATGCCCCCAGTCAGTTACTCGCAGGATGCTCGGCAGGATCAGCGGCAGGAGGAGGAGGGGGAAAAGCACTTCACTTGGCCACGAAAAAATGCTTTCAATTGTTTCGCTCAGGAGATTCACATTGATTTGAATCCGATTTGGCATGGGTAAACAAGTGGCAAGATGCCATACATTGAGGGAAAAAAGCAGTGCAATAGTTTTCACAAATTCTGTTTCCAATTAAAAAGTTAAATTCTAAACTCGTATTCGTTTGCAGTTGAGTGCTGGCTATTCTTTCGTCATAACTGGCTAAAATACAGCAAATTGTATGTGCTGATTGCCCTTTCTGCAATTTTCACCTACATTATTTCGTGAGGCCATCCCCCTTCATTCGGGTCACAAAGTAACCAAATCCCCATGGGTGCCCGCTCTAAAACTTATCTACGGGTATATCCGTGACAGGTGTATATGCATTACATTTCAAACACAAACACACAAAACATAATACACACGTGGCGCAACTCGAACTCGGGTGGGGGAAAGGAAACTCGATTCGCGTGCAAAGCTCGTAAATTAATTTTTATATCCCTTTCAATTACTTTTCGATGCCACTGCCCCCGCACCATCAGTGCGACCAACTATCAATGCATACTAATGAGTAACTGGTTTGGGGAGGCGGAAAATCCGTAGATCCAGATAGAGCTTATCGGTCCGATTTCATGACCACAGTACTCGCTCCTCTCGATTCTCTCGATGCTCTGGCCCTCGGTCAATGTAATTGCCCTTGTTTCTTGTTCCTGCTCCTGTGTTTTTGGTTTTGTTGCTGCTGCTGTTCCCATTGCAGTCTGGCCATTAAAATCCAAGGAGTGCTCCCACCAGCCATCTCCTTCCAGGCCCAATCCCATTGCCATGGCCAATCCCAGCCAGGAAAACTCCCCGGGAGCCACACGCAGCTTAACAACTTTTGTGTGTAAGCTTTCATCACGATTATGGCCATGGTAAGGCGGTAAATGGTATGTGGGTTGGAATCGGGCTAAAGTTTCACAGAGGCAGACAGTTTTGTACAAGGAAAGGCATATTCCATGCATCGTTCCGAATTATTGGCTTCTTTATTAAATATTTAAATATAATCTCTACGATATTTAATCTTATTAAATCAGCTTTAAGATTATGGTTCTTAGAACTTAAATTTGGCTTTAACTACACCTTTTTAAACCGAAATTCAATTGGCTTGTAAGCTATTTAATGCATTGTTCATACAATTTTATAGCAAGAGTTCTATTTTTCCAGTGCATTTGATTATAAGTTTTGCCTTTGCTCACACTCGGCTTACATTATCACATCGACACAGAAAAAATTTCGAAAGAAAAATAGGAACAAAAATGTGTTAATAAATACAAACTCTACCGGATATACACACACACACGCAGGCACGCACACCAACTCACCTGCAAATAAAAATGGTAGCTACGTCTATTTTGCATAAATGCCACAGCTGCTTCCGTTACCCCCCCCCCCCCCCCCCCCCCCCCCCCCCCTCTCCCTCCACCTCCCCCATTCAGCTACCTTTATGGAAAGCATTTGAATTAATTATACTAAAAGTTGTGAAAATAGAAACTCTTTTGCACCTGATGTCTGACACAAATCCTTGAGGAAGGAGCGCCAGAATCCTTGTAGTTTTATCCGCCTTTTGTCTGCGTATGGTGTGGAGAGCCCCCAACTTGCAACCCCAAAAAGGCCCCAACCATCAGCACAATCACCCCCCATTTAACCCACAAAGCCAACTTAATTTGCAGTGAAATTAAGTGTAGACACACAACTCAGCTGAGGATGCCAAAGGAATTACTCATCTCCAGGCGAGGACAGTGCGTTTCACGGCTTTAAGGCGTTGGGCGTTTCTTCAAAACTGCAGGAATTTCAATACCAATGATTTGAAAATTTCTTATCTGGCTATAAAGAGTATATTTTTCATTTAATAACTAAGGAATTTGAATACATTTTATTTAGAGAGGTAGCTGGTTTGCAATGTTTTCGCTTCCAATTGGTTTACCACTTGCAAGTAGTACATTGCACAAGTGTTTTATCATGGCTAAACTATTTTAATTTAGCTGAGTTCCTAGCCGCTTTGATTAAAATTTGTTTACCACTTTAAATAACTAGTGAATTGCAAGGGATTGCGGTCGAGTCACAATGGTAATGGAATTAAATGCGGAATAAAATCGGAGACAGCGGCCAGAGGTCTCGACTATCCGGGCTTAAAGAGGGAAACCCAATGCCGGGCGCACGTACACCCGGACACCCGGACACCGGACTCCGGATTGTGGACCACAACAACAAGCACAAGTTATCCGGACAATGGACACCACGCCGCTGACAGGCGTCTCACAAAAAGATGAGGGCATCCGATGACGAGCTGAGTTGGGATGAGATGAGAGGCGGGATCCTGCTGCTGCGGCTGATGATGATGATGGTGTGGCCTCCGAATGGAACTATACCCCGCATTGATGTTGCTGTTGAGTTTTATGGCCACCGGGCAAATGGCGCCTCAAATGGAAAACATGAAACCGAATTAACAGCCAAACGGCCCAAGAAGACGACTGCGGCGGAATGGTGAACGACTTCCGGAAACGTATGCCGAAGTGGTACGCTCCTCCTCCAACTCTTGGGCCACTCGGGTAATTATCGCCTGACCGACCGACCGCCTGCCTGGCCAACTCCAATCTTCTTCATTCGCCAATCTCCTACCAGCGACCAGACCCGGAAAATGCCCCCTCATGTTGTCGGGTTGGGCCCCGGAGTCACGAGTCCGTCGCCTCCACTGATGTCATTGCGTGGCTTGATGGATTTGTGTAATTTCTTTATGGCAACAACCGACCCCAACCACCCGATTTGGGTCCACCCTAGAAGGCTGTGGCAGGCTGGGCCACCCCAGAACCCATCATAAATTGAAGCTGGATTTAATTACAGCCTTTGGCCCTGCCCAAGTTTTTCACACGCCTTTGCGGCGACAGCTGCGTTTTTGCAATGCGAATTTGAATTTGAAAGCTCGGGACGACAGTGGGGCAATTGGGAGTGATGTCGAACACAAATTGCCAAATGATATCATAGAAAATAAACTTATTAACCAAATGTTAAGCACAACAATTATAATAACAATTGCATAGAAACTTACTTAACTTAAAAATATGGAAAGTCAGGGAAAATATCTAATCTAAGCGATTTCAAAACGATTGAAACCAGCGCATTTTTGTGCAAATCTTCTTCTGCCACCTTTCTTCCGCCCCTTTCTGCTGGGAAAAAAGTGGGCGTGGTGAAATAAGGAATGCGGAAAGCAATGCATGTCATTTCAAATTTCGGAAGGAAAAACAGAACCAGTTCACAGCATTTCCACCAATTCTCGTTTGATTCTTGAAAATGCACAGAAAATAAATATTGAAAATGTTAGTTAACTAAAATATAATTAAGTTATTTTTCTTATATCTCAACAAAGATTTTTATAGATTTTTAAATATTTTTAAATTTTGAATTCATTTATTTTTTGTTATTTATTTTTGTTTTAAATTTTATTAATTGGAATTAAACAAGCTTACTGCTACCTATATGGCAGCTTTACCAGTTTTACATAAATTTGAATTCATAGTACCTATTAATAGTTGTACTCTATTGTTTGTTAACTTTTTTTTGTCGCCGTGTGCTGATTTGCGGCATTTATTAAAATCACATTTTCACGAATTTCTTTTCGCACTTTGCCGCTGTTGCTGGATTTTTTGTGCAATTCATTTCCTTAATGCTCCGCTGGGTAATTTGGGTCAAAACTAATTAGACGGCAGACGTGACTTTAATTACCCACAGACCAAGGAGCCAAGGACGTCGGCCAGACGAACGGCGAAGGACGAAGGACGATGGGTCTCTCTCCCTCTCTCTCTCTCTCTCTCTCTCTCTCTCTCTCATTTTTCGCAGCGATTTTCCCTGCACTTACCTCGCTAATCGATGGCCAACTCATAAATTCAGCGACAAAACGATTTCGAGCGTCAAACACTTTTGCCTAACCTTCAATTTACACTTGTCACGTGCGCCGACTGCCACGCCCCCCGGCGCCCAACACTTAATTACTTAATTGGCTATTAGCTAAATGGTCACAGCACGTTTATTTCAATATTTTTTCAGTTTTTTCCTAATATTTTTGCTGCCATTTTGACGGGTGCAACAAAGAGCCCGCATCTGAAATGTATTTTCTTCATGCTTTTTTACGCTGCATTTTTTTTTAAATTTTTTGTTATTTTTTTTGTTTTGTTGAGCTCAAATTGCCGCAATTTGCATATGACCAATTTTAAGTGTGTGTATTTGATGGGCGGGAGGGGGTTAAGAAGGGGGTTAAGAGCTGCCGCACAGCGATTCATTAACCCATGAAACTCAGCTGACCACGACTACAACCAACCACAGACCACAGAACGGCAGGCAGGCAGGTAGGCATTAAAGCAACCGAAATGAGTCCATCTGTTCGAGGATATTTACAGGACATTCGACGGCGGACAGATGTCGCCAAAATATGAGGGTGCTCAAAGGATGCAGCTATGTAGTGTTGGGTATTGACGCAACTCACACATTCTTATTACAAACAGTCAATAGGAGTGTTGTAAAAACATTGAAATGCATGAAGGATATACTAGATAGATATCCTTAAAAAGTGTTAAATGTATATAAGCTTGATTCTTAGTTAACTTTTCTATATATTTTACTTAATACATGGAGATATTGTGGTGCACCCATTTTTTTTAGCTTATGCCGAAACGTAGCCACCCAGGCCATCCGCAGGACCTCAGGGTAAGCCACAACGAGTCGAAGAACAAGGACACTCTGTCTGAGGCACATGTTTGCAGTTGATTTACCGATTAACCAAAAACGACAAACAGCAACCGCAACAGCGGCCACATGCATATGGATATGTGCATATGTATATTCCCTGTGCCCCAGCCATTATCTTAGCCCCCTGAAGCCCCCCTCCCCCGCCAACCTTCTTACCACGTAAGATCCAGCAACATCTGCTGCCAAAATGCTTAAGGCAATTCAATTTAATTAATATTATAATTAAGCGCAGATAGCAAAATGAACCGACTTGCTGCGCAGCTGGATTTAGTGTGGGCGGTGGCTGGAATATGGGAAATGGGGGCGTGGCTAGTGAGAGAGGGAGAGAGAGAGGAGTGGGTAAATGCATTCCATCACCGCTGCGTGTGCTGAATTATGTGAGCAATTTTCCAAGTGAGGATTTCGGTTTCGCATTGTTGCGGTGCATATGCGAAAGTCTTTGCACAGGAAACACTTTACATGTGATGTACATATAAAATCCTTGAGATTCCTACGACATATGCAGGATTTAAGATTGCATGTGTGCAAAAAGCTGGCATTTGTCATAAATGAGAAAAGTTTAAAGGAACCCAAACTAAAAGAGAACTCACGAAGGACGCTTTCAAGCTATTTACCTTAGCCGGTTCTCCTGATTTGTTTCCTACATATAATTTAATAACTTAAAACATAATACCAAGATAACAATATTTAACTATAGATTAAATGATCCTGAGCAAGGGGAAACCCATTATTGGAATGGAAATCAATAGATTGAAATAATTCATTCGGTATTCGGGCTGTGGCCGCCGACTTACTGCAATTAATCTCAAATGAAGTGAGCTGATTCAGCTGGAATCAGCCAGAGAGAGAGAGAGGGAAGACGGGCGAGTGAGCGGGACGGAGCATGGGAATCAGAGGAGCTTTCACGCCTCGCCGCTTCAGATTTTGGAAGGATAATTCAGGTCCTTGGCTCTCAGATGTTTAGGCATTTGATTAATGCCAAAAGAGAAACAAATAGCTAAAGTCGACTGCGGGCGAAAGAGACGCAAATAGGCAGAAAAAAAGAGAGGCCAAAGCTGCGATTAATTCGAACAAATCAGACAAACTCGAAGGCGTTGGAGCGAAGTGTGACATGGATTGCATCAAAGGATATGACTGGAGCGCATTAATAAAGCCCGGCACCTAATACACTAAATATCAATATCCCCAAGGCCATTTAATCGCACAATTATTTATTATTGAGCACCCAAATGGCAGGCAATAAATTAATTTATCGTAATTGATGCCTTGCAAAGTTTGGACTTAAAAGCAAAAAGATAAAACAAAATGAATAGCTAAACAATTATATGAGATGACTTGGCAATCGAGTATCTTTCTAAGATTTAGCTATGAAAATCAAGAGCATTTTTAATTGGCATAAAAAGGTCATTAGACTTATGTTTTAATATTTAAGATAATTTAGGTAAATAAATACTTTTGCTGCTATTTACATTTTTCCTCTGTTCATTCAATCCGCGAATTGCTGGAAAACAAGCACTGACACCCCAGAAAAACAAGACGTTGCCGCTTAATTGAGTTGCAGGACGAAAAACAAAACCAAAAAAAAAGTAAGGAAATAAGAGGGAAAACGCTGAAGGACACGACACACGGACCATGAACTTTAACTCGCGGCGACTTTTGGGTGGAATTTTAAACAAATTCCGCCGGCTAATGGATCGCATTCAATTAGCCAGACAGGATGCGCAGAAATTGGAGAAGTCGTGGTACGGAGGGGCATGCATCAATCTTCGGAAGGGGCACAACCATTCCTTGGCTCCTTTGATTTTCGGCTAATTAAGTTCGTTGAGATGCGTGAATTTCGAGTTAATCAAATGCCAATTAACTGACATTTTCATCAGGCAACCCAGATCAACTCATAATGAGCTCTTTTGCCCGGTAATGAAGACATGACCAACATGTGGATGCCTTTGTTCTGCCCAAAATGAATCTCTTTTTCTTACTATTTCTTGTTCAATATTTTCTTGGCTACCCGCATTCAGCTGGCACATATAGTATATATATATATTATATATATATATATATTCTACAAAGACGGACACATTTCCGGCTCATTGATTGCACTACCATCGAACAAAAGCTAGCAAAGTGTCAACTTTTCGAATTGATAGCCAAAAAGATAGCAGGACATGAATGGCAACGAGTTGGGGGGAAATATTATAGACTTTGCCAGATAATAGCGCGCTATATAGAAGGGAAAATAAGACCGAATTCGAAAACCAATGCAACTATATATTGAGGGGGAAATAGATATCAGTTACAAAACGAAACAAATTTGGCGAAAATGGTGGAGAAATGTGAGCATAAATAGGAACACAAATGGAGCACAAAAGTGGCACACAGTGTCCTTTTATTTTGACAAATTTCTGTGAAAACTGGAAAAAAACAGCGAAAATGTTTCAAGTTTCTTCTACAGCTGAGCAAATACAATGTATACACACTTCTTATATTTATATTCATTACATTTTGGTAGTATATCATTTTACCATACATTGAAAATGAACAATGAGTTCTTGAACGGGGTCGAATCTAAAATATTAAATGTTGCGCCGCCGGCTAATCCCAGTTCGACATCCTGGTAATCCCAACCGGGGGATTTATTACCGATTGGCAAAGCCATATGCCCATGAGGGATTTTCAGTTTTGGTCAATTTGAGGGCCTTAGCGACATAATATCGATGCCGGATCTAAGGGCTTAGGGTCGCCAAACCAATTAAATTGGCTTTCGAATGGAAGGGGCAACTTTAAATGCTTAACTCCGTGGGGACTTTCAGATAGATATAGCAACAAATATATATATATGTTTGTTTTATTCTTCTAGCTGCTTTGGCATTTCCTTTCTGCCATTCTGCAATGTAAATTATTCAAACTTGGAAATTGTGACAGTGGTATATGTATCTATACATATATATACATATATCTATATCTATGTAAGAGCGAGATCCGAGAAACGTGCAACTCATGCTCGACATCAACAAACGTGTTTACGAGCCCCAATGAACGAGGCAAGCACTCGCCCCGTCTCTTTCCAGCGCTCCGCCGATTTTTTGTCTCTTTCGAGGGCTTTGGACCCAGCGGCAACAACAACATGAATATGCATAAAGCGCTAGGTGGGATCCCCATGAATTAGTTATGAGGTTATAAGGCATATTGCCAACTGCTTCATAGAGGCCACCTGAAAGCAGTCCTAATAAAATTACGTGAAGCCTTGCAAAAAAAAAGGACAAAAATAAGGAAGGAAGGAAGTAAGAAGAACACAAAATAGTACGGCAAAAGAAAAATAGTGTGGTGAAAAAAAAGAGAAATAGGGTAGGAATAGGAAAATGGCAACGGAAATGGAAAGCCACAAACCAACAGAAGGTAAGAAGGTAAGCCTGCTATTTTCCCACCACTGAAAAGGAAGGATACTTTGAGACTCCTGGGAAAAGCGGGACAAATTGATAAGTACCAGTCTGCACATAGAGATTATTATCGATAGGAAATTATTATGGTACTAGATGCAACCTATACTTGATTATCTCTATATGTCTTGATTAAGTAGCGCAAATATTTAGCTATTTTCCTTCTTTTTTTTGGTTTTGTTGACCCCAACATCCATCACATGTGACCCCAAAACAGCAGCAACTTGTCTTGCAGCAACTATGACCGAAGTAATCAAATTATTAGTAAAATATACCAGCACTTTAATGGCCACTAAACGCAAACGTTTGTGCTTAACAATTTATGCAGACATTTATGTGCACAAATATTTATATGGGTTAACTTGCTATCTGTCCGACTTCCGTCTGCTCGTCTGCGTTTGTGTGTCACTTGCCAGACTTTTGCGTTGTGATATGCAAAATGTTGTCATAAATACGGCGTACAAAAAACAAGAAAATTTTCCCCTGAAATGAAAGCAGAGAAGCTAGCACAATTCTGGAAAATAAAAATAAATAGCTGGGTCAGGTGGTGGACATTATTCAGGGTATTTCCATCCAAAACTTCGACTCTCGCTCTGCAATGCAAATCGCAGTTTAATAACGGTGTTGGTTTGTTTTTCTATGCAGAAATGAAAGGATTGTTTCCAAACTTTACATACTCAAATTGGCATTGCACTGCATTCTTAAATTGTTCAAAAACTTACAAGTTGCTCTTAAATTTTAGTTTAAGCCCTTGCCGCTTTAATAATTTTGGAATATTATTTTCCGCTCTGGTGGGCAATTAATTTGCTGCTGACTGCACCCAAAACTGCATTTGATTGATTAGTGTAATTAAGTGGAAGGCCAGAGGGCACAATTCTAGTTTTTTTGCTTTTTTTGTTCGCCGCATCAAGTATACGCCACGTGCACAGTGCTCAGCTGGATGTCCAGCGATAAATTGACATGAAAAATCCATTTCGCTTGACTCACTTCACAGGCAATTGTCTTTAAGAGGTCTTAAGCACTACACATACATATAGCGGGGCAAGTTTCCATGGCCTTGCGAATGCCAGGCGGCGACATAAGCTTATTAAATTCCATAAGGATTTCACATAATACAGGCAGCTACTTATGGCAAGGATTAAACAAACATGCCGACTTTACAAACTTGGCACAAGCTCGACGAGGGCCCCCATTGCGCCCAAGACGAGAGACTGCGCCAAAGCCTTTAACTGTTGACCAAGTCGTTGACACACATGCACACGCCAGCCACTTTGCCCACATCCTCCACATTTCCCACGCTGCCCACTTCCACCACTTGCCCCACCAACTGGGCCACTCGACGGGCGGTCTCCGGAAAGCTGCAGTGCCATCTGCTGCAGCTCATATCTTTCCGATTTTCCCCACTAAGCAAAAGACAATCGAGATTGGCGGGAACTTGTTAACTCCATTAGGGCTACAACAGCGTTCGCAAAACTAGTGGTGAACTTAAAATAATTAGTAGCATATTTTCAATTTAAAAAAGCCTCCCGAGAGAGTCTAATATTAGGTTAATTAGCCTGCTGCGAATGTGGAAACAAAATCCCTTTGACTTGGCACTTGAAGGGCAATATTTTGTAGCATATACATGGCAGAGCTACGTGCCCAGGTTGCCAGACTAATTACTTTAAGGACTCGCGGTCCTTGGCGTGAGATTCAACAGCCACAGCATCAACAGTCGCCGACAACAAAGGCAAATGAAAAGTGTAAACTTTTTAGCATTTAATTAAAAGAAAAATTAACGCAAACCTCAAAGGGCTCAAGTGTGCACAGGGGGCTGGGCCCACAATCGTTTTAACGTATTCCAACCGAGCTTATTCCCTTAAATTCAGAAATATTTTTCCCCTTTTGGACTCGTCGTCGCGAATGGGTTAAAAAGTCAGTCCTCTGATTCCCGCTGATGATTTGTCAGATCTGTCGCAATGCGTGTCACGCGCTTGTCACGCGCCTGTCACGCGCACAGAATAAAGCGGATGGATATAAAAAATATATATATATATATATCAGATATATATATACAGACAGACAGACCCAGAATAATGACAGAGAATCGGAGAATCCACTTGATTGCGGTCCTCGCCGAGCAATCAACGTGGCGTATGAGTGATAATTTGAAACACTTTCCGTGAAGATTGCAATGAAAAGATAATGATTCACTCAGGCGTGCGCTTTTGAGAAAGTGTGAGAAATGCCATTGTTAAAACACTATTTTATTTGCCAAACAAATAAGTGTTGACTGTAACACTTCCTGTCAAGATTGAATTGAATGCATGATTACTCATGCATATGCTTTCGATAAATTACACCAAGCACTGCAATCGATATACGTCCAGTGATTATTCAAGTTTAAATTTCGTTTAAATTGAAACTTGTAAAGTTTCAAATTTGACCTCCTTAGCATTTAATCAATACTTCGCGTAATTCGTTGTCCTTCAATTATTTAATGTGCCGCCATCTGTCTCAGGCGCCCAGCATTTGGGATGCTGACAATCCTTGACGCACTGCGTCCACCCATCTGCCAGTTGGGCAAGCAAAAGTTTGCGAAATGGGGTTAAGTCGAACCAGGAGACAGGGTAAATTGTTTAGCCCTTGCACAACACAGAAACTTTTCTTATTTTCGCGGCTTTTACATAGTTGCTCCCCTACCCACACCCACTTTCTCCGACTTTCACCGGCATTCTCCCTTACCCAAGGGTGCTTTATTACAATTTAACTTTTCTTTTATTGCAACATTTTTGTTGCCCCTTGCGTTGGGCTCTGCGGCTAACCGGGCAAGGACTTTTCCACCCAAAAAATACACAAAAAAAAAAAAAAAAGAAAAATATAAGAAACCCAAAGGCAAATCCAAAAACCCGAAAACCCAAAAACCAAAAACCAAAAACCAAAAACCCAAAGCCAAAAAGGGTGGAGGACATTAGCTGCTGGTCGACGGAGGAGGCGAAGTAGTCGTTTGGTATCCAAAGGAGCCTGATTATGTGTCATATGGCACATGCGAAGAAGTTGCCTTTGGGTCTTCTTCCATCTTCCATTTAGAGGAGAAGTTCCGCCATCAGCTCATTATATTCAATAGCCAGGAATCTTGAATGCAGAGGGTATAAACGACAGACGACGGCAATAAAAATATAATAAACTTATAATAAAACATAAAGTAAACACTTAACTATATCATAAATACATTTATAGTTTTATCAAAGAATAAGCTGATTTTGGTAATTGGTCATATAAATTATGAAATATTTATGAGCTGGGAAATGGATATGAGATTCAACTATTTGATAACATGACTGTAAGTATGAAATGCACTTGATCGCTTCAATTCACCTTTTCCTCGGTAAATAGTATCCTTCAGTCGTAACCTATCTATCTGGCAACCATTTCCATTTTCTTTTCCTTTTTCCTTGCCACCAAGATTTCCATTTGGCATGTGTGTGAGTGTGAGTGCCGGCATCTGTGTTGTGCATTGTGTGTGTATGTGTGTGTGTTTTGGGTTTCCTTTTATTTTATACGTATTTCACTTCATTTTGCCGCCGTATTGTTGTGTGTCCTGCCAGCTTCCTTGTTTCCTCGCTCCTCTCTTTTCCCACTCTTCTGTTGGGCCATCTTCGTCCCTCTTTCACTTATTTTTTTCCTGTTTTCCGGCCCTTCTTGCCGAAGTTCCTCCGCCTTTTTCTTTGGCTCATGCATATTTGAAATTCCCTTAAAGGCACTTCTGTTGTTCACTTCATTCTGCTGTTGCTTTTGTTATTATTGTTGTTTCGTGCTGCGCTTCAGACAGCAGAGGTACAAATAATAGTGATGATTGAAATAAAACGAAGCATCGGCAAAATCATAACATCACCAATATCCTTATTTTTCCATCGTATCACCACTAGTTTATTGACCCACACTGTGTGTGCTGCTGTTTAGTGTGTGTGAGGAGAGTGTGTGGTCTAACCATCTCTGTCTGACTCACTGGGCCGCCCTTTATCATTCTTATCATCATCAAGCGTTGACGGGCCGTGCCATTGTGGCGACCTTAATGGTCAAATTTAGGTGTGTGCCTGTGTGCGTTGATATCCGTGTGTGCGAGTGTGCGAGTGTGTGTGCTTGTGATTGTGTGGTATCCTTAAACTGCAATTCATGCCTGCTCCAGCTTTTTCCTGCTTCTGCAATTGTGATGATGGCGCATTTTTATGGCCAACGAAATTTAATCGAGTTTATCGTATAATTTTGTGTTTTTTTTTCGTATTTCCTCTGTGCTTGTTTGTGTGTGTGTGTGTGGGTGAAGGGCACTTAAGACGTGCTTATTAGCCCTATTAGTAATAATTGCACTACCGAGCAAATTTAGTTGTCTTGTGCATCATCATCTCACGCTCTCAGCATTACAGCATCCACATTTTGGCTTATTTTGTGGCGGGCACTTAACTTCTGAAGCAGCCTGGTTGTCCTTGCCACTGGAAATCGGGTTTCTGCGGCTTTTGTGTGTTGCTCCAACTCCGTCTATCGTCGACCAACCCACGAACTTAACTTTCAGCTGCCTCCAAGGAGCTGCATTTACTTAGCTATTTAGATATTTATCTTTATGGAGCCTTGTCCAACTGACTTTTATATGCGAATTAATATTTGAATAGCCTGCCAAGCCAACTGGAGAGGGGGACGGACATAGATTAAGGCCAGGATAAGTGGGATTTCCCGATGAGCTGGCATATCAAACGTTAATTTGTTCCATTTATTTATTGGTGGCTCTTAATGAAGTCATAAGTAATAAATAGCAAGTCTGAACCGGGTTTGAACATTATCGGGGGAAGCCATTTATTTTATTGCCTCTACCGGGTCATATATTACTATTTATTAGTGCCCCTGGGGGGTTAATATATACACATATTTAAATACACAAATCCATATTTGCTTTATTTGTAGCTTGGTTGAACTACGATGACACCGCCTCTGAAATTATCCCTTAGTTTGAAAAGAATTTAGCCATGACCTTTCAATTTATATTGCATTTCATAGGATACTTTGTGCGCTTAAATTCCAACGACCAACATCAGTGGAATTTTTCCGATTTTTTGGAACTCCCGTTTGGCCTTCTCACATGCCGGCAGTCAGCAACTATTTCCTAAACAAAACCCAATGAAGGGCCAGCAAATATTTGGCTAATCAAATTGACAAACAAGCGGGAAAGTTAAAGAAGTGGTTGGAAACGGAAAAATATAAATAGACTGACATGGAAATAAAAATTGAATAAAGAGCACCAAAATAACTTAAGAACTATTTTAAGGGCTTTCGACCAATAACTTGTCCAAAATGTTCACACATTCAAAAAAATTACTGTTTTATACAGCTAATGATCCAAATAAACTATTCCCATAATCATTTTGTTAATTTAGAAAAACATTTTTTTTTTCAATTTTTCTGTTTTTTTTAAGGGGTAACATCATAATTTTTTGCGAAAAACTGAAAAAATTTTACATTTTTAACTGTGAATGCCATTCGATAGGAAATTTAATGTCGAGTTCAACGAGGTATGGCTTTCAGTATTTGGATTAATAACTTCATTGCTATGAACTAAAAATGCATTATTTTTTGTTGAAAAATTTGGGATTTATTTTGGCAAAATTTTGATTTTCAAAGAATTTAATTTGCTATAACTTGGCCAAAAAAGGTCACAACTTCAAAAGAATTACTGTTTTATAAAGCTAATGATCCAAAGAAACGATTCCTTTAATCATTTTGTTAATTTAAAAAAAATAATTTTTTTTTCAAATTTTTTAATTTTTTTTAAGGGGTAACATCATAATTTTTTGCGAAAAACTGAAAAAATTTACATTTTTAACTGTGAATGCCAATAGATAGGAAATTTTAATACAAACTCATCCATATACAGCATTCCATATTTGGGCAACTATTTAAATTTCTGTTAAACAAAAACGTAGTTATTTTGATAAAAAAAAAATTGGGATAACAAACTTTGAAAAAATGTCATATTCTTACAAGTTTTTTCACCCTAACTGATTAATGTCATAATTTGCGCACAATACTTTTTAGCAGCCCATATTATTTATTTTATTTTTAAGAGACTTTGCGCTGCGGAAGAATTAGAGTGGGTCAAAATGTCTGGCGGGCGAAAGTGTTTTTGATAATGGCGTCAAGGACGCGACTGTTGAAATTTTTGGTGGGCGATGAGACGGTCGGCGAGATCAAAGCCGATGATAAACTTCGCAGCAAAGTGACCCCAAGGAAAAGTTGAGGGTGGAGCATATAAACCAACCAAACATTCGAGTAGCCCATATTTAAACAGGCTACTCACCATTTTGTCTTCATTTTGCTCACTTTGCGTTTTTCCATTCTTTTATTTTTTTTTTTTTTTTTTTTTGCCCTTCAGACAGCCGACGGGCATTTAATTGTTTGTCTTTCTGTTCGCTTTGTATCTGGCTTTATCTGGGCACTTTGACATTGTTTTATGGCCAACGCCCCGCTCTTCGCAATTTTCCCCGCTTTTTTTTGCACTTTTCCAGCTTTTATTGCATTAAGCGCCTTATTAGATGGCTCAGCAATTTGCATTTTACCTTTTGTCAAATGTTTTCACAACGCGCAAACAATGAGCACATTTTTATTTTATTTTTTTTTTTTTGGCGAGAATGGGCTGGAAAATGGGCGGTGTTCTTGGCACTTTCGCAATTGAAATTGCCAGCCTGGTAATTGGCTTTTTTCGCCACTAAAACAAGTTGTCTTTTAATGGAGCGGCAAAACAAACTATTTGCATTTGTATTTAGTGATTAATTGAATGGAACTGGGTGAATAACAAAGAGACAACAACATAAACGAGTCAATGGAATCACTTGAGTAAATGAAAACAAGGTTTCTTGAATTTAAACTGCTTTAACTTGGAGTGGAATTTAAAAATCGAAGAGTCTCTAAAACTAAATTTAATAATAAATTAACAACTAAAGCCGTGAAACTTAATGAAACCTGCGGAAAATTGCATTATGCAAAAGAAAACACTTGAAGTGTTGCTCTTTATTTAAATTTCGCATGCACTAAATAATGCAATAAATAATAATTTTAAGTGGTGTTAAAAATTAGATTAAGTAATATTAATTCAAAGTTCTTCTTTGTATAACTTTTAAAGGGTATCTGCGATGCGACTACGTCCACACAAATTATATATTGACTCTGCCTCTCATTAAATTCCTTTTGATTTTCGCATAGTTTTCGCATGCAATTAATGTTGTTGGCCATTTTGCAATTGACCAACGGCAATCGGCAATTGTTTGCTGGCCATTTCATAATTTGCCAATCATTATTTATGGACGCTGCATTATGTGCGCTTGATCCTTTTGCGGAAATTAAAAACATTTGCTCCGCCGTCCGTCGCTTTTTGTGCACTCCGCTTGTTTTTAATAATATTTGTATTATTTATTTCGCACTGGCATTGCGGTCCACTCCGGACAGGTGGCCATAAATATGCTTAATGAATCGCACAAATTGAAAAACCGAGCACTGTTGACAAGAATCTGGGGTGTGTTTATTGTTTTTTCACCGAAATGAAATAGGCAAACAAATAAATTAACAAAAAAAAGTGCACTCCTTGCAAACGAAACTAAATCATTGAATGCATAGATTGTCGGCCATGAGTCGTGCAATTAAATTTATTAAACTTCGATCAATAATTCAATATCAGCTCTGACCGCAACTCAACTGAAATTTGTACACGGCGCAAAAAAAAAGGTAAAATTAAATATTAGAGAAAGTAATACATAGGGTAATTTATCAGCAGAATTTGGCAAGGAAAAGTTGGCTGCCAAAATGGCTGACTCTTGTTGAAAGTTATTTAATATAAATTTATTTAATATAAATTGCTAAAGTGCAAAAACATAAAATTGAGAAAATTCTTAAATGGAAACTTATTTTTTTTAGAACCCGAATTATTTTCTTACACAACCAGCTACTCCATCTTCGTGTCCTTTATTTGTGTGACTTCTAACCAATTTTGACTAGAGAACGTATCATATTTTCGAGAATTAACACTTGGCCGAAATGTTGGGGGTTAATTGAATTTCTGTCTCACTGGAAGTTTATTTTTTTTCTGTCTCTGTTTTTGCAAAAAGCACGTTGATGGATGGCTGGTTGCTCATCGAAGGAAGAGAAAAGTATGCGGTTGCACAGCAAAAAAAAAGCGCTATAAAATGCATTTTATAATTTATAAAAAAAATACAAAGGACTCTTGAATAAATGAAACACTTTTCTGTGCTGAAAGATGGCACAGAAACATTATATCACTCACAACTATGCCACCATAACAATTTGCTGACATAGCCTAGATTTTGTTATTAAATATGGGAATATTGCAGAACACATCGCGTTGAAGTTCAAAAGCAAGGATATTCTTTTCTTGGCATATGTGTGAGCGCCTAACAGCTTGACCCAGTTAAATGGCCAGCCAACACATGACCATTAATTGCCAGCCAACTGACCGCAGACCCGATGCCACGCCCCCTTTGCAGTGCATATACGTATCCGTAAGATACTTTCAACCGTTGGCGTTGACTTGATTGAGTTGCAAGGCAACCAGACGGCCTAGACAATATTTGATGGAGAGATAAAGCCGGAGAAAGGGCTAAAATGGGTAGCAGTACTCAAACGAAGCTATGCAAGTGCTACTTTTTTTTGCCAGCAAATGGAAATGAGAGACTGTCCAGCTGGGTGGCTTTTTTGGGACTCGAAAAAAAAACTTGCAATGCTGCGTTTTTTTTATTTCATATGCCTGCCCATAAAATATATGTATATGTATATGTATGTCAATGCTTGTGGGCGGTTGGGTGACCTAGTTGGTGGGCGTGGCCGAGGCTTTCAATGGAGCCATGAAAAATAGTTGCGTCCACTTTGAATTATTCACCAGCAGGTGGGCCAAATCAATTTGAAAATACGTTTTTATCCATGCCTTTTGCTCCCTTAAGGGGCCAAATGCCAGGGTAGCCACACTCACCAAAAGCGTTAATTGATGGGGATAAACGGCATGGCGTTGCGAACACTTGATACCCTTTACAAGTGGCTATGGTATAGGAATTTAACCATAGTGTAAGAGTTAATTCCCAAAGTAATGATTTTCTCTATTTACTATACTTTTCTTCAAAGGAATATGTTTTCGAACTTCCTGCAGTCCTTAAATGTCTTCTTTGATACCCCGTAGTAAAAGGAGAAAATATGAAATCAAATTGAAACCCCATTGGCGTGGAAGTAATTTCGCTTGGCTTTCTGTTTTATTTTTATTTTTTTTTTTAATTTGCTCCCATTTGGCACTCACATCCCGCACACACACACACATACATATATGTGCAGCTCTTAACCCCCGTTCGCCATTAACCCATTGGCTCTTTGTTAAAAACTTTGCTGCATTTTTGCCCCCCTATAATTGACCCAGTCAATTAATAAATGCTTTCACTTGGCCCAACCCTGATTTCTTTCTTTAGCGGCTTTACGCCCCACTGCCTTCGCTGCAGTTGCATTCAAAAAAAAAAAACGGATAAATATGGCAGAAGGCAGCAAGTAGAATATCTTAATTACAGCATAATTAAAAGTAAATTTTTATTATATTTTAATTTACTCTCTCCCTCTCCTTTCCATCCTGCCCACTCCACGAAGTTATTTCACTCATTAAGTTAATGCGAAAAAAGGAGCGGAAAAAAATGGGAAAAGGTGGAAAAGGCCAGATGAAGGTGATTTCGGAGCACCCCACGAATTTTCCGAGTATTGGGGAAAAATGTGCTCGAAAACGGCAAGGAAGCGTTGGGTAAAAGCATACTCTAATTAAAGCCGATGGCTTTCTAAAAATTATGACAATTAGCAACACTTTGCTTTAAGTAAAGATGGTGTTTTATAAAATTGTGTAGTGTTGTGTCAGGGTTTAAAGATACTTCTTATTACAGATACTTTTATCATGGCAAGGATTTACTTTTCATAGAGCATCCGCGGATCGTTATGCTCGACTTGCCGCCTAGAAATTAGATTACGTATACGTATGTGGCATTAACTCCACGAAATAATAATTGATGAGGGTGGACGCTGGTGACCCAGTGTCTTGTCGGTGGATGGATCCAAATTTTGGGGATGGCTGGGGGCTGCTGACGCACAAGCAACACCGAAAAAAGTTTTATTTATAGCAGCTTCCCCTTCAGGAACAAAAACCAAACCGAACCGAACCGAAAAATAGAAATAAAGCGAAAAAGTTGCCATGGATCTGTCGAGGACAATGGAAATGTTAGCGGTGGCTATACAAAAAGGAAAATAAAAATAAAAAACACACAGGATACACAGAAAGTGATATATATCTAGTTATGTATGTGAAAGCAAACAAAATCAAACTTTGCAGCCGGAATTTATTGAATTATTGAACAGCGAGCAGGTCCCTAAATTTGTTTTCTATTTGTTTTTTTTTTTTTGTTTTTTATCAAATCGAAATATGTGAATTTAAAGGACCAACTGGCATAATTAGGTATCTATTCGCAGTGCTGGCGAAAGTGAATTTTAGATCAACCCTTTTGGCCCTTGACGAAGCACTCGCCCCGTGGCCGAAACCCAATTAAAATGCAGTTAACTGAGATTGACTGCCTTGATTTGGCCTGATTATGTTTCTGGCCACTGGCTAAAATAAGAGGGCGATTTAATTGGAGGAAACTGAACTTGCTCTAATTATAGAGGAGTTCATTATAAGCCAAATGTGGGGTATCTATATTTTCGACTTTTGAGTTCTTTTCATTTTCATGTTGGCCTTTCACTTTGCAACAAGTTTTTTTCAAACTTTTACGACTTCAATAACTTGGCATTGGATTTATTCACTTTTTTACCATCGCGGTGAATTAGCTTGGTGGAAAAGTACAATATTTTACAAGTACGTCTTTAATAGAACCCTGTTACGTCGTAGTTCAACACTGATTTATATTGGTTTATGAAGTTCCCACTTAAGATTCTTGGAAATGTCCGACATTCAAGCACTTTCAATTCTTTCCAGCTGTTTGACGCCGAGAGCTAAACTTTTTCTGGGAAATCCAAGCATTTGCTGAATAATTTACAGACTTATTAACTGGAATACGAACAATAGGCAGTAGTATCTTGCTTCAGTTTTATTGGCCCTAACGGTGACTCCAGTCGCAGCCGCTGCAGTTGATCTTCCTGCAAATCCTGCGAGCCAAGGACAACAGTCAACAGCTTAAGCCCGAAGATTGGACAATGCGATGGTGAAATGAATAAGGCACTGGGTGCCAGATGAATTGCTGGTAAAGCTCGTAAAAGGATACGAAGGGACTAGTGTACAGGAAACCAGGAAGCAGACAGCCAAAGCTGGTCACTGAGAAGCTTTGATAATGACTACAAAGTTCAACCTCTGCAACCATGGACGACGGGCAGAGGACAAAGGACATTAGTTTATGGCGACGGCGAATGTATCTGTATCTGCGAGATACAACAAGCGTCATGTAACATATTGCGTACTTTAACAGCTTTCTCTGTTGGGGAAGCAAAAAACAAAGCATATGTGAAGATAAGTATATATTTCCCATGAATCATGTTCTAAAAACACTTTAGAGTAATTTAAAATTGTATATATGCCATTAATACAGGATAAATGTAAATAAAACCCATTTTCATATTAAATTTGGACGTGCAAATTATAGGCTTTCGTTCTCTGCACTGAGTACATCAAAGTATCTCAAAGTCGCAGTCCTTTTGCTCGACATCTCCTCAAATGTATCTTTTTAGCTGGTGTATCTTTTTGTGAGCCCTCAACTTTGACGACAGATTGACGCCTTTTTGTGCGTGTGTGCGTCTGTTAGCCGAACTGAATTTCCCCCTAGAGCTATTTCCTATTTTTAGAATTGCCATCATTTGCCATTCCTGCTTTTTGGCCATACATTTTTTGTTGGTTTTCTTCTTTTATTTTTTGCCCAAACAATGCCCGGGAAAGGATCTCAGACGTAACCTAAATTTTTAATTTAACTGGACAGTTTTTATTTGCGTATGTGGGCCATAAAAAGGTCCCTTGAACGACAAAGAGAGAAAGCTGGAACTTCCACAAACAGTTTAAAGCTTTAAAACCCTTACTTGACTGCAATTAACTTAAATTTGTAGTTAATTCTTTGAGTTGCCCAGCAGCAGGATAAACTAATTTTAGTGCAAAGGGATTTCGCCAGATTCATCTCAAATTTGGGGCACTCAATGTCAGATTTTCCGCATGCACAGCTACAAATGCAGCTCGTATCTGAAGCGCTGTCTGCATATTAAAACGCTGTCAAAATTGCACGGCTAAGTGTCATTTCATTTGACGCTTCCCTCTCTTTCACTTTAGCTCGTGCCGTCTCTTTCCATGTTACTGGCCATCAACTGCAGCAAGCACTCACACATATTACCCCTAATTACCAGGGCCTAAAGCCCACAGTTCCTGAAACCGAAAATTTCGATAGCTCTCGCTTTGATCACCTGACAATTTTGCGGCTGGGAAAACTGACAGTTTCTAATTTTCCCACCGAGTTCAGGTATTTAGCCATCAAAACGTAACTATTAGAAATCACACGAAACAATTTACCCAAATATGTCGGCATTTCGAATGCATCCACTAATTGTCGACTCTAATTATGCATTTAATGACGAAATTATGCGTTTTGTAGACGTATTAAGTGTTCAAATTAAACGACTACTTCAGGTTTTTGGGAGAGATACGTTCACGTTTACAAGAATTGGTATGCAATTGTTTAAACTCATACGCTGGTTTAAAATATTTTCCATCAACCTTGCTGTCTCCGAACTAGATTTTTTGGCAAAGCAAGAGGTCAAAGTGGTGCTCATAAAACATTTTTATAAAATTTTTTCAGCTTGGCCCCCTGGCGCAATGGCTGTTTTCGTTGAGCTGAAAAATTAAAATTTTATTAAAATTTCTCCCCAGATCGTTTTCATTTTGTGCCGCAGAAAGTGGCAAATAATCTTGAAGTTGTGTGTATGAAAAGTGTGCAAGGACTCTCTCCCAGGAATTGGCCAAGATGATGGAGGCAATGAGAATGGCCAAGAAGAAAAGGCAGCGGCAGACGAAGAGGAAAACTGAATGTTCGCAATCGATATGGTGAGCTTTTTTCGGGTTCACAGCGTGGAGACAGTGCGAATTCCTTTACCTTAATTAAAAAAGTTTACAATTTCTCCTGGCACTGTGACAGCCCCGCCCATCCTCCACCGCCCCCTTTTGTGTGTGTGTGTGTGTGTTTCTGCTTTTGCCTTTGCACTTGTATTTGTGTGTCACATAATAAGCCGGGAAAGTGCGTCAAAAAATCAACTGCTAAACAATGAGCAGCAACTTTGCCTCACTTGCCACCATTTTGCTCCTTGAAAGCCTGCGGGAATCAGCTGCCAACTTATTTATTCCTTATTCTCCTACCCCCCGCACAGCAAAACCAAAACCCCAGTGTTTTATTTTATTTTGTTTGCTGTTTCTGGCGTCGGCTGGCAGAAAGTTTTAAAATAAACTTGCGTCATAAAAATTTCAAAAGTTTTGCCAAAGCACGAAAAACAAAAACAGAAATTTGCGTTAATTTTGAAGCCAACGAGGAACGAAATGGGGCGAAACGAACCGGAATGGAACGGAAGGCGCTGGCAAGAGGAAGAGCAACATTTGCTTTTTATGCTCATGTTTCGTCGCGCTCAAAAAGTTGTTCTAATAAATGCTGATGCACATGAAAATAATTACAAAATGGGCGGAAGAAAAACAATTCAATTTTCAGCTGAAAGGAGGAGAAACACTTTGTCCCTAAATCTATTAGTAATTTTATGCAAGTTTAATAGTCTCGGCAAGCAGTTCACACAACAAATACTTGCTATTAACCTTCTGAATTAATCACCCAACATATTTACTGAAAAATTTATAATAATCATAATTTCAAACTTGAGCAAATGTGATTCTTGTCATAATTTTAAGATGCTCGCAAGCTGTTTCAATCTCCATTTTTTATGGTCATTGCTGCCTGGCATCTTCATCATCGTTATGGACATTTCAACTCGTTTTCATTTTATGATCCGATTTGAAGGTCATAAAGCCAAGAAATTTTTTTTCGACAACAAATCCGTTAAGACTTTTTCGCCCCTCAGCGCACCGAAACCAGTAGCTTTTGCCCTTTCCCAAGCGACTTGCGGGCTTTGTCTTGGCCAGAAAAGCGGCGCGAATGACGAAGAAACGCATTAAAACTGATTTATTGCTGCAGATAAGTTTGGATTTATATGCCAGTGGCGGAATGTCTGCTCTGCTCGCTTCACCAACGCACACAATTTTCCGCCGCGATTTTCGGCAAAAATGTTGCCAGCGCTTTGCGTGCCCTAATCTGTTGGAATTTACCCCGCAGTCAAATACAAAAACCTTTGGCACATTTAATTAAGATTTAACCTTTAATTACGATTTAAAAAGATTACAATGTCAAATTCACGCTATCATCTAACCCAACCACCGCCCACCCATCGCCCACTTCCCACTTCCTTTCCTACACTGGTTCCACTTGGCGTCGCATTCCCACATCGTCAGCTACTTTCGCCGAGAGCGATTCTCGATATGCGACCACGGGAAGGATGTGATTACATTCGGGGGCTAGCAGACCAGCTACGAGTATTGCATATCATTTTCTATTCGCAACACTGCGAGAAAATATGGCAAAATGTCACGACACAATGTGTGGTAAGTCTGGATAATTCAGGACTACTGTTCTGATATCAATTGAGTAACTATAGCTAAGTATAAAAGTATAGGATATTGTGTAGATATTTGAATTTGAATAATATTTATAGTTTCTATAAGTGCATGGTCATTTCTCGCAGTGCAAGGTTCTCGAAACTCCTTGCGAATTGCGAATTTTTCGTCCTTTCATGCCCCTCCACTCAATGGCTCGCAAATTATGCAAGCAATGGGCGTAGCAAACTAAATGATGCTATGGCATTATCGTTATCGTTATCGCAATCGTAATCGACCCTGTAATTGTTCTCCCCCCCAAGCAAAATGGAGATATTCATGCAAATGCCAACAAAAGATGAAAAAAAGGGGATTGGCTGAAGGGGATTGCCTTTTGAAATCGGTGACCCCGACGTGATGCGAATCAAGTGTAATTTATTTTGCTCAACACTCTCGAATTCATGTCACTTGTGCATTATTTGTAAGCAACCATCAATTGGCTGCATGTAAGTTATAAGAATCTATGGATCAACAATAAGAAGAATGGGGATACAGAGTCTTACATTTTATTTGTTTGATTAATGGTATTTAACGCAATAAGTATATTAAATTTGATTAGCGCATAACACAGAAGCGAATTGTTGACATTGGCTTTTAATTATGAAATTTAATTTAATCGGCTTCGGATAAAAAATCGCTGATAAATATTAGATAGCGTTGTGTAAAACTTTTCAACGTTCTGTGTAAACAAAACTGAGTTTGTTCTTCCTACAGAGACTTCCTCTTCTTATTTTTCATTAAGTTTTCCTTTTTCACTTTTGCGAACCTTTTGTGAATTGGTGTGTGTTTGTGTGTGTGTGTGTGTGTAGCTGGTCTTGTTCTCGTTGTTTTTGGCGTCATTGTTTCGCTTAGCGATATTAAGAGCTTTTGTTGGGTCCGCTAGTTTGAACGAGCTTGCTTGTCTAACACCTCTCTTTTTTATGCACTGAAAACTATTTTTAGGAATAGTAAAAAACATGGTAATATTACGCTAATTAAAAATATTACTATAGCTAGATCTAAGCGATTAATGAAGCAGTTTAAATAGTATTCAAACATTTGGCTGACAGTTTCTTTTGAGCTTTTGCTCTCAGTGTAGAGTCCACTCAGCCACGCCCCCTTCTCACTGGCACCAAGTGTGTGGGCGTTAATATTCATTACAATGTCAAACGCAATATCTTGGGACAAACGCAGGGACATGTTCTTGTTCTTGTCGTCCTTTATCTGGGCTTTATCCCTCCTTTCCCCACTTCCACCCCCCTCCGAAACATGCTGCTTTCACTCGGCCTTTGCTTTCTCCTATTTTATTTTACTTTATTTATGCCCATGCCTACCCATAAGTTTATTATTTATAATCTCACTCAAGTGCGACACTTTTCTACGAGTGTGCTTACATTTGATCCCCCTGCCCCACTCCGCACACTCGCGCCCAACTTTTTATGTACGCCCTTTGGCAATCGGTTTATATTTTGTATGGTTTATTAACAATTTGCGCTGCACAACAAAGCAAAGTGTATATGTATGCTTTATGGACGCACACATACATAGTAGAAACCGCCCAGTGGGCCTACTTTAATGACCGCCGCTGTGGCGCACAAAAATATTGTCGCCTCAGCGGAAAGTACAAGGCAAAAAGAAATGTTTTTTATTGCATTTTATTGTTAAAGACATTTCCACTTTTATGCTCTCATAAAACCCAGACAAATGCGCCATTTTGTGCCTCCAGGCTCCAAATTGAATTACACAAATACCATATTTGTGAAAATAAAAGGGCAAACGAAAAACCTTAAAGTTAATATGCTTTAAATGCCATATCGCATAACAGACTTTTCCTATTTTAAAGCGCTGTTTGATTCGTTTTCAACATTTTAAGCCTGCATTAAAATGTCTACCGATTTATTCAAATTTCTATTCACCACAAATGGCAAAGTGAAATAATAATCATTTTTCCCATGACAAAATGTAATGAATGCCCTTTGCTGCACTTTGTTCCTTATTTTTGCCGTTTTCATTTTCAAACTGCAATTTGTACTAAGCTGATTGCGAATTGCAAAATTTATCATCATGGTATGGAAATAAGTTATGTAAACATATAAAAGGGACGCAAATGTGTGCGGCTTTGAATGTTTATTTGCCAGAAATTAATAAAGCTTTTCGTACTCAATCTCGTCATAAGCTCTGAAAATTCTTTTGGCAAATGCTAACATAATTTAAATTAAAGATATCTGTAAATTACTAGAGTTAATCGAATTAATCTTTCCGATAAATTTAAGGTGATAACATATCGTGCTTAATTGTATAACAATCGCTAATCGAAGCTAAAGAAAACGATTTATCGTCGCGAACGTTTAATTATTCCTTATAGATAAATGCAGCAATTAACCGTGAAAGCCTTTGCATTGGATGTTTTTCCCGACATCTGTTCTATTATTTCCACATGCATTCACTGCTATCGATTAATATCTATGGGTCATTGTGTTGTCTGGATAACAAAGGACTGAAAAATTATCGATTTTCGATTTGTGCGTGCGTGTGTGTGTGTGTGCCTTCTATGTGTGTATGTGTGTGTTCGGCAGGCATTCAAATAGCGGGCAACAAATGTCGTTTATTGTACACATACAAAAGGGGGAAAGAAGAAAGCGGAGAAAGCGGCAGGGAGTTGAAAGGACAAATGTCAAAGAGCAGCCGACGCCTGCTTGATTACCAAAAAAAAAAGGAAAAGACAGGCGGGTGGAGGTTAAAGGGAGGAACGTACAAGCTGAAAGCAGAACGAAGAGGAGCACGGATAGTAGACAAACGGAGGAGAGGAGAGGACGAATGCGAGGAGACGACGGAGCAGGAGGATAACAAAGGGCAATGCGCTCAGCCGCCTGTTGAATGTCAAAAGTAACGGTATACAGACCCCTTATTCTGCCTGCAAATGACAATGGAAGCCATAATAATGTCGCTGTGTGCGTGAGTAAGTGCGAGTGAGTAAGTGAGTGCGTGAATGTGTGCTAGTGAACTCAACGGAGTGTCGGCATTTGTGGCTGTGTGTGTTGGTGAGCGACGGGCGATGTGAGAGCATTCCATTTGCCTGTGTAATGCAATTTGCTAGGAAACCTCCTTCAGCTATTTTTCCCCATTTCATCGTTTCTTTTGGCCATCCTTCGATTTTCCATGCCGCCAAAAAGAATGCGAATTTTTATACAACATAATGAACACTTTATTTGTTCTACAAAATATATTTAAATTCAGTAAATAATTTATTGAGAAGCTTTATGCTAATGCTTCTTATTGACAGAGATTAGCTTACCAAAATTGGTGTTATGATATTTTTAAATATTCATTCCATTTTCAACACCAACAGCTGTTTTTGTTGCATGTCCTTCGCCGCCCCTTGTGTGTGTATTTTTTTTCGCCCGCCACAACAACTAATTGACTTTCAATGGAAGCTGCGCCCTCTCAATTACGCCACGTAACTTAGTTAGGCTTGTGATGTATGGCACTATGTAGTACAACGCGCACACATTACCCCCGCCACCTAAGCAAAAAAAAAGTTCATTTTGATTATGGGCCGCAAAAAGCCTGCAAAGTAAAATGTCTTTATTCAAAAAGCCAAACTACATGACAACAACGTTGGCAGGATAACGAATCAACAACAACAACGGCAGGAACGATGACAGCAACAACGCCTGTAAATCCTATAAGCCACAATATTTACTGTGATGGCACAGTGGGCGATGTGGGCATGCAACGGGGCAAAAAAAGGGGCGCCAGCAGTAGTTATACGAAAATGGGGTGCGAAAAAACCAGAAAATCCACCAATCCCATTTTGCGGTCAAGGGTTCGACGAGATGCTACATTTCATTAGATTAAGAACCAAATTTTATGGTAACATAAGTTATATACATTTGTTATTTGTTAAATATAACCTATAACTACAAATAATAATAATTATAACCTGTACAACAGTACGTATGGGTAACATCTTAGCTCACAAATTGCTCATACGCACCGTTGTTTTTCACTTGAGAGTCATTTAAAGTGTTTTAAACTTTAAAAAACGGAATATAGCCCAGAATTCTCATCTGACCTGCTCTCTAAAACACCTCGCCGTTTTCACACGGATTGCTTGTGGAAAAAAGGCGGGAAAGCAGAGCAGGAAAAACAAATGATGAAGAGAAGTGAAGAGAAGGGAAAGGTAAGAGATGGGAAAAGGCAGCTCTGGCAACAAAGCAACAACTAAAATTGAAAGGCAGACAAATAAAAAGTGACGAGCAGGAAAACACATACATGCATAAGAAGGGGAAAAAGGGATGCTGAGCAACATGATAAAGGCACAAAAATCAATTTCTGTGTCATTTTTTTCCTTTTTTTCTCTTTTTTTTAGGCGCCGCGTGTGAAGCAAGACGAGAAACACAAAAAATGCGTGCGGTTTCGTAAAAAAAAAGAAGAACAACAAAAAATTGAGAACTTGGGGCGAGAAAAGTGGGTGGGAAAAGCCGAGGTCCCGAACCGCACAAAATGCCGCTCATATTTCAAAACAGTTTCGGGAATGTCCTTGGATTTGTCAGTGCTTTTTCTCGCCGGAGCGAAACAGGAAACAGGAATAGCGGAAAAAAGGGGAAAAATACAATTAAGTGCAGCCAACGCATAAATCTTTCGAACAAAATAAGTCGCCAGACGGGGAATTTTGGCCAAAATTGTTGCCATTGTTATTGATAAACCCCGAGCGAAGGGCCAAAATAACTTCTGGGAACTGCATGGTCAGTTAAGAAGTTTGAAATGCCATTCAGTTTTGATAGTTGATGATAATTAAAAATGCTAAGAATGGCATAAATCTAATTATAGTAGTGAACACGAAAATTAAGTTCCTCATAATTATTTGTAAGCCACCTCTACCATTTATAATACCCGCAGTATTTTGAATTTAATGCGATTTTTTGCGTAATAAAAAAACAGACTAAATATTCACCGCAAAAATAAGGATTTTATACATATTCCCAACCCAAATGAAGACATAAAATCCCTCAGATTAGGTAGCAAACTCCCCGGAAAATGCAAAAATACCGCCTACAGAGGTAAAATGCGAACGAGCAAATGTGGGCGCACGCTGGGCGTGGGCGTGGCGCTCTGGGCGAGGGAAAATATTGCTGACAAGCGAAAAGCACTAGAAAATTTACGAACGAGTGAATTTTGTGCGGTGGTAGTATCATATATTTTGTAGTGAGTATTTCGCATTTTGTAGTTTTTGATGTTGTGTAGTTTTATATTTATTGCATTGTTTACCGAGCGGGGCGAAAGGCAATGACAAGTCGGCCTGCTGCCCCGCCCACTTTTCCATTTTCAAAGGGGGCGTTGCTTTGCCGTTAGCAACAAAGTCACAAGTTATTTATGTGAAAGTCTCGTTTCGTCGTTGCGTGTCTTTGCATTGGATTCGATTTGACGCGAGTGCTTTGATTATTTTACAGCCTTTTTCTGCTTTGATTTTTCGCCCGAATTTCCCGCACCGAATCCCAAAGCCCCCCGATTTTCCCGGGCGTGCGTTTTTCTGCAGTCTAGCCGGGGGAAAATTTATGCCGACATCGCCTATATTTATAGACACCTTCACCTGTCTTGCCAAAAGTCACTTACGAAATTAAATTTGTTGCCGCCACTCGTGCCCTCTCTTTCGCCCCATCCTTGTGCCAACTCTTTCTAGCCGGATCCATTGCAATGGTAAGAATATACAAATTTTCGTTGATTTTTTCTTTGTCTTAGATTGTCAACAGATTGTACTCAAAGGTATTGTCAATTATTTTTCTTTGCTCACATTTTTCGCTGCCATCGATTGGTGGTAGTGTTGGGAAATGGAAAGCGGGGGGAATGGCGCAATATGGGTAACGGTTATGTGGATGGCGCGAAAATCACAGGAATAGACGGGAAAAGAGTTTCGCCTGGAAATGGTTATTATTTGTAACCTATTATATTTTGTGACAAAAAAATATTATAATCTATTAATTTATGTATGACCCATTTTGCAACAAAATTTATGTTCATATATTTAGATGAATAATAAAAATATTTATTGGCATCGTATGTAAATAAACTTTTAATGCATTTTAAAGTGCTTTAAACAGTCTTAATAGCCAATAATATTTGGGTTAACTAAACTAGCTTGATCAAGTAAATAAAGAGTGAAATTGAAGTAAACAAGTTGTAAACGTAATGAACTAAAAAAAGACTGTAACTCGTATGGAAAAAGTTTTAACTTTCCCTTCATCTCGTCTAAATTGTTGAAGTTTTTAAAGGTGCGTGGAAAGTAATTGAAATGCGGGCTTAAAAACTTTTTAATGCAACCGGGTTTTGCTTTCTTTCAATTCAAAAAAAATTCCTCGTTTCGTTTATTCACTTGTTTGTCTTCTGTGGCAACATTACGATTTTTTGGTTTTCCGTGGAAAAACAACGTTCTCAAATTGAGCGTAAGTAGGTAAAATGCCAAACAAAGTAGGAGTAAAAGTAAAGTAAACCATTCCAGTGACATGTCTTTGGCATATTAATAAATAATACATCAGAAATCTCTTGGGCATATTATCAACATACACTCCCTCACTTTTGACTCGTTTATTATTTATATTATTTTATTGTGCACTGCGTCGTTGACAAAATGTTGTTTTCGCCCAATTTCTTATATTTTTCCATAAGCAAAACATTGAAGGCATATAACGAAATCAGTAAGCTATTTCAAATGTTCGATGATTAAAACTTATACGCAAATTGGTCCCAATAAATACTCGTTAAAAATTCCATTAATTTTACGTGTGTATTCCATATTAGATTGCTTATGCCGAAATGGAATAATTTAAACTTAATTTAATGATAAACGCATGAATAAATGCGTTTTTTTTTTGTCGCACAGTAACAAATTAATTTAGCTTAAGCTTTTGCAGCCGGCTTTATTATTTGTAAATTCCATTTAAATTGCCACAAAGGCGAACGCAATGAATTTAAATGAATTTCGAGCTTGGTTTTAAATCGTTTTCCGATCGCATTTTCCGCATTTCCCAGCTAAATTGTTGCGGGGCTGCCGCTCATCGTTCCAAAGCAAATATTTGCCATGTCACAATGTTGCAAATACTTTTGCAGCCAGTTACAAAAAACAAAAACAAAAAAACGGGCAAATAATAGGTAGTAACAAAAAATAGATAAATAAATCACTGCGAAGGACGACAACATTGCCGTTGTTGTTGTTGTTGTTGATTGTTGATTTTTTAGTGGTGATTAATACAATGTTAGTGTGTGTGTGTGTGCTGAGCATTTTTATGCACTTGCTGTTGGAATTTTCCTTCGTGGCTTTTCCACTTTCCTTTTTTCTGTTGGTTGTTTGTTTTCTTTGTTGTTTGTGCAGCGCACGATTTCATTAATTATTTATTTATTTGGCTACTCACCCGCAATTGTTGTTGTTGTAGTTGCTGTTGTCCTTGTTGTTTTTGCTGACTTGCTGTTGCTTTTTTGTTTTTTGTTTTTCTTTTTGGTTTGTTGTTTGATAGTTGCCACAAATCAATCAAACGCCCGACTCGAATATATATAAATCGGTTTGTTTATGGATCTGTATATATTTAAGTATTTTTCTATGGAATTTCTCTGCTTACTTTTTCGCTCTTCACATTGTTTCTCTCAGTGTATCTATGATTTATGCCACAGAAATACATTACTTTTGCTACTCGTGTCATGGTGAAAATAATAAATTTATTTCATAATTTATATCCTTAAACATTTATTCATTGCATCGGTCAGTTTGTTTAATCCGCCATTCATGATTTATTTAGCAAGCGAAAAGTGCGAAAGTGCGAAAGAACCGAGAAAATATTATGAAAAGATACCATAATTCGATCCAGCCGTTAAATACAAGTGTAAACATAAGTTTAACATTGTACTCGATTAGAGTAAACAACTTGTAAACTAACAAATAACTGGGCTGCTACTACAATTTTTTCCCGCTGAGCTTATAATGTTTTTAAAAACTTCTCGCATACATATGTATATAAAGCAATTCCATGAATAATACCTGACTGCTTAAGAGCTGTCATTGCCTGCATAGATCCAATCTCGAAACTATAATAATAATAACAATAAGCACCACCGAGTGAAGGTGCCAAATATTTATGCACATAAATCGACGCCAAATGTTGGTGGCCAATAGTGAATTACACGCAAATTACAATCGCTAAGAATAATCAAAGCAATTTTAATTCAAATTCAGCCGAGCAATGCATTTTTCAAACGAAAAAGCCTTTTGTTTACGCCACAAAAACGATGAAAAACGGCCCAAAATGCTAAACAAAAATGGTTTCTGAATGAAAAATCAACGCCCAGCGAAGTGAATTAGTGTCGCTCTCTCTATGACCATATATTTTCTGGCTGATTTCTGATTTTGTATGACGCTTTAAACACATTACGAAAATCAACAAATAATGTTTATCGATTACATGAGAACAGTGAGCCGCGTATTTGGTTCACTCACATTTTGTGACGAGTTTCCATTCGATTTCTTCTTCCATTTCTTCCGTTTGCCAAACTTGACACTAAGCCCTTTGATTCAGCTGGGAATTTGGCTCCTTTGAGCCAATCAGATTTGCATTAGCTTCAGTCGAAAGTTGAGCGACACTCAATGGCGAAGGAAAAATGGAAAAATCAAAGAGAAAGGCGACAGTTGGAAAGGCAAAGCCAAGTGGAATGTATCTGCAAAAACCAGCCGCTGGTCGCAAAGTAGTTTGACCAAAAGGCCCACTCGCAAGTTGGCCCAAAAATGTGTCAACTCACTAAGGGCAGCCTGATGGAAAGCTGCTTAACGAACTTGAAATATCATTATGGTTATGCAATTTTTAGCTTGATAACTTTAAGCTGCACTAATATTATTATCAAGTTAAAATAATGCCAAACTAAGGCAATATACCCGCTGGCAAATATCACCAATTAAGATGGGCTTTATCGCATAATGTCTCGCATTCCTTGGCACTGACTTTAAATGCAGCAATTTTCATAAATATTTGCAGCTGCGGCCCAAGCGGCGTATGTGTAATATTTCTAATGCCCAAAAAAGATTTCGCTGCAGCTGGCCAAATGAAATGCGCTCAAAATGCTCCAGCGCACACAGGGCGTATGCGCAACATTTTTATAATTATGCGTCGGCAGCTGCAAGTTAAACACGCCAAATGCAATTAAATGCTTTAAACGGTGTTCACTGTTTTTTTTCGTCCTTTTTTTTTGGCAAATTTCTGCTATATTTTTTGAATTTCCTTGCCTTTTTTTCATTCTCAGCTTTGTTTTGTTTTTTAATTAAAAATTGAAACTAAAGCTCCCAAGCAGCTTAAATATTTAACAAGTGAACAGGAATGGTGTGTGTGTGTGGGTTAAGGAATGGGGGCAGCAGGGGGTTAAGGGACGACCCATGCGGAGACAATTAGAAATGCTTTTCGCAGGCGGCAAAGGGGGCGTGGCTGGCGCGTGTGGCAGCCAGTTTTTATGGGAGAAGAAATTCCGTTTTATGCGAATGCCATTGCATACTTTCGGGAGTTGGAGAGTGCCAGGCGAATATTACGTTTACAGGGTGTGAGATTGGTCTAAAGATATTTGCTAGATTGCTCTTTACATTCTGCTCTGTACTGTGGATTTTAAGGCCAAAATGGTATGCATTTAAATCACATAATTTCTGACCAGAAGTAGTCAATTGGCAGGGTTTCATATTCCACGCTCAATTACAGGGTATATTGCGCCCTAATCCATTGCATGCCGTAATGGCATTGTGCCCGGCAAGCATTTGTAATTAATTTGGCACAGAGACACACGGGCTTAGTTTTTTGTTGGTCGAACAAAGCAAATCGCCGGGGAGCACACACACACACTCACACACAGGCAACAGGGAAATGGGTTGGGAAAGTCAGTGGGAAAACTCTAAGGTGCGACTCAAACATTCGGGGACTGAACACTTGAAGCCAAAATGGTTCCATTCCAAAGGGCAAACAGCATGCGAATTGAGCCATGGTCCATCCCACAGCCGTTGCTGTCTGATTGCGGCGAGGTGCTAAGCCGATTTGGCTGCTGAATAGGCTTACACTATTTAATTTGCCATCACACTGCTTTCAGAGTGTTTGTTTTTGTGTAGCGTATTTAAGCCAATTTTAAGTACAACAGAGAGCAGTTTAACGCAGGCAAAAGTGCTTTTAAGTTAAGAAACTTTCTTTGGGTAAATAAATATTTAAATCCAAGTTTAACGAACTCATTTGCTAATCTATTTTTCAAATATCTACTTAAATAGGTGCTTGGATTGTGTTTTTTCCGCTTCACTATAAATATATAAGCTTTGCCAGAACTTTAAATTAAATTAATTCTTTGGAAAATCGTTTAAAATAATCTTCCAAGAAAATACAAAAATCTACTTCCGACATTTAAATGTTTCAAGTCAATATTGAAATAAATCTAAAAAATTTCCACAGACACTTGCGAGCAATTTCAAAAATGTTTCGGGAAATTCTCATGGTCATTATATTAAAATTTTAGAGCATTTTTACTGCTTTCGAAAACGACTTTTTTATAGGGTATTTGATGAATTATGCATTCATTTCATGTTGTTTAGGATAAATGTTTTTGAGCACATAAAAAAAATACAGCCGAACAACTGGGGAATATGGACTTTTCCAATCGTATTTCGTTTTATATTTGATCACAGAAAAAAAAAGGTTTAACCAAAACTCACAACAGGAACTGTTCTATATTTCGTTTTTCGATAACAACTTTAAAATGTTTTTTTTTTTTAATTTTTAAGTTAGCTTTTTTTTTGGCCCGCGCCAATTGACAAGACGACGAGTAATTTTCCCAGATTTTCCCCAGTTTTTCTAGTTTCTTTCTTTTCGCTAGTAAAGCACGTCGTGCCGTCGGCAAAGCTGAACGAGAACTGAAATCAGAATCAAAAAATGCGATGGACGATGCCGAAAAGCGAGAAGCGAAACGAAGTGAGTCGAAGCGCGGCGAAAGGAGAGCAGGCAGCGATTTTCCCGCTTTTCCGACCATCTCGCATGCGAGATTTTCTATCGCAGCGATGGGAAATTCTCTGGGCGCACCGAATTTCCCTTGTGACGCAGCAAACGACAGCGAATCTGAAGGTTCGGCTGGCTGGCTGACTGCTTTTCATCTGGGCCGATTTTCTATTTGGCCAAAGAGAGAGCATCACTCGGTCTCGTTTTTTCTTTGGCCAAATTGTGGGCCTACCTGTTGCTTAGCAACTCGGCTAAAAAGCGAGGAACTGGAAACTGGGAGCTGCGAGCTGGGAACTGGCAATTCGCGGATTGGCTTGGGGTAGGTAGTGAAGCACTCATTATTTCATTGTCGGGTGCCAAAAAAAAGTTAGAATTTCGTTTTACTGCCAGCTGTTGCCAATAAAACAATTGAATCGTGTAAAATATGATAATATTTTAATAATACAAGAGCCCATTGTTTCTCACACATTGTTTACCCTATAACAACTGAAAATTAATAAAAATCAAGTTTAACCATTTTTCAAAATGTATTATTATTGTTTCCAAAAAAAAACCACGATTCTTATTCCTTTTTTAGATCCCATCTGCACAATATGCATGTATGAATTATAATTTACAGTATAAATAATGAATTACCAATATCAAATATACAAAATAAATACTCAAAACAACCCACATAAATAATACAGAATAAATTCAGAATTACCTGCCCTCCTCCGCGCTTCTCATTCGAGACACTTAAACAGCTTCGCCGGCCACTTTCTCCAGTCTTTCTCGTCAGTGTTACTCATCAAATTACTTGGCACTTAATTGATTCGTGTGCGGAAAAGACGAGACTGGGAGCCCTTGAATGGCTTATAATTCCCCAGCCCCCCAGCTAGTATCCGAATTACTGACTGCAATTGATGCGACTACCGGCGCAATGCCCACACTCGAATGCTATCATCGGTAACTCATTTACATGCGAATTTGCCGAATGTCATTTGGATATTTTGACAGTCTTGCCTTCGACTCAAGTGGGCATACGAAAACAAGGAGCCATATGTTTGCACTAGCATTTTCCATTCCCATGTCTTGACCTGACCCTCTTCAAGTGCCAGGGAAAGTCTGTCCTTAAGTGACGATATTTACAACGAGGATATTTCTTGGCTTAAGTCCCGTTAATATTATATTATCAGAAAATGAATTTACTTGAAAATGTATTCCATATGTTTGTCCACATTTATCACATGTTTAATTTCTTAATTTTGGAAACTTAAGAAATGTTTAAATAATAATAATAATAATAGATTTCTATCGTTTTTATCGCTCAGCTGGCACTTTTTGATTCCATTCAGCAGTGGCAACGGCAAAACTACCAAGGAAAGCCAGAATGAGACCAAGAATGGCAAATGCCACTCAACACTCAACATGCCAAATACAAACAGAGAACTGAAACAAGAGCAAGGTGGTAAAAGGGGGGCGGCGAAGGGGCGTGGCTGCTTTGGGGGCTGTTGGTAAAGGGGAATCCCAGGGCATATTGAAGGCAGCAGAAGTGTAAACAGGAAACGTGATATTTGACAGATGAGTGTAGATATTTAGATACGAACATAAATACTACTTATGCCCTGGGAAACCACCCCGTGCAGCCATTTGCTGTGCCCGTCCCCTAGATGCCACCCTATCCCTAATATGTCAAAATTTCTCGCAGTGTGCCGAATTCTCCAGTGTTTGCCGACGCCTCCGCAGTCAGTGTCTCTGGTGTCTTATTGATTTTCTCCTATAGCTTTCACTTGCCGCAATTTGAAGTGCTACACTCACACACCCACAGATACTCACGCATACAGACGCAAGCACGCATAAAAGCGAAAAAGAGATGAAAACGGAGCCACCAAGAAGGCAACGAGAGGAATAAACCACAAAGAGAGACATGAGGCGAAAAGAATCGAAAATAAGTAAATATTTTGATGGATAACTGCTTTTCTCCTGCTTGGCAATGCTGATTTTCATCACTTTTCAAATAAAAAAGGAAAAAACTTACAAAATATAGGTGAATAATTAATTAAAAGTTTATTTGTGGAATGGATATTCGTATGGAATAGGGCATTGTCAAGAAGTGAGTGCAAATAAATTCTATTTTAGCTAACAAAGAATCATTAAAAAAGTGCAGAGATGCTAGTTGTATTGTATATTTGAAGCATCGAAACATTTTCTACTGTATATTTTTGATTGTTTTACCACTTTATCTGCGCATACAAAACCAATTTGGTTCCCTTTGCCACTCGGGCGTATGCTCGATAAAATCCATGGAGCCCTGAAACCGCACCGATGCATCGGTGCCATCGCGATGGCAAGCCACAGTGAAAGCTCACCACAGACGAACGGGGATTTTCCAAGCCACTCGGCGAACTCTTGAATCTATTGCATACTTTTGCGGGCTGTGACAAATGTCGAAGAGGTCGTTTAACCAGAAATTAATCAATAAAACCGCTTTGATTGTGGCTGAGAAAGTCATACATCCTAAGACTGTGATATTCGACAGATACGGATACGGATGTTGTTTAGTGTGGCAAAGTGTTAAATCGAATCGAAGTAAACTAATTAGTTCACAATTAATTATTTGGTGGGAAATGTGAATTTAAGACCTATGGAATTTATGACCATAAAAGGTTTTGACAGCTTAAGATTTGATGATAATTCGTTTATACACTTTAATCGTGCATTTTAAACATGAGATACTTTTGCATACTTATATTATAGCTACCAAGTTAATGCGAAAATCCCACTGATAATATTAAAGATTAATTAAAAAATAATTAATCAGTTCAATTCACAATAAATAACGATAATTAATCACTGACTCGCATTTACTCGTATTTATTGTCCATTTCTGCAGTTTCAGACAAAAGTGGCTTTCACTTGCATTCCCCGAATAGTTAATTATAAATTCCGTATAACCGCTTAAAAAATATAAATATTTAAATCAGCATGGACACAAACTGAGTAAATATCGTACATAGAAGAAGTATTCATTTATCTACCCGTCAATTGCGCACTTGATGTTTAATGACTGACAGATTTCCACCCGCCCTTTCGATTTTATATTTCCCAGCGAAACAAAGAAAATGCTTGAAATGTATAAATATATATATATGTATATATAAGTGCGATAACGAGCGAAAAAAGGAGAAATACGTAAGAAAAATATGATATGGAAATGAGTTTGCATTTTACTCACAGTCATAATAGTCGTATCGATCCGCTTCGCTGGGATTATTGCTGCCCATGATTTTGGCAAAAACTGTGGAGAAAAAATACAACAAGCGGATGGTTGAAAAAACAAGAAAACGATTTAAGAGCTGCCACCAAAGGGTTAACAACAACGTGGACAATACAAACACAACGATGGGAAATCGCAGCAATTCAATTAAAATCGCTGACACAGACTCAAAGCGCTTGGCAAGGGTGAGGAAAAGCGTGAAAATCGAAGTAAAGCTGCCGGAGATTGAGGCGAATGAAAATAGACGCTAAAAGGGTTAAATGGAAATGCAGTTTTGGGCAACAAAAAGACATGCTTCTTTTGCCCGCTCGAATGGGCAAAAGTCAGATTAATACTGTGAGAAAAACTGCAAAACTGATATAACAGCAATATAGTTAGTTATTAATTATACATATATGTATGTTTTATATTTCCAGCAGCTACTCACGTTTGATGAAGGTCCTGCGAATGCGCAGGAAGCAGGATCGCGAGCGTGACAGGCGGACGAGCTCCTCCGGATGCGATCCGTTCTGGATGCAGATGATCGGCGCCAAGGGGGCGATGCGGCAGTGACTGCGACTGTGGCTGCGACTGCGACGCCGTCGTTCCAACAATGGAATGGCAACGAAATTCGGCGCCGGCTGAAGATGCAGCTGTTGTTGTTGTTGCTGCTGCTGCTGCAGCTGCACTGCACCGATTTCCGTTTCCGGTTCAACGCTGTTGTGGTGGTTATTATTGGTTGTACTATTGCTATTATTATTATTATTTAGACTGCTGGCATCGATGATGGTTATCACGTTGACAGCTGTCTCCCGCGCCGCTGAAATTTCAATTTCAAACAATTATTATAAAAAATACGTGCCAAAGAATTTTCCCTTAATCGATAATAAGTAACTTCAGTTTAGCTAAATGTCTTCGTTATATAATCTAAGATAATATATTATTTATTTAACTACAGCCGCGGAGAACATGTTCGCAATAAAAATGCATTTTACGTCAATGGGATATGTGTGTTTGACAAATTCGTTTTTTTCCGCTCACACATCATCTCGTGAATCATTTCGATGAATGCGAAGCGAGGGTAAAAACATCCAAGAATGGGGTTAGTGTGTGGGTGGCTGGGGAATTTCAATTTTCCTCACCGCTGTCATGTACCTGTCAATGGAATCGAGTTGGTGTTGCTGCTTAAAATGCATTTGAGTGCTGGTAAAAGTGAAGCAAAGTGCACTTTTCACACGGCGCGTTTTCTCAGCCAGTGTTGTACAAATTAAGAAAAAAAGCACACATCTGAAAAGGTATGTTAACTTCTGCAACAGAGCGTCTTTCCAATCGTAAATAATATTCCCATTCTGATGATTGCGATAACAATCAATCAAAGTGCTGCCTGCTAATTAAGTGTTGAAAAGCACACAAGCAAAAGTGCTCAACAAATACAAATACCAAACGAATACGAAACGAATGCCAACGAATACCAAAACGAATCTCAGCTCACTCACTTATCATCTCAACAGCTTGGACAGCCCTTTTCCATTTGACTCAAATGCAATTCATTTGATTTATTTGCCCTGCCAGCTGCTTAGCTATTTTCAAGTTGCAAAGAAGCTGCACTGCAAATGAAGGGGCCAACTTGAATTGGAGAATTTTTGGGGAGTTACCGTGACTTTGGGCTGGCAAGTGAGAAAAACACACACATTCGCTGGCAGCTTTTCTTTGGGGATGTTCAGTAAAGTGTCAGTGTCGCAGGCAAGGGGGGTCAAATAAATCGTTTAAAATGTAACTAACTATACTTAGATTTAACATTAGCTAATAAGACGAGTTTGTAACTGAGCTTTTTGTTCAAAAATTAATTTGAACCCATACTTTGTAAGTAGAATAACCGTATTTTTTCAGCACTTATTAAAACCATCTACTTTTTGAACCCCTTTGAACCACAGCCATGTGCCACCGACTCGGCTGGCTGGCTAATTTCTGGCTGATGGCCAACTGCAACTGGGTCTTTGGTTTGGGCGATTGGCTGCTCCTCCGATCTTGGTGTCGTTGGTCGTGTTTATTTGTTGCATATTTCAAACTGCTATCCAAGTGCCAACAAATGGCCATTCAACAGGCTGGGCGTGGAAAAAAAACCAAGAATAGAATAAAACATTTATCCTGGAATATGAAGCACAAATGCGATTCGAAGAAATCATAAATAATATCGGTTTATTTGCCATGAAGCCCACTCAATTAATTGCATTTCTGTGGCACTTTTAATGCACTATTTCGAGTGTCGTTAATTGTGCATCCAGAGCCTGCCACATGCCAATTGCAATTAGAATAATTGTTATTATGATTATTGGCACGTAGCACTGGCAATCGTAAATTTGCGCCTCGTTAAAACTCGGACAGAAAACCATAAACAAGCTAACAGTTTGAATATTGTCAATATCTCAAATAGCTTCAAGCTAATTTACAATCTTGCAAAAGTATTGGCAATAAATTAAACTGTAAAATGGTTTAAAAAAATTATAAAATGCTGTAAAAGTTGATACTTTAAAATGTATATGACTTTAAAATTAAATGAATATTTTAAACATATTTAATTTAAATTTAACACATATTTAATATTTATTTAATTAGATTTAAATTAATAAGAAATCAATTTACATATCTATTTAGTCAGCTATGAAAACTTCAGAAGCCATAAAAAAGTTTGCAAAAAAATATTTGAAACGTGTCTGAAAATAAATATGAAGTTTTTTTTTATTTAGCCAAGGGAAAAACATTTTCCAGGCGGCCTGCGTAAAATCTGTAAATAGTGCGATTTGTGTATATAAATATGTGTGTTGTGCATGGGCAAAGAAATTATTATTGTTATAATTTAGCTTGAAAAACAAGTAATTTTATAACCAAACATTTAAAAACAATCCTTACAGAAGCTCATAAAATCGCATACGAGAAGCCAGAGCCAAAATATTTATATTAATGATATGCATAAATACCCAATCCGCCGTCTTGTAAAAACTGAACTTTGCAGATCGCCGGGCGACGGAATATGTTTATGACGGGAAAACGAGACGCAATCTAAACAAAATCGCCGTTTGCAATGGAAACATATTCCAGACATTGTTTAGATCGCTGGCTTTTCTGGTCGACGGCTTTCAAGTTTTCAGCCTTCTGGCCGAATTGCAGTTTGATGGATAAACTACACCGATCAGCCGTAAATTGTCCCGATCGAAGGCCATTCCGTTTGCGGATATAATTCTGGCCAAGATTTATGACCCCAGCAGTCCGATTGGTTATCAATCCAAAATGCTATTCACATTGAGGGCAATCAATTGCAATGCCTGCGAAGGGTATTTTATCGGCGTATTCTGCGAAAGTTTTGCTCAATTTATATCATAGCTTTTTCGAAGTCATAAAGTTTTTCACGGCTTATGTGGGAAAATATTGAACAGCAATATTTTAAGACATTCCAAGGAAAATCAAAGAAATACACATAACTTTTATACGTCTTTATAGTAAAGTATGTTCATATGACTCATTTTATAATTTAAAACATAACATAAGAGGTATAAATTTTCATTAACCACCAAAGGAATAAATTTGTGTCCTTAAAATGTTTTATTTGCAGATGTAGTATTACATATAATTATTTAAGCACATCTATTTACTTAATGGAAAATCCCAGTGAGCTCATGTTTTTCACGCTTTTTCCGGGAAACAATTTCCCTGCAGCACAGTGTTCGTTTTTGCATCTGTCATTGGCCCCATTTCCACCTTCTGCAGCATTGCAAATCGATCAAACAGTCGGCTGAGATTGAGATTCAAATTTTTTGGGCAACGCAGTCTGACAGTTAAATGAACACATTTCACATATCACATTTTCCTCCCTTTTGCGCGGACAATAAACAATAATAAACACGGATACGCAATGCGAAAAACTTGGCAAATTGTTTTCCCAAAAACACAGTTTTTTTTTTTATTTTCCTCAAGCAGATTTCCGTTTTCGATCGAGCAAATCTGGTTCCGTTCGAATGAAACGAAGAGGAGTCATTAAATGTTCAAACATCAAAGATTTTCGAAAGCGGTTCTTGATCATTTTTTCGCATTTCCTACGGCAAAATAGTGAATGGTAAATATCTATTAATATTTATAATTTATTTTAATTAATTAAATTGAGAGAAGTGAGTGCGATTGCTAAACAACTAAATATCGAAGGCGAACTTGTGGGTGCGAACTGTTTCCCTTTGCTGTTCGCCTTTTTGTTCGGCACAAATAAAATATTTGGTTAGCTTTTTAAGACCAGAACACATGTTGCTCTGGGCCAATTAATGGTCGGAAAAGTTTCGCTGAGGTGTTTTAGATGATATTATCATGAAACTTATATTTATTTATTCAGTTTTGATAATCGCGCCATATAGCAGCGATTATGTTTGGTATGGGGCCATGTGATGGCCGTATTCCTGGGGCCACCAAATCTATTTCCAAATGCGAATCGCAGGCCATTCGAGGCGCCATGGGTGGTCATACTCCTCATGGTTTCGAGGAAAACTCTTTTCCCTTTTTGGCTTTTCGTTATAAATTTTCTTTCTTTCGTTTGTGAAAAGCCGCTTTGATGTTGGCAGGTAGCATCGATAGTATAAAGTATGGATGGCAGTGCATTTGGATTGCGAAAGTGAAATTAAACGAATTCCTCATCCAATTCCGGTCTGTGGAAATTGCTGGACAAACAAACCGAAATTAGCCCGGAGAATTTGCGCCCCCCCTCCCTCTGAATTTTGTGGGCAAACAACACACAACATTTCGTATGCAAACTCAAAATCAAACAAATACGAAAAACAATTGGTCAAAATCAAATTAAATTCGCTGACGGCGAGAGTTCTCATCCAAAATGTTGTTTATCTCTCGATTTTTGCTGTTTTGCATTTGGTAAATCAAGTAAATGAATAAAAATAGACGATTATGAAGGGTGCAACCCATCGATTGGCAGAGCAATTGAAGGTCCTTTTATTTTAAATACTTTTATTTCAAATACAAAATCTGAGAATAACTTACAGATGTCCACAACATCGGATGGCGCCTCCATTTCCATGGCATCCAGTACTTCCGGCATTTCGACTCTGCACTTTTTGAATTTTCTGTTAATATACGATTATTTTGTATGTGCTGACCGAAACTCCATTTTCGAATCCAACACAAGAAAAAAAAACAAATTATTCACTGCGCGCACACTGCAGGTGTTGCCTCTTCTATTTTTTGGCCCGCAGTCGACTGCATTCGGAAAAGGCTAAAATTAATTTTAGACCAAGACCAAAACAAATCCAAAATACAAAACAGAAAATAAATTGTAAAAAAAACAAAATTGTAGCGTAAATATTACACACACAGAGCACCGAGCCAAAAACTATCCGCAAAACTTTGTGACAAAAGGGAAAATTTGATGGGCTAGAAGAATTGCACTCTGTGTCTTCTGGAATACTGGTTTTAGTCTATATTTTCTTTCTTCTTTACTAATATCAATTTTCACTCTAAGCTGCACTTAGTTTTTAATTAATAGCTTGAAAGGCAGCAAAATGCACGGATATTTTGGATTTCCCGGACTTTCGATCACGTCTGTTTGCGCTGACGGCTGTCCGGTTAATGTTTTCTTTTACTTTCCATTTCGTGTTTTAGCTTTGGCCTCAGCCCCGCATTCAATTGCTCTCAAACTGGAATTTTCGCGTGGGAGAGCGTCTAAGGAAAATGCGGAAAACTCATGAGAGGAAAAGTGCTGGGAGCAGTGTGCGATCGGTCGGTTTCACATTCGGATGCGCTCGGCTGATTGCCGATTTGGAAATGGAAAATGAGAGTGGAAAAGTGGTGAGGAAAAAGGAAACTGCAGGAATGTAACTTACTCCAAAAAAGCAGATCATTTGTAGAAAAAATAGAGCAAATATGATCGATACAGTAGCTATTCGATAAAATATAATAATTTTCTAAAACTTATTATGTTATATATGTTGATGCTTGTAATAATAATTTAAGTAACAATTTTATTTTGAAGAATATTTACACTTTACATGTGCAGCAATCATAAATCCACACCATTCAATTTTCTTCAGACTGACAGCGTTTTTCTGGATTTTCCAACCTCCCCAGTTTAATATGAAAAATCGCAATCAATTCACATTTGCAGTAGACAAGGCTGTGACAACGCCAACATTAAATGGAAAATTGAAAAACTACGAAATTCGCGGACGGAGCGGAAAAAGTTCAGAGAGTGCCGTGAGTTTTCCGAGCTTTTCCATGGATTTCCATTCGCAGGTGCATCAGTCGATCGCCAGCTGTTTGTGTTGTTGTCTGTGGGTTTTTCTACGGAACTTCAATAATGAACAAATTCCCAAAACTTGTTGACCTGTCATATCATTGCATGTGTCCGCTTTAAAATGGTGAATATTTTGCAGGAAGTTGTCAAGCTGAAAATTGACAATGCATTTCAGCAACACTCAAAGAAAAGTGTGCCCAGACTTAGCTTTAAAGCAACTTTAAAGGAATATTGGGTGTATTGTATTCTCAATTTTTTTTTAATTTCTTGTTTTATTTTCTTAATAAGTGTATTGTTACTAAAGAACAGTATTATATTAAAGCCATTTATATTATAAGAATAAATGACTATTTTATGTGGTCAATCAATTAATTGTACATAATAGATCCATTTACTCAATATGACTTCCGCAATAAATACCATATGGTTTGTTAAATCGCATTTCATATAGCCCATAGTGTTTGAAATGTTTATAGCATCGAACGTATATCGTTTTGTCAGATCCCCATGCCGAATCGACCATTTCGAATCTCATTTCCCAATATAATTTCAACGCAAATAATTGCCGCATTAATTATTATGATTGGCAATTAAGTTTAACGCCAGTGGGCGTAACCACGCCCCCACTCAGGCGAGGTGTCAAAATGCCTTCGCATTCGGCCAGCAGGGCAAATTCAATAATTTCCTTAAACACAATATTGTCTGCTGATATTTGAAAATGGCAACGAAATGGCCAAGACAAAAAATGGGCGAAAAACAAATCAAATAAACAAGGACAGGCAAATTTTCGTATCGAAATCTCTGACGCCACAGAAGCAAGTTAAACCAATAACACAAAAACATGATCGACTCAATATAAACTAATTGAAAAATTGTGCTCTCCTGGCGGCGTCACTATAATTGGGATACCCTGGAAACTAGGAGTGGTTAAGGCTAGCTGCAAACAGCGTAAAAATTTATAAAAATTCAAATTTATCGTAAAAAGAAGTGCACAATAATTTGGAACAAAGAATACATAAACTGTTTGCAAAAAATATTAAAAAGAAATATATCTTTGTTTGCTTTTAAGGTATCAAATATTCGCTCACATCACTGAAATCCTTTTAAAATGCATGCGAAATAATTTTTCACTATCGGGCGTAATAAAATTGTACGTTTTGTATAAAAACACGAAACAAAAAATGTATGAAAAACCGAACTGAATAATAGACAGAAATCCAACGGGAAGAAAAGCTACTCACCGCAAAAAACAATAATAACAAAAATTTGTGGGTAAATGCGTTGAAATTTATGACTCTTTAAGGTTTACAATATATGTACATTTTATATTATTTACACACAAAATGCAAATCACAAAGGAAAAACCATAGAAAGTAAAATACACTTTATGCCTGCTGTGCAGTATTTGTTTGTATGCCAGTTTTGAGTGCTTTGTTGCTGTTTTTTTTTTGGTTTTGTTTTGTTTTGTTCGTATTGTAAAATAGGAAATAGTTTACTCAAAAGCTAGTTAGTTAAGATGTATCACTTGGCCGGCGAATCAGAAATACATGATTTATATCGCGGATTTTCCAGATTTTCAGAGACTTATCTGGGGTTTTTTTTTGGAACCGAACGCGGCAGCGGACAAAAACAAAATGCAGGGCAGCGAGAGAGAAAAGCAAGAAACATATTAGGAAGAAGCGGCAGCAGATCCAAAAAAGCAACCAAAGATAAACAAAAGTTATGAGTTGGAAATAAACCAAAAATTTTGGATCTTACTCAATGAGCGCGCGTGCCTGAATTTTTATTTTGATATTTATTTTTTCATTTTTTTCTCGTTTTGTTTTAAATAGTTTTCATTGCGTTTGCTTATGGACCTAATTTTTTGTTCAATTTCCTTTTTTTTTAGTCTGTGGGTTTATTTTTAGCTGGAATTTGAATAATTTTTTCAGCAGCAGCAGCAACACTACTCCAGTTTTCGTGGGTGGCCGCTCTCTGGAATTTCATCTTCACTCGATTTTCCCAATCTGCATTATTCGTGAAAATAAAGCAAACGAATGTGAGTAAAGTTCATACAGTCCATATCCCTATTACACACTTAAAAAAAAAATTATTGCTTATTTAAGAAAAATAAAAAAATTCACAATTGCCATCAAAATTTGAGCAATAAAGCACAAGTCCATCAAAATGAATTAACACTGTTGGCAAAAAGTGGCCCGCAAGTGCAAAGAAAAATTCCGTGGAATTCGCTTTTCGGTTTTACTTCTTATTTATATTTTTTTTTTTTTTTGGTAATAAAAATTGATGGTCTCTGGTTTTTGCGCTTTTGGTCATAAATATTGCTGCTTTGTGTTGAAAAACATTTATGGAAATGTATAAAACATCTGGGCACAAAGCTGAAAGCCAATCAAAGCCATTAATTAACCATAAATGACCACTAAGCGAAACTACGGAGCGGCAAAAACTACGTGCTTTTCAATTTCCCATTAACGAGATCATCAAATTCGACTTTACTCCAGTGGAAAAGTGCTGCTGCTCTCATCACTGGCGATATTTAAATCGAGAACCGGTCAATAAAGTGCGATTGGCATGCTCGTCACGTGTTTTCGGCAATGTCCTGCTTAGTCCCTTCCCTCTCTTTCTGCTTCACGCTACCCATCTCTCTCTATCTCTTAAATTGGGACTCATCAAATAATTGACTTTACAAAAGTGCTGAGAAATCAGCTTGTTTTGCTAGCAATGTTAGCATTTTTTCAGGATTCTTTGCCTTTCGAATATATCACGTATACGACATGTGCGCCACATTGAAAAGTTTTTAGTTAAAAATTACATTTGATTACAGGAAATTAGGTGTAAAATATTATTTAGTAGTTGCATCATTATTCTGCAATTTTTCTATATAAAATGTTAATTTTTGTATATTTATTTTGCACAACACTGCTCTGAAATGTGGCAAAAATAAGTGGAAGAAAGTGAATAAAGCGACGATGTCCTGTCAACTGGCAATATGGGACTCGCAAGGAGGAGGTGTCAGAAGGTGCGCGAAAGGAAAACATGGAAAATGTGGGGGAAATGGCAGGACATCTGAGCATCATTAGATCAGTGATGAGAAGGGGGGTGATGAAAGCGGCACTCAAAATTGCGTTCGCCTTATTTTCTGGAAGAATTTGTCAACTTGTCACTTTCCCTCAATTTCCACACAATGGAAAAACTAGCAGAAAAATGCTGGCGACATATTCGACAGACTTGCATTATTTGCTTATCAATAAGGTAACATTGTTGTGATTTTTATTTATGTTATGTTAGTAATGCTAGTGCTCTATGAAAATTCCACAGTATTATATTATTGTATTGCTGCGAAGACCTAAGTAGCTTGAAATCCCTATTCCATCAATGGCACATTCGGCGCATCCTGCAGCTAGAGTGTCCTTGTTGTTACAACGTTGTTGTAAGCGTTGTTGTAAACATTGTTGTTGAACGCTGCTGTTCCTGTCACGATAAGATGACTTGAGCTCGCGCATATTTCATGTGACTGCCGCTTTCGGCGAATTCGCCCATCTCCGTGCGGATTTGAATATTTAAATAAACTGCTCACTGGTGGTGTGTTGTTGTGTTGATGTGTTGTTGTGCCGTTGTAATTGTTGTTGTCACTCGCATTGCGGCTGTTTAATTGTCATTTCGTGTGCAGCAACCGAAATGCCAAATAAACACAAATTTACGCAGGCGACCGATTGACGTGTGCAGGAGTGTTTGTGAGTGAGATGAGCACAGTGGTTGATAGGGTCTTTAAATTATAATAAATTCATAATACATACATATATTTATTTAATTAAGGTATGTGTGTACTTGTCTTATTAGTACTTTAAATACAAAGCATGGCTTAAAACTACAAAATTTAGATGTTGAAATTAAGAATGATTCTTGAAGCTCCAAAAAAATTCACTTATAACATTAATTTTTTTGTTATTTAAAACAGACAGAATCAAGCACCAATATTTTTTATTTAAATGTTTTATGTTTTTAATAGATTTATGGTATTTAAATCGCGTAACTCCAGTTGCGACTGTCGCTTTGCATTGCAAATGACAACCTTGAACCGCCAATTGCATTTTGGAGGCTGCCAATTCGATTTGAACCGTGACTGGTCTCGGCCAGAATTGCAATCGCCGCTGGAGCGTATCATTGTTAACTTGGCCAAATTATATCAGCGATGTGTTGGCCGTTTTGGCCCTTTTTGTGCCGCATGCTGTATGTGTGCTGAAATTGCTTCCTCAATTTCGCCGCTGGCCTATCGAAAATGAAATTTGCAAACGGTACAAGCGAAAATGAAATGTTAGCTGAATTTTCCTTTTTTTTTCTTTTGCCAAATATCGAAAGAATAAATGACAAACAAAATGTGTGAAATTGTTGATTTTATTGTCGTTTGATTGGGCTTACTTTGAAAACAGTTTTATATTGATTTAAGATACATTTCAAATACATTTTATGTACAAAATGCTTATCTATACCCCTTTCTTTTGCAGTTTTCGCCTGAAATGCTCGGCTAGAAAGCCGAGAAAAGCCAACAAATTACCCCCGATGACCACGTAGAAGGCCAACTGCAGATCCCCAATAGTTAGGACCCTCACAAGTTCGGATTCAGCATCGGCTTGCAGGATGCTCGACCTCATTTTGATGTCCACCCAGGACTTCTCGTCCTGGATCCATTTGACAATCAGTCCAGCATTCAGGAATCTCAAAAGCAACGCATTTACAGCATCTTCCCATGGCGAATCCCTCGGCATCACATACGAGATGGTATAGTACTTGGGGCACTCGGGAACCACCCAAATTTTATTGAGCAGCGTTAACTGCGAGGATTCCAATATCAAGGAGGTATATCTGGAGACCCCAGACTGGTTCCTAAATCTGGCCACCTCATCGATGACATCCGCACGTAGATCTCGATTCCAGGTGAGTTTATTATTGAGACTCGCGAATAATGGCGATGTTTCGCTGAAGAACAAATCATCCGCCATGGATGAGTATTTGTAGACCACCTTCAAGCCGCTTTCATCCAACTCCTGCATGGTATTTATATCCCTATAGTACAATGGATGTATATACACCGTGGCCAAGCTGGACTCGAAAATCGCGCCGAATATCACGCTCACCAGACACAGCGTTCCAATGAACATCCTTTCGGCATAGCTCGCTGGCAGGTGACTCAAGTTGAGTCGCACCCAAACCACCCAAGTATCCACCACAATGCCCAATGCCTGTTCCAAAATATGCTGATTGCCCAGACTCACTATCCTCAGCTTCAGATTAATCACCCGCAATGTTAGCCAAATGAGAGCACAAGCAAAGGCGGTCAGCACGAAGCCCAGCCAAATATCATAGCCAACTGCAAATATGGGCAATATCGATTGCGGTATACGACTGGCTTTCGGCACATATATGCACAACTCATCGTCGTACACGGCCACAGTGAAGTCCATGTACTGCTGCACCAGGTAATCCTTGACGAAGAATCCCGTGAGGCAAATGTCCAGTCCATCGTTGATGATCGAACCGATGGCGCCATTGTAGCTCCCATTCGCATAGCGTTCTCTGTTGCGAAGTAAGTGATTTGAATATAATATCATTAGTATCGAATGAAATAAATAAATATTATATCCATTGATGCAGCATACTAAGTTTGTGCAGAAAGATATATCTTTAAATAATAGGCTTTTGCCAAAATCCTTTACTTGGGTTTTACGCCTAAAATAATAAGATTTTTGTACACAGCAATGTGTAATCTGCTGCAAATTTTTGTCCAAATATGGAATGCCATACCTCGCTGAACTCGTCATAAAATTGCCTTTAAAATGGCATTCACAGTTAAAAATGTAAAATTTTGTCAGTTTTTCGCAAAAAATTATGATGTTACCCCTTATGAAAAATGACAAAATTTGAAAAAAATTAATTTTTGTAATTGAAAAAAATTGTGATAGGAATAGTTTATTTGGATCATTAGCTGTATAAAACAGTAATTTTTTTGAATGTATGAACATTTTTGGCCAAGTTATAGCATATTGAATTCTTCGAAAAAATCAAAATTTTGACAAAATGAATCCCCAATTTTTCAACAAAAAATAATGCTTTTTTAGTTCATAGTAATGAAGGTTTTAACCCAAATACTGAATGCCATACCTCGCCTAAATCGTCATAAAATTGCCTTTAAAATGGCTTTCACAGTTAAAAATACATTTTTTTGGCAATTTTTCGCAAAAAATGATGATGTTACCCCTTATGAAAAATCAGAAAATTGGGAAAAAATTAATTTATTTAAATTAACAAAATGGTGATATGAATCGTTTATTTGGATAATTAGCTGTGCAAAACAGTCATTTATTTGGATATGTGATCATTTTCGGACAAGTTATAGAAAAATTAACTAAATGGTATTCCAAATTTTTCTACAAAAAAAATGAAAAAAATAAAAAGACATCGAATTGCTTACCCAAAGTAATTTTCTTCCGGCTGCTGCAGTAGCATGGTGAAATTCAATCGCTCCCTGAGCATTTGGGCCACAAGAAAGTCCACGCCAGTGACTCTGGTCAGCAGACCGGATTCCTTATCGAATTCCGGACGAGTGTAGACGGACTTAAACATCTGGATGCGCAGTGGATAGCCAGCCATGTCGCGGAAGAGCAGCTTATCCAGGGTCTCCGAGCCGTAATATCGCACCAATCGTCCAAAGGCGGAATCGCGACGCTTGAAGGGATCATAGATCCACACACCATCTCTGGTTAGGAAAAACCGATTATAGACTTTGTGCTGCGTCCACAACTGTCGGCAGCTGCCCTCCAAACGGAGTTGTTCATCTGCGGACAGGTCCTCGTCTTGATCTGCCAGGATGTAGAAGAAAGTACCAGCTTTCTGTATCGGTGCAGCCGCTCCACGATTGGTCAAAAGTTGATCCAAACTCATGACCAGGACTAGATTTCTTCGGCCAAACGGATCGTCCATCCAATAGAGATTCTCCTGATAGGTTACGATGCTCAGCGGAATTTCCGTTCGTTGCAGAAACCACTGGACATAGGGATTCTCCTCGTCCCGATGATCTGAACCCGCTTGCAGATAAAGTTCCAGCTGCGCCAAATCCCTGGTGGGTTCCACCAGCAGTCCATCCAGCCGGGTCAAGTTCAGCGTTTTCATGTCCAGCATGGAAAGCAGGAAAAGCGATCCAAGCACCGCCATTCGTATGGGGTTTGTTAGCACAAATGACTGGAGAACTTTTCCAGTATCCAACCCAATCCGTTTCAATCCACTCGAATCCTGTTCACAACTTACTCCGGCCCATTCCTGTTTTGACACCTGCAATTTTGTTTGTTTGCTCGCGCACAATTAGAGACTCGTTATGTCAGGTGTTTTGGGTTGTCCAGCTCTTAAGCAAACATAATTATTATAACCTGCCATTTGGCTGGCTACCAGGGGGTCTCTTTCCCGGAGTCACCATTTAGGATGATTTAAGAGTTCAACTTATTATATATTAATATTAGCTATACTTTAGCAATTCACTTCATTTTAGTTAAATTTTACATAAATTAGAGATAGTTGTGGAATATATAAAAACTTCACCCTTTCGTATCCGACACTGTTGATTATTATTTTTTTATTTCGTATCGAAACACAAAGGTGTTTGTTTTTGTTCCATCTATTCCCATTGTTGTGCTTTTTCATCCATGGCCAAATCAAGTAGACTCACCTGAACGCGGAAATCAAAGAAGAAGCCGAGGGGAAACTCGATGACGATTTTTCCCCCAGCGAGATTTTCCGGTGGTCAAGCTAAGCGACGCTACAGTTGCACGGTGGTATTGAATGGCATTAAAATTAGCATTTTTAAACCGATTTTTATTTATTGATAATAATAATAATTGATAAATAATTCACTAGATAAATGCATGTTTATATTTTAGATTAACATTATACACTAAACGCTTTCATTACATGGACCACTGTTCTGCTTTTTTCAACTTCCACTAAAAAGTTTCGGGCTCAACTCGCCGTTTCCTTGTTCAGGACCCCAATCGGGCGTATATATATTGATATTCATGCAGTGGCACTTGTATATGGACACCGAGTGCCCGCTGTCCGATAACCGCTGGCTGGCGGAGCAACAAAGAGCATCAATAAACTTCGCCTTGTATAGTTTTCAAAATGAAAAATAAATTGGAAAATTGAAAAAGCAATTCATCGCATTAGGAACGTGCAGTGAATGGAGGTGGCTGCTGTTGTGATACCACTCGCCCCTCGAAGCGTCGCCGATGCCCATTGACAATGCCGAAGCTTTTTATCGTCTTTGTGCCAGGTGCGTCCGCCAGACAATGGACGAGAGGGCGGTGGGGCGCATCCTTGACCAGGACCTCCTCAGTGCTGTTCGCCAGCTGCTAGTTTCGTGGGAATATCTCTGAAATGTGGAAGGAAGTCTGGAAAAAGGATTCAGATATTAGGTACTTTTTCACCAAGCAGCTGAAAAGAAGGCAGCAATTTTGTAACTATTTGTAAAGCTATTTGATGTGTGATTGCATGATAAAGATACTTTCCATCAGATACTTTCCTTCAGATACTTTCCTACAGATACTTTCCTTCAGATACTTTCCTTTAAATACTTTCCTACAGATACTTTCCTTCAGATACTTACCTTCAGATACTTTCCTTCAGATACTTTCTTACAGATACTTTCCTTTAAATACATTCCTATAGATACTTTCCTTCAGATACTTACCTCCAGATACTTTCTTCAGATACTTTCCTCCAGATACTTTCCTACAGATACTTTCCTCCAGATACTTTCCTACAGATACTTTCCTACAGATACTTTCCTCCAGATACTTTTCTTCAGATACTTTCCTTCAGATACGTTCCTTCAGATACGTTCCTTCAGATACTTTCCTTCAGATACATTCCTTCAGATACTTTCCTTTAGATACTTTCCTTCAGATACTTTCCTTCAGATACTTTCTTCAGATACTTTCCTTCAGTTTCCTTCAGATACTTTCCTTCAGATACTTTCCTCCAGATACTTTCTTCAGATACTTTCCTCCAGATACTTTCTTCAGATACTTTCCTCCAGATACTTTCCTACAGATACTTTCCTCCAGATACTTTTCTTCGGATACTTTCCTCCAGATACTTTTCTTCTGATACTTTCCTCCAGATACTTTCCTACAGATACTTTCCTCCAGATACTTTCCTTCAGATACATTCCTTCAGAAACTTTCCTTCAGATACTTTTCTTCAAATACGTTTCTTCAGGTACTTTCCTCCAGATACTTTTCTAAGATACTTTCCTCCAGATACTTTTCTTCAGATAATTTCCTTCAGATACGTTCCTTCAGATACTTTCCTTCAGATATATTCCTTCAGATACTTTCCTTTAGATACTTTCCTTCAGATACTTTCCTACAAAAAACGAGATATACTGATCTGTTTTGCAGCGCCATCTACTTCTAGTAATACTATAAGCTGCAGTTACCCATTTTCTCCATAGCATCTGGATGGCCTTCATCACTCCCGGTTTCCTTTTCATTTCTGAAATTCTTCGACTGCATTCAACACAAACGAGCTGAGCTTTTATGGCCGAGCGATAAAATCAAATTGAAGTTCTTTTCCGGCACTTTACAAGAGGGCGTGAAAGAGAGAGAGTTGTGTGGGAAGAATGAGATGGGTGAAGTGGGTGCAAAGTTTCACCCATTTAGTATTATGACAAACAGTGGTGGACAGCGCATTAGTAACTGTACCCAAATATTATAGTAGGCACCAATTAGGTACTTTCAAAATTAGTTGTAACTCCTTTGCAATCATAATATCTTCGTTAGGTACCAAAATTAATGTTGTACCACAGTAGGGTACACGAGGTACCTTTCCCTGCACTGATGACGTTGAATCGCTGAATTGTGTGCACTTGAGTGAGCGAATAAGAGTGAGACGTGCGTAGGTAAGAAGCAGCAGCAGAGAGTTGGGGGGTAGTGGGGGTTAAGCCCGAGGAAAACTGCAGCGATGAAATCATTTGTAACCTGGCACGTGAAAATGAAATTTTTGAGCGAGCATCAGCTTGAAATTCGATTGGCCATTGTGCCGAAATGCGTTTTATACTCTCGTCTTTACATTGCTATTATTTGCTCCTGCATTCATTCTTAATGTTGTACTATTAAAAAATATTTGTGAACAGTAGTAGCGACTAACAGATACCCAAATAGTTGAAAAGATATGAAGTGAAATAGAATAACTTTTTGGGGTAAAAAACAATCCGAAGTATCTATAATTATGCTTTTCATTACGCAGACATCAAGATATTATGAAAATGGCTTTTAAAATATATGTATTGTTCCAAATTGTATACATATAGTAGTTACATACCCTTGGCAAGCATTTAGTAAAGCTTCCAAGTGACTGTGCAGTTCGCAGTTCTTAAATGAAAACACCAACCAGAAAGTGGGTTGCTATTTGCAGTAGTAGCCCCACTAAATTTAGCCACAATCTCTTACAGAAACCTGCTCTTAAGGCCATTACTTCCATTGCATTTGCTGCTTTTGGCAACGCAAATTGTTCGCAAGCCAAAAAAAAAGAAGAAAATAAAAGAATGGAAAGGGGGAAAACGTGAAACGGGGAAAGCGGAGTGCAATCATGTCGGATCAAATGAACTGAACTTAACCAAGTCGAAATGGGTGCATTGCATTGGCCCAATGCCGATGGGATTACCTTCGGTCAGGCGAAGGAATCCCCAAGACTGCCGATGCGTTAAATTCAGAATAAGTGCATCCAAAGTATGGGACGTACATATATCCTTGACTCTATAGGATATTATATACACACATATAAGAAATATTCATAGAATTAATAAAGCATTCGTTTTCAATATGATTCTTAATTTTATTTAAAAATTTAATAATATGCTTAGACTAGATACTAGATATAGTCAACAAGAAAAAAAAGTGGTATGGCTAATGCTGGACTAGTCAGGGATCCGTTCCTATGAGATATGTAACTAAACTACGATATCACTGCTCCATTTCCAGGCCGAAGGTGGCCCGCATCCGCTCGAGGGTGGCGGCGGGGAATCCCCGCTCGAGCAGCTGCTTCTCCGCCTGGGCAATCACATCCCGCATCGTGTCCAACATGACGGCGCTCTTCTTCAGCTGCCCGCTGACGAATTTGTGCCGGAAGCGCAGCTTGGCCTTCTTGATCTTGTTGTTGTAGCGGGATTTGCGGCACGACTCGGCCCTCTGGCGCTGGGCATCCTTGACATCCGAACCAGAACCGGAACCTGATCCGGAACCCGATCCGCGGCAATCCATGGCAAGCTCCGTTTTCAGCGGCGGCGGTGCACGGCGCTCCACAACAATGGGATTCTCGAGGAGCATCTGGTCCACGTAGCGTTGCTCCTCGTCGGCGTAGTGCATCTTGAGATGATGCAGCTGCTGGGACACCAGCTCCTCGATCTGCTCCGGCTTCGATGATGTTGACGATGCTGTTGATAGTGCGGGTGAGCTGCTTCCGTGATACGGTGCGTATACGTGACCCATGGCCGCGTAGCTCAGGGTGGGCAAATAAAGATGACTCCGTTCCATGGTGAATTATTCGGTGTGTGACGTGGTCTTGTGACTGCTCTCGTCGAGATTTCGTGTGCTAATGCTGCCATAGGCGACATGTCAGCCCCGTTTTATACCATTTCCGCAGGTAGCTTGCCATTGGACGCTGGATGGGTTATTCGCGGGTTCTACTACCTTCATGAATGGCGGTCACTGGGATTTATGATCTTGTTTTCGTCAATCTCGCCGCCTGGCTGGACACCGCCTACCTGCATCCGGATTGGCCGACGAATCACAGATATGTAAACAAAGGGATTAGGGTAGCAGACGTACTAAATCTACCTGATAATTGGTCAAATTTAAAAACAAAAGGATCAGGTGCTAACCAATATATGTATGCAAATACACCCCATAATATAAAATATATTTCAAAGCCAAGAGATAGAGATAGAGATAGAGATTCATACGATTCAACTGATAAGGGCGTCATTAAGTCCACAATAATCCCAAGGTCAAGCTGGGCTGCTCGTTTGCCGATTCGCGCCTTATCTAACCGAAATAAGTCAACAAATGTTGGGCATTGTGGAAAATCAACCTGCTTGGGCAAACACGAGTATGTCAAGCGTGGGGATCAGGCGGCGTTATGCGATAAGATACACCAATATCGATTGCCATGGCTACCTGCTAAAGTTGCTATTTGTCCGCGCGGGATCAACCCATCTGGAAGTGGGTTTCCCGCATCAGGTAGCCGTTTCAAGGAGCCACTTTCGACGTGGTGGCAAACAAGTTGCGGCTTGTTGTAGTGGGATTAACCCGTCGAACCCACCGCATTTAGTCTATTAATTAATTTAACAGCCCTCGAAATGATGAGGGGTTCAGCGACCTGCTTAGCAGGCCTCAAAGGGTTAAACCAGAAATCTCTTTGGCTGAGAATAATATCCCATCCCAATAACCCATCCATAAATAGTTGCTATCTCTAGCTGATGTAATGTAATATTTAATATGTATTTAACTAGCCATATTATAGAACAATATGACCAAGCAACTTATGCTAATTAAATAATCAGTTAATTGCTGAACAAAGGGCAGTAAACAATACCCAAAATATAGTTTCCACTTGCTCCTTTTTCGTGTATTTCAATTTACAACGCCGCACATGTGTACCCACTCGAATTACATAACTGGCATAAATAACTCCGCTGGGTAATTGGCAAAAACAATTGAGTATTTTTAGTGACCGAAAGCAGTTTTAATTCGAAATCCCCCATTTTAGCCAGATGGGGGCAAGCTGTCAGCGGCAGACGGGCAAAAATTTTTCCATTTTTCGCATTTTCCATTTTCCATTGCGGCATTAAACATTTGCCATGTGAACAATAAAATCGACAGCGCCGCGTTTGGTTGGTAAATGAGAAAATATGCAGACAAGTATAATTAAAAAACCATTTATAATCATTTTCGACCAAATCCCAATTGGCCACCCAAACGAAAGCAAAGCCAAGCTCCGCAGGAGCACTTGAAGCCTGACAGTTTTCCAGCTCGAGAATCAGTTGGGAATGCCGATGCACGGAATACTCTAGCTGAATTGAATGACTCAAGGAAATATATACGCTTGTTTCTATATACTAAAATATATCTAAGAAACTGGCTTTTATTTGATATAGGGCTTCCATTTTCGGACATTAAAAAGGCATTATACCCTTAGAAAGAGTAATGAAAATCGAGGAGCAAGGCGACGATAAATAGACGCACATGAAGGAGTCTCCGCCACATCCCCGAAAGCGACATTGAGTTTGAATTATGTCAGCGCAGCAATAAATTGTCCAAGGCATTAAATTAAAATATATGTATGTATAGTAGATATCGTTTAAAGGAAAGCTGTGAATTCATTAGAAGGACGTACTTAAATTGCTTATTTCACTGCAGAAATTGTCACAACTCACATATTGTGATGGCTACAATATAACAAATGAATGAATGTTTAAACTAATATTCAAAACTTCGCTGACTTTAAATGTAAATACACCGACATAGTATGTAGGAAATTCAATTTATTAAATGCTTTTAAACATGTTCTTAAACTAAAATCGTTATTTATTTGATTAAACTACAAGTTGTGTCTTATAATTTCTACTTTTTCTATACATTCTAATACAAAAAATTTCTGCTTGCATAGTGTTGCGGATATCTTTAATTTCTACAATTTGTTAACAAATCGGTACGCATTTTCTAACGTTGCCTTGTCGTTTACATAATCGTTTTATTGCAGCATCTTTTCAGATGTTTAGCATGCAATTAAACAAATTTGTGGCTTGTATTTAAATCTATTTACATACTATGAAGAAACCAGGCGAAATCTAAAATGGAACCGACTGAACTATGTATTATAAGAATTATTTGTGTCGAATAAAGATGCCAATGATGCGTCCACATGGAATCTAACCGGAGCAGCCGCGACAACCGCAGTGGACACACTCAACGATGCGACCCTCCTCCAGTTTGCATTTGGGCACCCGACATATGCAGTTCGTGCCGAAATTGGTGTCCCTCGTTTGAATGCAGCGCAGACAGCAGAGGTTCTCGTATCCGGACTTCTTCCACTTGGCAATCAGATTGCCATCGGCGATCTTCTCCTTCAGACAGTAGTCGTACAATTCCCGGCTGATGGCTTTCCGCCGATAAAATAGATCGTAGATGTAGCGTGTCTTCTGGTGGTGGATCTTGAAGATGGGCCAAAGGGATTCCGTGATGCGTTTGCCTTCGTGCGGTTCCGTTTCGGCTGTTTATGAAGGATAATAGTATATGTATAGGATTAGAGCAAAGTTTTCATTTTCGGAGAAGCCGCCGCCACGCTTGTCTTACCTTCGCGCATTTTTTGCTCCAGTTCTTCGAGAGTTGGTTCGATTAGCTCCCAACCGTCTGGCGGTGGTTTGCGACTGCGGCGAACCTTGGGCATCTTAAATGTTCAATTTAATAACTGTAGAACTGTTTAATTTCTTTTAAAAATGCTTGATTTCGCTTGAAAAAAAAATGAACATTTAACAAACAGCTGGCTACTTAGCGATGACACTTTCCACAAATGTCGTCCCCAGCATCAAACGGTTATCGAGCACTCACTATCGATAGTCCGTGTCTAAGCCGATTGGCGATAGCACTTCATTGTTTTTGTTGTTTTCCTTTTGGGAGACGCGTGTGTGTGTTTTGCGTGTGATAATTTATTTATTTTCCCGTTCCGTTTGTTTATGCACAGTAATTTAAGTTCAGTTTTTAGCACAGGCGCAGGAGTAAGTAAAAATTACAAAAAAAAAAAAAAAACCAACAACAAAGCGAGTAATAATTTGTCGAAGTGAGTGCGCAAAAGTGCTGTGATTGTGTGCGCGCGTGTGTGTGAGTGTAACACTTAAAAAATGGTCTAAAAAAACTAGAGATTCATTCATAAAAAAAGCAACAACAAAAGGGGGTCGCCGCCAAAAGAAGTGGAGCGCATAAAGATGTGCTGACGAGATGGGGAGACAAGCAGAGAAGAAGAATCAGTACCAACAGCAATAACATCAATAACAGTTTGGCCTTCTCCTATTGCTAGCGCCCTCTCGCTCCCACACGTACACCCTTGCAATCAGCGCCCACATAACGGACCTACGTTTTGGTGTTACTTTTCATTTTTGTGCTACTTGTTGTTGATTTTTTTTTGCGTGTGTGTTTATGTGCAATTCTCGCCCAAATTCTTTGTATTATTTAGTGCTTGGCACAACAAATAACCAAATAAACTGAACTATTAAACAACCCACACAATTGCAATTGCATATCCACCCCCCAATTCGCACTGAACGCGCTCGTGTGTGTGTTTGTGTGTAATGAGCGCAACAAATCAGTTTTGTTTTGTTTTCTCGTATTGCAAATTCCTCGTTTTTTGTGCGCTATAAAAGTATGTACATATGTGCAATGAAACAACAGTCACCGCCAATAAACAATATTCCCACGTATGACCGACCCATTGTTTATCTTAAGAAAAGGCAAAGACTTTCACACACTTATCGATAAGATAAAATTTAAGCCAAATACAAAGGCTAGTAGATAGTTCTTTCTCACTCGCCGTATGCGACAGTTGCGGCCAACATAATATAGCCAGCTTTCTATTATTAAGCGGACCTACTATTTTCGTCACAGGCAACTACACATAAGTATGCTTAAAAAAATTAGCTTTTACAATATGAATCACATAATATCAAATATGCGTATAAATAAATAAAATAGTTGTCGAACAAGTCATTTTCTGAAGTTCTCGCTGTTTTACATACTGATATTTGCTACGTTTAACGGTGAGTCAATGCCAAGCTGCTATTACAGTGCCCACCGCTGTAACCTGCATAACAACAGCCGTTAATTGAGGCGCAAATATTTGTAGTTGTCTCCCCCTCTTTCTGGTGCTTTGTCCGCGGTGTGGTGAAGGGGTTGGTGGTGCGCCGAGTGACAGGGCATTGGCTTTCGTAATTGACGTCTGCCCTTGACCAAGGCCTAAAAACAACAGCGAAATCGGCGGCACTGGAATGGAAACCGAGATCACAAGCTGAGCCATTGTTCGTGCAAGACTTAAGCCATTTCAAACGACTGAAAACCAATATCTAACTATATTTTTAAAGTCTTTGCAATGCTTCTTGCCACAGAGAAACAGTGCGGGGCGTTTGAATAGCACCACTATGTAGCAAAATATAGAATATACGAAAATACAGCCCATATTAATGTACAGTTTGATATGAAACTTGACTTTATGCCTGAATCAAGATTTAATTTATTTTATTTTATAATATAATCTAGTAATATATTATAAAAAGAAGCTGTTCTAGTCTTAGTACTGTTGTATTTCTGATAATATGAGATTTTTTACGCAGTTTCCACGCACCCAATCATATTTTTCTGCTCCGACTGTGAATTCGTAATCAGTTTCCACTTAGTTTCACTAGTTATTCAGTTAGCTTGGGCCTACATTATTCGAGAGACGCCAATTAGACCGCGTGATACGCTTTCTCATGCGATTTTAGACGTCACAGGTGCAAACAATGGGAATTAAGGTCAGGTTGTAGGGACTTTTAGCGTATCTGAGCACAAAGATCCTCCGTCGCATCGAAATAAACTGATCACGATCTGGCACACCCAACTTAATGTATTTATCCGTTTGTAATGGAGATTTTAAAAAGGTACAATGTATATAAACTTATGTATGAATCATATTATAAACAAAGAAGGAAATATAGTTAATGTAAAGCGACATTATCTAAGCAATGGCTTTGGTACTTGAATATTTTGACAGTCTATTTAAAAATCGATTCGTTTTTAAATCCCCAATTGTCATCCATCAAATGTTTAAAATTCATGTATGTTCATCAATTAAGTGGCGCTCAGCCATTAAACTGGATGACAGCCTGGTTCTATTTGAGTCGCGAGTAACAAACTGATATCAAATGGCACACATTTCCATAAATAATGCAAAGCAATTTAAATTGCGCCAATGCGCAGTTTTTAAGGCAAGGAAAATTGGAAAAGCGAATGGGAATGGGGGAAACGATTGTAGTTCAGAATGAAAGTTAAGCTGAATTCACAGAGATTACTGACGGAAGACAAAATTCAACTATCCCTGATTTCAAATCTCTTTCGAACATAACAAATGTGTAAAAAGTTACGGACATCGCTGGAATTATAAGTAAACAGAATTGGATAAACAATGGACGTACTCTTCCGTACGGAAATGAATGCAAAAAATAGATAATTCTATTTAATTTAAAGCACATTAATATGTAAATATTAAATTAAATTAAATATTATATTAATTAACATTTTGACGCTCTTTTTCCAGCCAGCGAAGGCTGCACCTAGCCATGGAGCCCCCCGCTGCTGGCAATCTGCTGGAGATCATGGACCTGGCCCGCACTCTCCGCCAGGAGCAGCTCTTCATCCAGCAGGAGCAAGCGGCCTTTGCCCAGCTCACTGGAGCCTTTGAGACCAATGCAGGGACCATAACCAAGGTGGGTTTTTCTATTTCCCACAATCACTACTCCTAACACGAGTTACTAACACTTTGGCTCATTCGCAGTTGGCCTTTGTGTGTGCCCAGCAGCGGCAGATACTCAATGAGCTGCTCCTGGCGCGCACAGATCAGGATCCGCTGCTCTTCTGCCGCCGAGCGAGTGCCTACGATAGTGCCCAGTTCGTGGACGCCAAGCAGTTGCTGCCCTATGAGGTAAGGAATAGGAAAGAAGTACCATTATCTGTCTAATAATAATTTGCTTGGTTAATTTCCAGCACGCATTGGCCTACGAAGATCTGTTCAACTACTTGTACAATACACCTTATTTGTTGGCCCTATCCCTGGCCACCGCAGATCGCTTATCCCTGCTCTCGGCCAGCCAGCTTGGCCAAATAATCAATACCATAGCGACGGGCCTGTATGGCAATGCCATCAATACCAAGGATGTGGAACTGCTGCTTAAATTGCTGCGGGAACTGATTGAAATTCAATTGCTGACCAGCGAACAGCCCAGGCGTTTGCTGAGAACCAATAGCAGCTCCTTTGCCCGACTTTATCAGCGATTGGTTGAGAGTCTGTTCTCGGCGAGAATTTTCCTAACCGCCGCGCTCCATGCGCCGCTCATGAGTGTGCTGAGTGAGCACGAGATTTGGCTGGATCTGGATCCGCACAAGCTAATGCAGACCTTCACGCCCAAGGAGCGGGAGAAGCGCTTTGGACGCGAGGGTGATGAGGAATACCAGCGAAATGTGGCTCGCTTTCATGCGGAAACTTTGGGCAAGCTGCACTCCCATGTCCAGGAGTTTGTGAAGAGTTTGCAGCAGAGCTGGGCGCTATTTCCCAGTTCTCTCAGATGGCTACTCCAAACACTGAGCCAACAGCTCCGGCAGTCGTTGCGCCACGAGGAGCAGGAGATCCGCCAGCTGCTCACCGACCTGGTGTTTACACACTTTATTTCACCAGCCATTGCCAGTGCTGATCTCCTGGGCATTATCGATGTTAATGTGAGTGAACGAATGCGGCACAATCTCAATCAGATTGTTAAATTGCTTCAGCGACTGGCACTTAACGATGAGGACAGCGAACTGGTGCAGCTGATGGACCTCTTAATGCTGGGACAGACTGGCGAAGATGTGGTGGCCATATTGCCGCAACAAAGTGACTTCGAGCGTTCCCAATTGGCGATCAATCAAAGGGAGCTGGCGCAGCTCGTGGAGTTCTTTCGTTTACTAACTGCCAGGGACGAATATGACATATCCGTCGAGGAGAGGCAGCGGCTGCAGAGGATTCTCGGCAGGATACCCAAGCAGCAGGTGCAGCAGCAGCAGCAGCACCAACAGCAAACACCCAAGGATGCGACAGATTCCCGAGAAAGTCCGGAGAAGAGCAAGAAAAGCAATAAGAGTCTGATGAGCCTAGGCAAAGCCAAAAAGAAACTGGCCAAAGGCATGAGTTTCAGCAGTGGCAGTAGTAACCACAATCCGGTTCCAGTCTCAGAGCCATTGACCAATGGCCAGGCCAACACCTCGAATGGCAGCGGAGGACTGGGTGCTGATCTCGAGCACTGTTCCTCGCACAGCGGCAGCAACACCAGCTTGAGTTCCTGCGGAGCTAACATGCCAACTACAAATGATCACCTGGACATGTCCGCCTCGTCGGATCCCGTATTGGTATTCAGCCTCTATAATGCGGGAGCAAAAAGCAAACTGAAACCGCTAACAGAGGAGGAGGTCTTGAAGATGAACAGCATCGGTCAGGATGGCAGTAATCTGCTGCCAGCGGTGGTCACCACTGCTCCTTTGGCGCCATCTTCGAACAACGACGATGTGAGTAGTCTGGAGGCCATGCGACGGCCGCAGGATGATGCATCGATAGGAAATTCGGATAATCTGGAGGCTATAAGTGAGGCGGCACATTCAGTTGCCAGTTCGCTGGACTTGGAGGAGCAGCAGGAGCGAGATGTTCACGAAAACGAGGACAATCTCTCCGATATGGTTTCGGCCAATGTGTCGGGCAGGGGAACACCGAACATCAGTGGTCGGGATACACCGTCATCGCAGGTAACTGATGGTGATGGTGCTGGCGGGGATTTGGGCCATCATCATGGTGTTCACGCCCGGGCAGCTGCCAATCCCCAAATGCAAAAGATGCTGCTATCCAAGGCCAGATCCGACATCGAGGATAAGTTCTGCAAATTCGAGCTGAAGAAATTCGAGGGCGACGAAAATGTGAGCATCATATCCGATACGTGGTCCACGGATGTGCTGGCCTCCGATTCGGAGAACACATTGGATGCCACAGTGAGCGAACGCGGAGATAGGGATAGAAATTTCTCCACACCCCTGATACCCTCCGCCGTCGTCCTGCCCGGCGATAACAATTTCGTTGTCGAGGCTTTGGCCAGAGCTGGTCGCGTCTCGGGCGTCCATGGACCACAGTTGGATGCATCCGATCAGCGATCGGAGAGCAATTGGAGCACTGATGTCTTGGCCAGCGATTCGGAGAAGCTGGCTGAAATAGACACCGATGACAATGTTTCCATTACAACCAAATCGGATACGACGGCGCCACAGGCAGCGGTCCTCGACGACGACGATGAGGATGAGCAGACGCCCGGCAGCAGTGGCGATGGTGACCCCGATCCGGATCGTGGAAACGGCAGCGAGCGTAGCCAGGAGGATTCGGCCTTCTTCGATGCCGTCAACTCCTATGAGGATGCCAATCTGTATCATGGCGCCTCTTCGCTGGCCAGAAGCTCGGTGCGGACCAGCTATCATGTTCTGGGCGGCGAGAGCAGTTTCCAGCAGCAGTACAAGTGCAGCGGAGCAGATTCCAGTGGTCGCAAGACCACCCCGCTGATGGGTACATCCTGCATGCGTCGCCAAACGTCCGCGGAGAGCAGCATTAGTAATCAGAGCCTGAACTTGGAGGAACCGCCACCGCCGATGGGCAAGCATCATCACCATCACAGAGAGCATCATCATCGCGACTACCATCATCATCACCGGGAGAGGGAGAGGGAGCGGGAGCGTTCGGCACTTAAGAAGAAGAAACACCAGCAGCAGGAGAAGGAGCATCGCGATCTCATCGATTTCAGCGACTGCAGCGAGGACAAAGAAGAGCTGGCGAGGAATAGGGATGAGGAGCAGCCACCTGGGTTGGTGCAACAACTGCTTGATATGATTAACCAGGATGAACAGACCGGCGCAGTTTTAAGTTCCTCGCCCAATGTGGAACATCGTCGCATCTCCATTGAACAACGCTCGGCCATCATAGATGGTCGGAGAAATGGCATTCTGGCGGGCAGTATGCGGCGCCATCAGAGCTTGAACTACGAGAATCATGAGATTATGCTGAACTCCATGTTGCCCAAAACCGACGATGACAAGCAGGAGATGCTACTTTGTGTGCAGACGCAGCAAATGCAGCTGGAGGAGCGAAGAGGATCAGCCGGTTTAGGGCCAGAGGTGGACGGAGCTGGCGGAATAGCAGCGGCTGGAGGATCGGGCCTGAAGCCACCCACCAAGGCGACCGGAGCCATACCAAAGAGCATTAGTTTCGACGCCAGTGCGGACAAGGACAAGCAGGCGTATCATCGGGACGGGGAACGGGATCGCGAAAGAGACAGGGAACGGGAACGTGATCGAGAAAGAGATCGGGAGCGAGATCGCGAACGGGATCGGGAGCGAGACCACCACGGTGCTGGCATATTCAACAAGCTTAGGCAGGGCATCTTCAAGAATCGGCGTGGAGCCAGCGCCAAGAATGCAAGCAACCCCATTAACCAATCGAATCCTACGGCCAGCTCTTCTAGTGTCCAAGCGGATATTCGCAGCGTTAGCTTCGATCCCAGTGCCGGATGCGATAACTTCGGCACCCACTACTGTGATACGAGCGAGGACATCCTGGCCAAGTACCGGCGCAAGGTGAGCAGCTCCAGCGAGGCAACCAACTCCGATTCCACGGGCAATGGCCATGGTGGAGGGCCGACGGGATCCGGAGGAGCAGCTGCCCATCTGCATAATCACATGAACGGAGGGTGAGTGAATAATGCTCTCAATGTCGTCCTATATTCTATAGCATTTCGGTGTACCACCTTTCAGGCAAATTCCTGGCGTGGTCTTTGGCTGTGTGAAGCAGAAGCTGCGCACGGTGCTCTCCCGTACGGATCTGCATAGTGGCGATTTCCGTCAAACATCGACCACGTCGACAACGATGGCCACACCGCTACAGATCTACCTGCAGATCCAGCTGGCGCAGTGCATCAGCCTGCAGCGATTACCACAGATCTCGCACGTGGCCGAGGCCCTGCGCTGTTTGGCCCAATTGGAGCGACCGCAGCATGGCCAGCTGCTGGCCGAACTGCAGCGGGATCTGGAGCGACGACAAAGCTACCTGCAGTACCTGATGCGACACAGGCAACAGCTCCTGCTGCGATCGGAGCAATTGGAGCAGCTGGAGGCACGATTGCGCGGCGAGGCGCGCAGCAGCCAGAGATGTCTGCTGCAGGCACTGGTCCGGATGTATCTGGCCTGGGCCCGTCAGCAGGAGAAGCTGGAGCAGTTCCAAGCGGAGTTCGCCCAGCTGCGGGCCAGCGATGAACGCGTCGAGCTCACCGAGGAGTTTGTGGAGTCCCTGCTGCAGGAGCTGCGCTCCAGTGCCGATCTGCAGGACGAGTGGCAGGTGGACGCTGCACGCGTGGCCATCGAGCGAATGCTGCTGGAGCAGATGTACGAGCAGGTGATGTTCCCCAACGAGGATGCCGATGTGTCGCGGGACGAGGTGCTCTCGGCGCACATTGGCAAACTGCAGCGCTTTGTGCATCCCGCCCATCCGTCGCTGTGCATCGCCCAGGTGTATTTGGGCGAGGCTCCGTGGACGTTTGCCCAGCAACAGCTGTGCCACATGGCCGCCTACAAGACGCCGCGCGAGAAGCTGCAGTGCATCATCAAGTGAGTCATGTGTGAAGTTCCCATTTGGTATATCATTGCTTTACATGCCATTGTTTCGCACAAAACTTTAGCTGCATCTCGAGCATCATGAGCCTGCTGCGCATGTCCAGTGGTCGGGTGCCCGCTGCGGATGATCTGCTGCCCGTGCTCATATACGTAGTGATAATGGTGAGTCATTAATGGTGAACCATTCAGCGGTTGCTATTAACTAACTAATCCTTTTCCATGCCTGCGCAGGCCAATCCCCCCTATCTGCTGTCCACCGTGGAGTATATCAGCTGCTTTCTGGGCAAAAAGCTGGAGGGTGAGGACGAGTTCTATTGGACGCTCTTCGGATCCGTGGTCAAGTTCATCAAGACCATGGACTATCTAGACTAGCGATATTTGTTAAGGGTCTAGGTGAATGTATTTGTAGATTTGTTTATCGCTTTGTTGTAGCCATTACACCAATCTCCCATCCCACTCTCTCCTCCAGTCGATATTTTCCATATTTATATATGTATATGTATATGTATGTCTGTGTCTGATATTTGTGTAAAAATTTGTTAAAAACCATAGTCTAAGTGCAAAAACTGCGGCAGATGTGCGAAGCGATCCAAGTCGAATCGAAGTGGAAACGGAACACCAATCAGTGGGAGATGCCGATGCTGAAGAGGAGATGTCTAGGTTAAGCTTAGCATTGAACGCTAGAAGGCCTCGCCTTACGGATATCCACGATATATATACATACATATATATATAGTGAACTAGAGAGCATATTCTTCTATTTATATATACACGTACCATACATACATACATAGATATATGCATGTTTATCGGATCGGTCTAGCCACTGTCATAAGTATGTTTCGGAAACGAACTGCAACTTAATATTCCTTATTGTGTAACACAAAATTAAAAGCCAATATTATTTCAAATTGTTGCATTTTAATGGGGAAAAGTACTCAACCCTTTTTTTTGAACCAAAGAAAACCACACGAACTTGGTGAACATTTACATTAGCTTTGTATATATTCTTCGGCGTTTCATTATCTGTTCATTTTTAATATTACAATTTGACTTTTGTTCGTAAAGATATTCGAAACAACGAAAAGTTTGGGTTCGGTAAACTAAAACAAGTACTAACTAAACTAAAAACGTTCGACGTAATACTTTAAGTGAGATATTATTGCACAGTAATTGCGTAGCGAGCAACCAAAGGGGAAGCTAAGCGATAAATCGCACTTAAATAAATTAAATATGAATAAATAACATATAAAAAAATACCAATAAGTAAGTAAGTAACCAAACTTAAACTAACCAGTGTCTGTGCGACGTTGATCGATTTGAATGTCTTGAGTACAAAGTTGCCGCGACGCTAAAATCATTTAACGTCTTTGACTAACAAGCGTGAAAGGTGTCGTCTATATATATATATATATATAAATATCCAATAAATCCAAGCAGAAGGTCGTTAATAGGCAGAGTGACTAAACATGTACACGGGGTGGGGGGCGATCGGCAGAAGCATCTTAATTCAAATTTAATCGTTTCGGGTTAGCCTGCTGCAGAACCTTGCAGAACCTCCTCCCTTAAGCCATCAGCAGCTCCTCGTGCAGGCCATCGGCGTCCAGGGATTTGTTCGACTTGAATATGAAGTTGTTGTCGCTGGAGCCCTGCGACTTGGAACTGGAGGTCATGTTGTACAAGTCATCGAGATCCTGACTTCGGCGATAGCTGTGCCATGGGATTAAACACTTATAAGCTCGAATCGAAGTGGAAACTTGGGCGAAACTCACGTGCTCAGTGGCCTGCTGTAGGTGGACATGGCCGGACTGGCCGGATAGTTGTTGCTGTGGTTGCTGTTGCTATTGCTGTCATTGTCCGCATTGTCGTTGTAGAGATCGCAGTTGTCCAAGTACTCGGAGCGCAGATACGTGTCCAGATCGTTGTCGCACTCGTCCTCCTGGTCGGCGTAGTCCTGCTCATTGTCCTGGTCCTGCTGCGACTCCACCATGCACAGCCACTGCGAATTGTGGTTGCGGAACTTCTCCAGCTGCCATGTAACAAGAAGAAGAAACAAACCAGTTTGTACTGAGACATGCCATATTTGGGCTGGCAAGCAACTCACCTTGATGCGCTTGGCCCACTCGCCGTCGCTTATGGCGATTATGTCCAAGCAATAGTCGCACACCTTGCGGATCTCCTCGTTCTTGTCGTGCATCAGATCGATGAGATAGGCCGGCGATTCCGTCTCCTTGATCATGTACTCCCTGGTGCTTTCGTGCCGAAGGATTTGCTGAAACACAAAGATGATCTGCAGCACAATCTCGTCATCCTCCTGCTTGGCTTTGAGCAGCTCGATCAGGGATATAACCACTTTGGCGCGGCAGAAGAGCAGGGCACACAACTCGTCGCAGGCACAGGTGCCCAAGTAAACAATCGTGTCCAGCACAAGGTCGTCCATTCTGGAGCACGGCAGCAGTATCTGTCTAATCCATGGAATCAACTGGAAGTTCTGCAAGATCTGCGAGTAATCCAAATCGGTGAGGGCCAGGTTACCCAGAATGCCGAGGCACTCGACTATAAAGGCCTCGTCATCGCAGATAGTCAAAATGCGCGCCAGATCTCCCACATAGTCGATGAACTGCAGCTGCAGGGACTCGTGCTGCGACAAGTTGCGCAGCAGCTTCATCAACAAGGCATCCTGGTACTTGAAGGCCCGATCCATCAGGCTATGCAATCTTTGGCCCTCCACCATAATCTGGGCATTACGACGATTTAGCGAGAGATTAATGCACAAGGCAATGAGATCCAGATCGACTTTAACATTGAGGTTTAGGATTATGGCATCCGTGGCCATTTGCACGCACTCCGTTTGCGTGAACATGCCCTTCACTTTGTCGTCCAAGCTCATGTGGTAGAGTATCTTCACAGCAATGCCGTGATGCTTCTCATCGTTGATGAACATCACCAGCATGGGCAGATAGCCGGCGGCAATCATCTTGCGACGAAGTCCGCCGTCGAAGGAGAGATTGAAGACCAGCTTCAAGGTGACCTGCACCAGATCCGTGTGCGTGCTCTGGAACAATCGTGGCAGCTTGGCCACAATGTTCAAAGCGCCCATCTCGTCCTTGTTGTCGCCCACAATCGATAGCTTCTTGAGGAACGTGCTGACGAGCATGAGTAGATCGATATTCTGCCTATCCAGCGCCTTGACCAGCATCTTAACGATATGCTTGCGGCGCATCTTCTCCTCCAGCTTAACATTCTCGGCCATGTTCAGCAGCAGGTAGAAGGCCACGCGCAACAGCTGCTCCTGCTTTTTGGCAAAGATCTTGAGCTGCTTGTTCAGCCGATCGATCTCCTCCTTCTTCACCTTGGGATCATTCCTGTCCAGCGACTCGTTGCTTTGGGCCTTCAGTTCAGCGGGCACAGTCGGAGTATCACCGCCAGGTGAACCGCCGGCGCAGAGGGACTCGTGATAGCTGCTATTCAGGATCTGACTCTTGATCAGCGACGACGACATGGAGCCGTGAAAGCTGCTCCAATTGCCCGACTTGGGACGCTGTTTTAGCTCCGGAATGCGACGACGCGGCGGCTCCATCTGAAAGTGAATTATTGATTATTTTATAGATAGATTTCTCAATAAGTTAAAAGGATAGATTACCTCCTTGGGCTTCTCCTCGTTCATGATGTCCAGGAAGTCGTCGGTGCTGCGGTTCAGCTTCTCCTTGCTGGCCTTCGCCGAGTGTGGAGTGGAGGATCCATTGGGTTGCTTACGCACGTCCAGCTCATTCCGCATTGTCTCGTAGCGACGCAGCTCATAGTCAATCACATCCATGCACAGCGATCCAATCTGACAGAGAATAACAACGATTATATGAGTGCTCAGAACTGAATTAAGAAACTCAATTTCTACCTTATATTGCACAATGAGCGGATGAAACTTGGTGTATGTGGAAAAGCAGAAGAATATGTAGATTATGTTGGTGGAGAGATCCAGGGACTTGCGCCAGTCCTCGCGCAGAACACGTGACAAGGCGCTGAGGCAGGCTTCTAAAATGATGAAATAGTACATTGGGTTTTGGTTCATACCTACAGAACTGCAAACTTGTCCTTACCATTCTTTTCCAGTTCCTCAAGATTATCGGGATTTCGTGCCATCTGTAGAATCATTGCCGAGCCACGAATGCGTTCGCCCAGCTCCTCGTACAACAGCTCCACATACTCATCGATATTGTTGATGGACACATCTGCCGTGGGTGTGGCGGCACTCAGGACATTCGAGACACCATTGCTAGCTCCAGTGGATCCTCCGCCGCTGCCGGTGCTGCTGGTCATGGCCGCCACACTGCTGTGCGATCGGGCAGAGGAGCGGGTGTGCGAGGTATGCAGCGCCGCCGATCGCCGGCTGTGAGTGTTGTTATCCGGAATATCTAATGGGTAGTAAGTTAGCATGGATTTCTGCTTACAATCGAACTGCTTACCATTGCTGGCATTATCCTTGCGATTCTTCAGATAGAAGATTATCTGCTCGACGTCATTCAGCTGGGACTTGTGGATGAGATCGCACTTCTCCACCACTTCTCGTGCCAAGGCAGCCGGATCCGTTTTGGCGTTCAGCGAACGGAGTCGTATGATTTTTTGACAGTGCTGGGCGATTAAATACAATACATGCATTAGTAATGACTTAAATAATGTACTATTAAGCTAATTGTTTTTACTGTTCTTTTGCTTTTTATAAACATTGAGTAAGAGATTGTTTTAAGATTGAAGAACTAGTTTAGGACCACTTCAGTGGGCAATTAACCACTTCGCATGTGAACCAAACTGAAAACTTTTATGGTTGCCAATATTTCTGGCCAAGAGCGACAAAAAAAACAAGAGACTTACTATGTATTTATGGTCGTGAACAATCGGCGAAAAATGAGCTTGTCGCTCAACCAAAAAACGTGAATTGAGGTTAAAGACCCGGCCAACCAACCGCTTTTGGGTATCTTTTTTTTTTGTTGTTTTACATTTTTCACTCACTACTTGGAGCGCAGGCCGTCATCGACCCAGTTGTTGTTGCGTTATCGATTGGGCCGCTCAATGTCACCTTCTGCCCCCCCCACCCCTTAACCCTTTTCGGGGCACACCGGAAGAAACAGAAGTACCTTTTATAAGCACTCATTCGGATGTTTTTGTAGAACAATGACTGCTAGTATTTAAACTAATAAGTACACATCTGGATAGATTTTTCAAACTATTAGATTAAGGATGAAGTTTGTTTCCGTTTTTTTATGAACCTAACATAGTTAAGAACTAATTTACAGATGTTCGCATATTGTTGTTATTATATTTTATCTCTATCAACATCTTTGAAATTCTAACAATGCTGTTGCTACTTCAATTTTCTAAAATTTACTAGCATTTTCTCCCAGTGCAGCGATGTGTAACCGTGCGTTCTTACCTTCTTTTCCTCGATCATCGGATTGTTGGGCTCCCCGAAGACGGTGGCCTCCAGTTGGTAGTTGACAATCAGCGCCTTGTCCGTGGGATGCGGTTCAATGGATCCGCCTTTCCACCTCCTTCGTTTTTTGTTTGTTTTTTGTTGCATTCGTTTTGGATTGAGAGCGAGACAAATTGTTGGATCAATCATAAATTATGCGGTTCAATGCGTAATGAGGTAATAGATTTTTCAATCCAATGGAGAATGTTCTACTCTTGAGCCTGACTTAACGTGTGCTATTGTTTTATTAAAACGAACAACAACGTTGAGAACCCAACGAATAACTAATAACGGTTGCAAATAACAAAAAACAAAAGGAGGAAGCGTGAACGCAAAGTGGAAAATCAATAGAGAGCGCCAGGTGATTGTGGCTCTCTTTCTGACGCATGACGAGTGTTTTAGCTATTTCTTTTGTTCTTCGGCCACTTGTACACCCACACATGAAAACAAACATGCACACACACGAACGCACGATCTAATTCCATACATACGCACTTTTTAATAAACTTGGCGTCATCGTTTGTTTGCATTGCAGTTGTTGTTACTGCTGCTGCTGCTGGCGGAGAGCGACTAGAATTTGTCAAATTGTTTATGGAAAGCACGGGCTCCTCTTCGGTGGGCGGCGGATGCGAGGGGTGGCGATTTTGGTGGCGCGGAGTGGGGCTCCTTTGCAGCTGCTGCTCTCTTTGCGCTCTCTTCTGCTCGCACAGATCGCCGGCAATCGCATTTATTATGTAATAGACGTAGTGTATCACAATTGGCAGCAGCACCAGGCCCGAGATTATTTGGAAAATTAATAACAAAACAAATTGCATGCGATTGCAATGCGACTTCCGATTTAATGTCGATAAGTGCTAGTGCTGGCACAACTGTCTGCGCTCGGGCGCTACAATCGATGGTGCCACGGCACCCGGCAATTATCGATAGAACTCAATCGATAACAACCCAATAAGCGAATGTTCAAACTCAAGTTGGCAGTTATATTCCAATTGGGAATTTTCCATTCATAACATGTTATAAACTTTGTTGTTCATCGAACTTCCTTGTCCGACAAAAAAAAGCGGTGATTAGCCAAGAGAGCATCACTGTTCTGTTCTGGCTGCCAAGAACCAAAGTCCGGCAACGACTGCAGCCAGAACAGCTGGGCCGGCGTTGCCAGGTGCAAATAACGTAGATGAGCAACAGAAAAGCAAACGAAATGAAATGAAATGCAGGAACAACAATAAAAGAATCGCTACTTTGTAGTATTATTAACCAAAAAAAAGCGCGGCGCGATCACAATGTTTCTGACTGCGAACGGCGTCGGTTGTCTCTACTGCGTGTGAGCCGAGCGGAGCGCAGCGCCGCGAATTGTTTACATTCTGCTAAGAAAATCACAACAAACAAACCAGCAAACAGTCGCGACTGACAATAACAATAACAATAGCAAATAACATGCAAATTAAATGCATTTCAAGCGGCGCAAATACTAAATACTGATTCAAATGAAACGCACGATACGATGACCATTTAAAAGAATCGCCAAGCAGGAAGAAGCGAAAATAATTCGAGAAGCGCACAGCGAGCCGAAGAAAGTGTAGAAAATCAGGCCAAACCGATTTGTTTTTTGTTTTGTTTTTGTTGTTTTTTTTTTTTGTTCTCCGTTCTGTCGTATTTTTCCTTCTTTTTTCTAACACTTTTTTTCTGTGTTTTTGTTGTGGTGGGCGGTCGCTTCTCTTGTCGCGCAAGAACAACAAATGCGGTGGAGCAGCGCCTGAAAATGGAATTTCTGGAGAATTTGTACAAAACGCTGCACTCCCTGCTGTGTGAGTAATATCGAATATTTGGCGCCTGATAAGGCGCACCACCCACCTATGTACATATGTACATACATAACAAATGGGCCTCCCAACAACTGCACACCCTGTGATTCTAGCCTCCTACATCGATCTGGACTACTCGCTATGGCTATATCGCTTCCTCACCCCCCTGATTGTCACCTTTCTGCTGCCGCTGGTCTTCGTGGCCCTCATCTACATTTCGTTCCTGGTGCTATTTATCTACAAACTGCACAGGTAAGCGAAATGGAAATGTTGGAAAGCTGCGTATAAGTTGGGTGAGAAATTGGAATTACAACAATTACAGTGTGCTTCGCGGGCTCAATTGCAACTGTTAATGAACTCTCTCATGCTGATCGCGCACTTTTGGAGCCAAGTTTCCCCCACTCACTCCAACCACCCATCCCCCCTATTAGCCGGCGTCTTCCGTCCCGCTCTGCACCTGTAATTAAAAGGGCTCACAAAGAGAGAGGGTGATGGGAGGAGGGGCGTTGAGTGGGAGAGAGTGAGGCAGCCAGTGTTGCCAACAAAAAAAGCTAGATAAAACAAAGCACGGGAATACAGTGCACACTCCATAAGGCAAACAGCAAACTTAATGTGGTGCATTAAGCTTAGTTTTCACTGTTTTTTAAGGAACTTCTTATATTCACATGCATTTCAACTCAATGCAGTTGTTTCACAAAATGCTGATATGACAAACTGCGATTATCTGTTGAATCATCGAAATAATAATAAAAAAAAAGTGCTCAGCAATAATTAATCGTTTTCGGCAAATTAAGTAAATTTACTTAAATACGATAAGCACTTATAATAATAATCTACATGTGTTAATCGATAATGCTGTTTCTAGCTCGAAAAGGTTTTTGAAACTAAAGCAATTTTTTGAGTTCTTAAATTTCAGTTGTAAAATCTGATGTTTTCGATCTAAAAAAAGGCTTCTTTCGAAATTCTGTGATATATGCTGGATTGATAGATGCACCAGGTAGTAATAAATTTGAATTATTTCCATCTAGATGGTATATATATTGTTGGAATATAGCCAAGTTGGGCTGCACTGACTACACTGACCCCTGAAGAACATTACACCCTCGACCATTGCACCGATACTGAAAATGAAAAGCCAAGTCGAACGGCAGGTGATCGACTCGGCCAACTTTTACTCGGCTTATGTATATATATATATATATATACTCATATATATACATGAACTGGCCTGTGTTGGCGTGCTTCTATTTATTCTACATTTCCAACTCTCTAATGCCCAACCGGTTGGCCATGCTAATTAGCCGCGAAGCCCTAATGGCTAAAACCAAATTGGGCAGCGAATTCTGCAGCTCACGGGCTAACTGCACACGGAGAAAAGTCGGTGCATTAGCCCGATTTCAAGAGGGTTCAAGAGGGCTAAGTAAATACAATTCATTCGATTTATGTTTGTTTAGGAATTTAGTATATAATATCACGACGCTAATACGTTGCTCAAACAAGATTATATTTTATGGCGGACTTGGGCTTAAAAAATGCATTACAAGCATATAATATATTTATATATATACATTTCTATATTATTCCATGCAAAACATTGCGTTTTTAATGCAAGATAAATATTTGTATGATAATTTGCTTATTTTAAACATTTCTGCATGAAAAGGAAGTATAATATATATTTTGTTATTATTATTAAAAGCTTAAATAGTGCATAGTTACCAAATTAGTGCCCAATTTTACATTAAAAAACGAGCAAAACTATAGCTATGTTTTTCTCAGTGAAAAATGCCCTTTATTTTGATTACGATTCGATTAGAAACAAGGCAGTTTCTTTTTGCCTAGCATTGTATTGCGTTGTTGAACTGACAGGCTTTACTGTACCGGTGGCTACCCCCCTCCCCTCGCTTCCTGGGTATATGGGGCGTAATCAGGGGAATTATGGAGCCACATTGAATCGAATGCAATTAGCTGTTGGAGCTCTTTGCCGCTGGTTTAATCGCTCTACTTGGACAAGTTCTGAGATAAAAAGTTGACGATGCATAAACGATGTTCTCTCTTTTTTTTATGTGCCACGATAATTATACCATCGTTTTAAGAGTTACGAAATTGCCCAGCGCGACCTTGATATCCGTAGAAAGTAATGACATCCAGAGATTAGCGTGTTAAATCACTAAAGAAATGCAATATCTTTTATATATATAATATATATATATGTATATTAATTGGCTGATATGACTGGGGGATACTTGGCGATTCCCCAGCGACTTTGTTTTGGTCGCCAAGGGGCCAAAAGATTCGTGAATGAACCCTGTTATCAGCGGCCCACTAAACGCAGTTCTTTTTGCCAAGGTGAGGCGAACTGTGTTTATATATATATTGATTTATAAGTTATTTGATATGGAGAGACACGACCATCTTGTGCTGATAACACCTGCGGACAGGCAAACTAAATTTAAACATAATTATCAGTGCCCGCTTGTTCCGACAACGAATGCCAAATTAATTAAGAGAGCTGGCCGAAACTGGAATGACCTTCCCGAACTTTAGTTTTCACCCTCGATGGGCTGCAGATATATATATATACCTGATATGTCAGGCATATGATGCGATATCACTCAGTTAATCAAGGGTTTATACCAGAGCTTAAGTTCAGATACTTTCTAAAAAGCAAAGATTTATATACTATATCATATGTAATTGTTTATGCCAGTTAGTATAGTTAATCTTGCATCTTCCAGGCAGGTGATAATGCGCGCCGTGCAGGGCGATCGCAATTTCTGGCGAGTAGGCCGCAAGATCGTGGCCGCCATTTGGGATGCACATGCTCGGATCTATCATGGCTACGAGGTGATCGGACTGGAGAACGTGCCGCAGGAGGGACCGGCGCTGATTGTCTACTACCATGGCGCCATACCCATCGACATGTACTACTTGAATTCGCGAATGTTGCTGCAGCGCGAGCGTCTGATCTACACGATCGGCGATCGGTTCCTGTTCAAGCTGCCCGGCTGGGGCACCATCTCGGAGGCATTCCACGTCAGTCCCGGCACGGTGCAGTCGTGCGTGAGCATACTGCGGGATGGCAATCTGCTGGCCATCTCGCCGGGCGGCGTCTATGAGGCACAGTTCGGCGATCACTACTACGAGCTGTTGTGGCGCAATCGTGTCGGTTTCGCCAAGGTGGCCATCGAGGCGAAGGCGCCGATCATTCCCTGCTTCACGCAGAATCTGCGCGAGGGCTTCCGCCAGGTGGGCATCTTTCGTACGTTCTTCATGCGACTGTACAACAAGGTGCGCATACCGGTGTATCCCATCTACGGCGGCTTTCCCGTCAAGTTTCGCACGTATCTGGGCAAGCCGATACCCTACGATGAGAACCTAACGCCGCAGGATCTGCAAATCAAGGTGACTTTCGATTCATACACACTTATTGCCTGGCTAATGCGCTGCTCGTTTCCATTCCCCGCAGGTGGCCACGGCCATCGAGGATCTGATCAATCAGCACCAGCGACTGCCAGGCAGCATCCTGCTGGCCCTGCTGGATCGACTGCCCACGTTCAGGCGACGCGTCCGGCGGAAGGAGGAGTGATCCATGGTCGTTTAGCGCATAGAGAGATTAACAGATTGAGCTTGGTCCTGGCCATACAAAAGACTTTGTTCCATGTACTTCATGCTATGGGTGTGTGGGCAGCGCCATATATGCATATATCTCACTTTGTAAATGCCTCCCCAGAACTTTGCCTTCGAGTTCAATGCGATCCGGACGAGCTGTGTGGCTCGAGTATGAATGATTCGATTAGCTCTTTAGATACGACCAAGCACTTGAGTCGAGCAGCGAACAAAGAGGAACTGCATCCTCCAGCTAAATGTTTTTTGTATATGCATGCCTCCTCGACGGAGACACGTGCCACTTGACCACTTTCCCTACCTACCTTTGCTTTCCTTTTAGCATAAATGTAGACTTATTCACACTAAGCAATTATGTCGCTAGTTTTCCATTAGGTATATCATTTTATGTACCTTTTTTAATGCAACAGTAGAAAGAAAGACGATTTACATGTGTGTATGTATCATCAGCCTGTGAGTGTGTGTGTGTGTGTACTATATAGTTAAGGAAATCTTGTATAATATAGCTATAACACCGGAGTATTCCCAGCGACAGGAATTTTCATTAGATCTATGGAATAAAAGTGGAATCAACTGAATCAACTTGCATTGCAAATGGTTTAGTAGTAGTTACTTAAATAAAACTCCACACTGGTTGTCATTTTAAAATTCGTCTATTTAACGCTAGGAGAAATGATTACTTTGCATTCCCAGTATCTTAAGTATCGTACAGCAAACTGGAGCGTGGAATTGCTAACTGGGAATAGATGGGTTGTTTTTCAAGCTTACAATCAAATATCTTATAGCACACTAACATTGAAACAAACTACTTAAGACCACAGCGAGCCATAAATCTTTGGGATAACAAAAGAATCTCCACAGATGATCTTCCATAGTTTAGCTAAAATTTAAGTAAATTTATTTGGTACTACAGATGTTTGTGGTTGAAGCACCCAACTATTCCAAACGCATTGATCTTCGCAAGGAATCCGGGATCGTTCGTTGAGGAACTCACAGCAGTTTTTGGCAGGCTGATAACCGGTTATGCGGGATCTAGAACTGCTCGGCCATCAGCAGGACGACGGTGGCCGTCCAGCCGGTGAACGGATTGCAGCCCTTGCCCTCGCCGCTGGTGTCATCGTACTGCTCCCACAAGTAACCGCTGCGCTTGTACTGCCGCAGGATGTTGCCCACCAGATTGTCGCGCAGTTCGGCGTAAATCTGACGCGCCAGCGCCGCATTCGGTCCATCGATCTTGCCATAGTGATGCAGAGCCTTGGCCGCCAAGTAGTTGATATTAATCCAGATGGGCCCGCGCCAATACGGCGGATCGTGCTCCGTATTGCGTTGCATATACAATGGCGATCTCTTCGACAGCGAACGCAGACCGTAGTTGGTCCACAGCTGTTCTGGATCGCGCAGATCGTTTAGCAGCTTGGTCAGATACGGCGAATCGTGATCCAGTTGCTCCAGCAGCAGCGGAAACAGGCTAACGTAGCCAAAGGCGCTGTCCACGAACTGATAGGTCGGCTCCTCGCCGGTCACACGTCGCATCTCGGGCAGCTGGTAGTGCTGGTGATGATGCCGCTGCTGCTGCTGCGGCGCCATGGACGGCGGACGCTTCAGCTTCACCTGGTCCGTGTGCAGGCCCCAGTCGGCGTACTGTTCGCTGTACGGCGCCAAGTGGAGGCGATTCAGACGCACATTGTCCGTTAAGTACGATGCCGTCTCGTAGTACTTGGCATCGTCCTTGCCCAGCAGCGTGGACAGCTCGGCCATCACACCGGCGGCCAGGGCAATCCAGCAGCGCAGGTCCAGGTGACGCTCCTTGTCCGTGGGATGCGAGGCGCGCGGATAGTCGTCCAGGCCGGAGGACAGGCTCTTGGGATTCAGCTCGCGCATGGTGGTCGCGTTCCTGCCGCGCCACAAATATGTGCCCATCACCTCACCTGGAATAGAGCAGTAGTTAGTAGACGCCACATAGAAAGCGATGCAGGTGGCTTGGTAACTTACCCTTCTGCGTGGTGTTGAACCAATTGAACCAGGCCTGGACACGCGGATACAGCCGCTCCAGCGTGGCCAATCTTCCGTTTTGCGACAACTCCGCCCGGTGGCTGGTCAGCAGTTTCTTGAGCGTAAGGAAGAACGTCGGCGGATTGGCGTTGCTGTTCCGTTGCGTGACGAACTCCTCGGGCACCTTGGCCAGCGCCTCAACGCCCAGGATCTGCTCCCTGGGTATCCAACCCTCCACGTTGAGCAAATCGAACCAATGGCATATGATGTCCAGCTCGATGTCGACGTCCCACGCACTGATCAGCAGGCCGTGGAAGCCCTCGTCCCAGAGGAAGCCCCTGGGAAAGAAGCTACGCGACGGCACGGCCGTGTACAGTGGAGCCTTCCAGTAGGGCACCGGATTCTTCGTGTACACCGATTGCACGCGACTGGAGCCGTAGAAGTAACCAATGCCGCCCAGCAGATTGCTGAATGCGTTGCGCGCGAATCGCACCTCCTCCGGCGAGTGACCCTTCTGCTTCAGCTGGAATCGATCCTCGAAACGCTGCTCAAACTGGGCTATTTTCGCCTGCAGCGAATCCTGATAGGCTCGGCCCGTCGGCGGCTTGGGTATGGACTCGCCCAGCGAGAAGCCCGACGTCGACTGGTACGTGATGTCCAGGGTGAAGTCCACCTCCGCCGTTATCTGTATGGCTATGAAATTGGGCTCCGGATTGGAGGAGGGCAGGCCATTCTGCGAGACTATCTCGCCGGGCAGGCCGATGAAGCGATTGCCCCGCTTGTCGGCGAAGGCGCGGAAGTGCGAGAAGAGCGTATCCTTGAGCTTGGCCAGCGACGGCGCCACCGTGCTGAGATAGGATTTGTGCAGGATCTTGCCCTTGACGGCATGGAAACGCACTTGGAACTCGCCCAGGCCCTGCGCTTCGCCATAGACGCCCGGCTCCGGACTCTTGTCGTCCGAGACGTACTTAATGTGCCCATTGGTGCGCTCATCCAATGCCACGTACCAGATCAGCGAGATGCTCTTGTCCCACGCCCTTGTCGTATTCCTCACCGATATCCTCGCAGTCCAATCGCCGCCGTACTGCTTGCCCTCCGGATACTTAACGAACGAGGTCTTCAGCTCGAAGGGCAGATCCTGGATCTCTTGGACGCCGAAACTGCGGCCATCGTGATGTGTCCAGCCGTACGAGTCCAGTTTATCGCCCTGCTCGCACCAGTGGCGAATGCCCTGGCCACCGGGGCCCAGATTACTGGGCGTATACCACATCAGGCCCATGACCAGGGAGTGCGGATCCCTCGTTTTCATCCCGAAGTACGTCAACGGACGGTAGGAGCCCCAGTAGCGATCAGGTTGCTCCAGGCCGGCATGCACCACCATCTTCTGGTGATCGAAGGGCGTGTTCACGCGCGTCTCCAGGTAGCCCAGATAACCGAAGTAAGAGGCTATAGCCAGGCAAACGCAGCCGATCATCGTTTTCCATTTGTCCAGGATCAAATTCGAGGATAAACTGAAACGCGGGCTGCGCTGCTTCTGTTTGGCATTGGATGCCGCTGCTGCTGCCGCTGCCACCGCCGCCGCTGCTGCTGCGCTCGATCCGGATGAGGATGCAGCGGGCGTGGAGCCCGAGGAGCTGCCCGTGTTCCTGGCCATTTTGCGCTTGTCCCTTGGCTCTGCTTTATCGGCTTTTTGTTGTTGCTTCAATTTTCTTGCCAGCGCATTGTTTTCTTTTTTATTTCGATCTGCGCTGCGTTGCCGGATCGTCGCAAAGTAGTTTCAACTATTTTCTATGCGGAATGACAAGGGTTTGTGTCCCAGCTATATAGTATATTTGAAAATCATAAATTAATCATTTTCTAAATTTGTTCTCAAAATTTTGTAACAAATCATTTTTCCGTCACATTTCACAAATCAAATCGAAGCTTATGCGTCGCTTGCATTCATTTTAAATTCTTAGTAACCTTTTTTTGGGAGAATGCTTAAATATTTGGCTGGAATCTTCGTCAGTCCGCGCAAAGATTACGCGAATGGTCGCTTCAAGATTCCGCATCCGAAGAAACTGGCCGCCAAGAGGAAGTCGCCCCCGGTGAAGATATCCACGAGGAGCGTCATCAATGGCGGCAGGTCGGCAAACGGGAGGCTCAAGACGGAAAATAGAGCCGTATGGCGACGTCGAGAGGGCAATCCCCACCTGCCGCGTCCACACAGCCGATCCTCCCAGAAAGCCATAGGGATCCGCCTGGATCCCATCAGCTACATCGTAAATGTGCCCAATTCCACTTCATCGCTCGACGACGACGAGGAGGAGGAGCCTGTGTCGCAAGTGCCTAACGCAGAAAACAATCTTAAGGTTCGGAGGTATCGGAAAAAGGATTTCGAATGTCTGATTCCACCGCCAGTTAGTCGCGTCCCGAGTTGGACGGGTCCTTTGAATGCCAGTCCCTTCAACCAACTGGATGAGCAGGATTCCATCGCTGGGGATGCGGACGCCATGGCCTGGAATGCGATTTGTTTGCCAGATGATTTTTGGTCGGAGGATTCGGACTCAGAAATCAATAGAAAGTTGAGTAAAATCAATGTCTTTTAATATACTCAAAATTTAGTTTTAATATTCAGTTAACCATTCAGTAAAAACTTATTATGTACGACATTTTACAAGTTAATGAGAGCATGTAAAGAAATTGTATACTTAGTAAATAGCAATACCCTACAAATTAAGCACTATTTTTTAAACGTATTTTCAAATAAATTGATTTTGTGACTTAACAAACATATTAAACGCGCCACCTTACAAACAACAAGCATGACAATCGGCGCTGCCAGATAGACCGAGGCGCTAAGTGAAAATTAGTACATTTTTGGCACTGTACATGTGCATTCAATATTTTGATTTTACTTTTCACTATTATTGCTGCAAATAATCAGAGAACTGACTGCATAATGAACGTCAGCGCTGATTTCAAGCCGGTACCCACGCGAGCAGCGTTGGCACTGCAGCAGAAGCAGGAGAACACCGAATTCCAAGCACACGTCTTCCACGAACCGCAGTTTTCATCGAAAAGTGGAGCAAAAAAGCAGGACGACGGCGCGCAAAAGTCGCACAAAACCAAGGAGGGCGGCATCGAACTGAATCCCGAATTCGATATCAAGAAGGCGCGCCACGAAGTGCTCAATTTTGCGATCAAAAACCAACGTGTGATCAAAAACAAGACCAAAATGGAAATGTTTCAGCTGGTCAAGCTGGGCGCCAAGCCGCTGAAGAAGGCGTCGAAGAACTACAAGGAGCTGAAGGACGAACGCCAGCGGCTGAAGAATATTCGCGAGGAGCGCAAGAAGTTCCATCAGTTGGGCAAAAATCAAACGGGCGCCGCAAGCGTCAAATGCCGCACCAAATCGCAAAAGGAGCGCAACGACAAGAGGCGCGCGCCCGTTTCGCACATCGATCAGCACTACGGCAAGGCGCAGCCCAAGTTTAAGACGAGAAAATAGTTGTTTACCTAGCTCTTAGTTTAATACTAAAACTAGCTTAGTCAAAGGATGGCATTGTTTAAAAATCTATTCCTTTTCTAGCCCTAACGTCAGGCTTAAGTTAGGCAATAAATAACTATACCAGCACTGCCAGCATCTTTAACTGTATAAATAACAATTTAAATATTTAAACCAATTTAAAATATGATCACTTAATTTAGTGCATATTTTTGCGGCCAGGTGGCAGCTTCGCGCTTGCAAGTTGACTTGCCATATTTCTCGCCAATAAGCGCATTTTCCGCGTTACCCAACACGTCCACTTTGTTGATACGTGATTACGTGAATTATTTTTGCGAATTAAAAGCCGCAAGCTAGCCAGCAGCCATCCAGTGCAACATGTTCTCGCCCTCACGTGCCCTGCGCCCAGCCCTTAGCCGCTGCTACAGCCAGATCAAGGGCGGACCCGTTTCCAGCGGCGGCAGACCCAGCGCTCCAGGATCTCCAGCTGTATCCTCGTCATCGGGCGGCGCATCCTCGCCATCGGTTGTGGGACTGACCAGCAACTGCGTGAAACCGAGCAGCGGACCCGTCGGACCAGGTGCCTCCGCCACCGGTGGCTACAAGGTGCCCGAATACTACAGCTTCAATCGCTTCAGCTACGCCGAGGCGGAGGTGGAGATGGCCAAGTACCGCTGCCCACAGCCCTCGGCCCTCAAGTAGATATAGACCAATTGTTGATGTTAAATAAAAGAAATGCCAATTAAAGAGGAAAGCTGAGAATTAGGAAATCGGTGGTTAACCAATCTGTGGCCGTCGGGCCAGCTGGGCTGGCAGACATTTTGCAGCACTGGCCGACCGACCGACCGACGCTTTACAACACCGAAGCGCAGCAACCCTCCCCTCTCTATCCAGTTCCATTTTTCCATCGACAGCAAATCATTTCGAGCGCGCGAATCGTAATCGTGATAATCGTGTCAGAAAGCAAATACAATTTGGTGCGCACATTCAGCTGTTGCAGTTGCAGACGAGCCAAACGATTTGTGTCGTCGATCGCGTGGAATTTCGCGTGCAAAACGCCGAAAAAGGCCCTCGAGAAAAGTAAAAACACACAGGGCCGCCGTGCATGTGTGTGTGTGGTACAGTTGGGTAGAAAAACATCGCCATCGCGCGTTGCCACCTGGTTGCGTTGCTCCTCTCACTCTTTCTCGTTCCCTCGCATTTATAATTTTTTTTTCTTGTTCCGCCACCATTGCCACCACTTTTTCTGTTCTGCTTTCTGTGCAGCAGCTCAGTTGTTCGGTTCGGTTGTTGTTATTGTGTTGTGCATTCTGGCGTTTTGAAAACAACCGAAATAGCAATAGGCAATCTCTTGCCCAAAAAGGAAGAAAATAAAAAAACAGTTGCCCATTAAGAGTGGCCATCCGCAGCAGCAGTAGCAGAGTTGCAGTGAGAGAACAATAAGCGAAAGAGAGAGCGCGGGCTTGTGAAAGTGCCAGCGAAAAGTGCGATTAAATTGAAGGCAATCTAAACGCCCGAGAAAATGTTAAGCGATTTTCGAAGGTAAGTTGCTGAATTTCAATCAAACGATATTCTCATCGCTCCATATTCCTACGTATGTGTGTGTGTGTGCATGTAGCTCTATGTATGTCGTGTGTGTGCCTGCGTGTGCATGTGTGTGTGCAACGACTGGCGCGCGAAAAAGTGACGAAAATAGGCGCTAGAGTTGCCAGAGTACATTACACACATATCAGTGGAATACAGTGGGCCCTGGCTAGGCGATACGTGTGCAATGTTGTAACTTTCCAATAATGCCGCGTACTTGAATTTCCAATTTCCATTGCGTCATTTGGAAAAAATTACTAATTGCATATGGGTGAATCACACGATCCCGCTAGCCACGATCCACTGTACTCATCCTATATGGTCACAATGTAGCTAATAATCCATTCCGCCTCTTGCCCACGATTCCAGCTACCCATGAAAGATGCGAGCTGGAAAAAAGGAGGCAGCTGAAAGCGTCAAGACACGTAATTGCATTGTCTACGTGAGGAATCTGCACGAGGAGCCGTCTTTGCGTAAAGGCACGCCATCCGGCCAACTGAAAAGGAGGGATACCCAAGGGGAGGTGCAGCAGGAGCTGCGAGGGACCCGCTCAAGACGTCAATCCGTCGTCCAGGAGAAGCTCACTCCGCGGACCAGGCACGCTGTGAAGCCAGCAGCGTTATCGCCATCATCATCGCCGCCATCGGCGCGTTCCAAGCTCATCAGGGAGTCGGCCGTCAAGGAGCAGCCATCCAGCAATCTGGCCAAGCGACGCGGCAATGTGCTGCTGGGAGGCAGCAGTCATCACCTGTCCATTAGTGCCCACAAGCTGGGTCTGGTCAAGCCACAGCGACGGCGATCGATTCAAGCGGAGACGCCCAAGATGTTCAAAATGGTGTCCAGCAAGCGTATATCGGCGAGTCCGCCGCCCACCATTGCGGCCAGTCGTTCGCGCCGATCGATCAAACCGAATCCAAAGTATCTCAGCGAGGATATAGTGACGCCAAAGTACGTGGCCGCCCTGTCCGATGGCGGTGGCCAGTCCTTCGGCAGTCGCGGCAGGCGGACCAAGCGTCTGTTTTCGAACGACGATGAAATCAGCGATATGATGGAACTCGATGAGGACGATGATGACGAAGTGGCGGACGCCGCCTTCAATCCGCAGCTGCACAAGTCCGACGAGGACGACGACGACGATATAAGCGAGGCCGAGTACGAGCAGGAGCTGCGACGCAAGCAGCCGCCCGTCAAGCGTGGACGTGGACGTCCACCGAAGGCGAAAAATGTCAATGCCAATGCCAGCGCGACCAGTGCCGGCAATCTGACTTCCACCAGCGGCGCCACACCGAAGATATCCATAAATTCGAGCAGCGGCCGCACTGCGTCCACTAGCCTGCAGCAGATGCGTCGCACAATGGCCACGAATATGGCCAAAAGCAATGCCAGCATGATAGACGGATCGGGCACGGACAAGCGCACTGCGTCCGCCACGGCCAAACGTAAAATGGACACTAGCGAAAACGAGAGTCCTGTGCCACGAAAGCGCATAATCATATCGGGCGGCTCCCAGCAGCGCAGCGGACCGGCCGTGGTGAATGGCGCCACCAGCAAGATGAGCGCGCAAAGTGCGAGCACGGCGCGACCCAAGGTGGGCCAGGCGGGCAGTGTGTCAGCCAGGATGCTGCCACAGCGACGCGGCAGCAGTAATAAGATAAACTCATCGGCGAACTCCAATTCGAATTCGATCAGATCCACGTCCGCAACGCGCTCAACTGGCGGTGGTGGTGGCAAGGGTGGCAATAGCAATGATGCGAAAAACGATTCCGAATCGGAGGATATGCCCACATTCACCATTGTGAACATCGATGACATTATCAATCAGGACGATGTGCTCATTTCCAGATCAAACACTGCTATGGCCTCCGCAGCCGGCGTTAATCCAATCAAAAAGGTCGCTTTGGGCAGGCCCCGTACCAAGAATATCGGCACCGGCCATTCGGGTGCCGGCGATAAGAAATCCATCACTGTCAACAACACACAGAAATCCCTGCCCGCTGCTGTGAATCAAAATAACACGACGGCGGGCAATCAGGCCAAGCGCATCAAGATCCTGGCCAGCAACAGTAGTGTCAATACCAAAATGGGACCCGTGCATATCCAGAGTCAACTGTCCAAGCCCCGGCCCAGGATACTCAACGCGGAAATGGGCAAGAAGACGCAGTCGATGAAGCCGCTGATGAGCATGGGCAAGGAGCTCTGTCCCACGGACGTCGACACCGAAGAGGACGATCCGGATCCAGATCTCGATTTCGATATCGATAATATACCGATATCTATTGTGACCCGTAAGAATGCCAATGCCAATGCCAAGCCCAAGCAGGTGACGACGACGACGACGGTGGCGTCGTCGGCGGCGGCTGCTCCAGCAGCATCCGCGGTCAACAAGTTGAACAACAATCGGCGCAATGTGCTGTCCACGACAGCGTCGTCGGTGAATGCGCGGATTGCGAACCGGAGGCTGAGCAATCTGCTGGCCGATAACGATGTCCAGACGGTGTTCAAGAAGCCGAGCGTGCTTCCCCAGCGTCGCAGCAAGGAGAACCATTTGCTGCTGCAGCAGGAGCAGCAGCTCGACAAGGAGCAGACAACGCTGCGCGAAATATTGCCTACCGGCGGTGGCGACGATTCCAACAGTCCAAAATACTTTCCGCCCGAGACCACAACGTTTCACGAGGAGGATGGCCGTGTGGTGAAGAAGATCACCTGCTACGAGACGTGGAATGTGGTTAGCACGGACAAGGAAACGTCGTCGAAGGTGACGCGCCAGCAGAGCACCTGCCTGGAGCTGGCGCTGGTCAAGCTGGCCAATGTGGCGTCACGGATTAGGGTGCCATCGGGCAAATGGACCAGCAAGGTGACGCTGTACAAGGTTGCGCCGTCGGTGATGCCCCGCCAGACAATGACCATCTTTACGGGCGATCTCAAGGCGTACAACATACTCGAGGAGGACCGCCACAAGTACCAGCCGTCGTGCGTGCTCTTCCGGCGCGCCGTCGTCGACAAGAACAAGTGTCGGGTGCCCTACGATCGGGCCGTCATCTTCAAGAACAAGTGCTTCTATACGAACATCGATGGCAAGCATGTAAATCTGTTGGGCGCACCCGAGACGGTTGCCACCGTCAAGGATGTGGAGATCCTGCTGGACGTCGTCGATCGCCTATCGATCAGCAGCAATATTGTCGAGCTGGTCAACGCCAAGTGAGCGTGGAGTCCTGGTCCACGCTGGCCACATGAAGAGCACGTATCACATTGTAAAAATAATTCACACACAGCACTCCCCTGCCCATCCCCCTCCCCCTACACACCCACAAACACAAACACAAACAAACAAAGCGGACACTCGATAATTCGTTTTATGCAGTAGTTGTATTAAAACGGATGCAAGTTTTTTTTTTGTAAAACCATTAACTTAGTTTTAATAGCTAGTGTAGCGTAAATTTATGTATATTTATATATGTATGTATATACATATATACATATATACATATATACATATATATATATATATATCTCGTATATTCTAAACAGCGGACGGACATACATAAATACAGGAAGCAGATGTATCTATGTAATATAAACTAAACTAAAGAAAACAGTTAATCGTAAAATGCTCGCCCAACTCTCGAAGTGATTGCGAACTTCCGGGTGGTCGAGGTATATCAATTATGATTTTAATTTTAAGTGCGTTGGATTACATAGCCCCCCTTCGCCTCCTTTTTTTTTAAATTGCTATTATCGTGGTCGATTTAATAATATAAAACCGGGCGTACATGTGCCTACGCCCGCGTGGAGGACTAGCCAGTAAGTTAGTCGAGTGTATATCTAAGTGATCCCAATTCAAAGCATACAAATAAAAGCGAAAACTGATTTAAATAACGAGCGCCATAGCGTGATAAATGGCGGGCGGGGTTATCTGGAAATCGGGCAGCTATAAATAAACTGCGGCCAACGATGGAGATTTCCGTGGGAAAAGCTATAGAAGATAAGGAACGCAGGCTTCAAGTGGATGGATGGATCAGTTTCCTTGGTCAAGTTTCCAGGAAAAGGATATGGACTACTATTAAACAGGAAGCTCTTCAATTATGATACATAATTATATGGTAAATTAATAGAATTAAGAGTTTAATATATCTGTAGTTTTAGATTCTACATGTTTTATGTAATGGAAATTGCTATTTTTGTTAAATTACAATAAATATTTGGTTTTGAATAAGTATTCAAATTAAACGATATTTATCGATAACTTTGGTATTTAATTTCAAAAGTGCTTGAATTACATTCAAATTGTAAAGCAAATATCGTTAGAGAGAGCATTTCCACTAGAAATGAAATACATTGTAGTTTCAAGTTGTTTTGCATGCGCTTTTTCGGAAAATTCGTTTGAGAAATTGTTAAGAATGATCGAAATCGAATCGGTCTGGCAGCGCCGGCAGTGTGACCAGCTGCCCGGCGCTTTGGCATTCCGTGCGTGACGAGCGGCTAACACACTGTTTTTTTTTAGTCTCAAAATTCTAACAAATTTATTGATAAACTAGCAATATGCTCGTTTCGCCCCACCCCCGCTGCGTGCACCGATATTAAAGCGCCCCAAATCGTGCTAATGGAGCAATATCGACGCCGTGCAAATCGACGAATTAACAGCCGCCGCTTCCATTGAATCGAAATACCCAGCCCAAAAAAAAGAGAAAGAAAAAGTAAAAGAAACGCGTGCGAGAGCGAGAGGGCTAGAGCGACCAGGGGGAGAAAAGCAAAATCGAGTGAATTTTGTTTGTTGTATCGGCTTTTCCCTGGATTAATCCCGTTTTCCCTGTGATTTTCCCCCACCAACTTTCCACGCCACCTCCCCCTCGCATCCATCGCATTTCGTTTTGATCGCGTTTTATATCGTCGAGGAGTTTTCCCGGGGATTTTCGCAGTCGGCGCAGCTAAAATGGACGCGGACAGGGGCGGTGGGCAGGAGACGAAGGTGATATACCACATCGACGATGAGACGACGCCGTATCTGGTGAAGATCCCCATTCCATCCGCCCAGGTGACGCTGCGCGATTTCAAGCTGGTGCTGAACAAGCAGAACAACAACTACAAGTACTTCTTCAAGTCAATGGACGCCGATTTCGGTGTGGTCAAAGAGGAGATAGCCGACGACTCCACCATACTGCCCTGCTTCAATGGGCGAGTGGTGTCCTGGCTGGTCTCCGCCGACGGTACCAATCAGTCTGATAACTGCTCCGAGCTGCCAACCAGTGAGTGCGAACTGGGCATGGGTCTGACCAACAGGAAGCTACAGCAGCAACAGCAGCAGCATCAGCAGCAACAGCAGCAACAACAGCAACAGCACCAGCAGCAGGTCCAACAGCAGCAGCAGCAGGTGCAGCCTGTCCAGCTGGCGCAGCAGCAACAGCAGCAGGTGCTCCATCACCAGAAGATGATGGGCAATCCGCTGCTGCAGCCGCCACCGCTCACATATCAATCGGCATCCGTGCTCTCCAGCGATCTGGACTCGACCAGTCTCTTTGGCACCGAATCCGAATTGACGCTGGACCGCGACATGACCGACTATAGCAGCGTGCAGCGATTGCAGGTGCGCAAGAAGCCGCAGAGGCGCAAAAAACGGGCGCCCAGCATGTCGCGCACCTCCTCGTACAGCTCCATAACCGACTCGACCATGTCCCTAAATATCATTACCGTCTCCATCAACATGGAGGCGGTCAACTTTCTGGGCATATCCATTGTCGGCCAATCGAATCGCGGCGGCGACGGCGGCATCTACGTGGGCAGCATCATGAAGGGCGGCGCAGTGGCACTCGATGGACGCATCGAGCCGGGCGACATGATCCTGCAGGTGAACGATGTCAACTTCGAGAACATGACCAACGACGAGGCGGTCCGTGTGCTGAGAGAAGTGGTCCAGAAGCCGGGACCCATCAAGCTGGTGGTGGCCAAGTGCTGGGATCCGAATCCCAAGGGCTACTTCACCATTCCGCGCACGGAGCCGGTGCGACCCATCGATCCCGGTGCCTGGGTGGCGCACACCCAGGCCCTCACATCGCACGACAGTATTATTGCCGACATTGCGGAGCCGATCAAGGAGCGACTGGACCAGAATAACCTCGAGGAGATCGTTAAGGCGATGACGAAGCCGGACAGCGGCCTGGAGATCAGGGATCGCATGTGGCTAAAGATAACGATTCCCAATGCATTTATCGGCGCCGATGCGGTCAATTGGGTGCTAGAGAATGTGGAGGATGTGCAGGATAGGCGGGAGGCGCGAAGGATCGTCTCGGCGATGCTGCGCAGCAATTACATCAAGCATACGGTCAATAAGCTGACCTTCTCGGAGCAGTGCTACTACGTGGTGAACGAGGAGCGCAATCCCAATCTGCTGGGCCGAGGACATCTGCATCCGCACCAGCTGCCGCACGGGCATGGCGGCCATGCGCTTAGCCATGCGGACACCGAGAGCATCACCAGCGACATCGGGCCGCTACCGAACCCGCCCATCTACATGCCATACTCGGCCACGTACAATCCAAGTCACGGCTATCAGCCGATCCAGTACGGCATCGCCGAGCGACACATCTCGTCGGGATCGAGTAGCAGCGATGTGCTGACCAGCAAGGATATCTCGGCGTCGCAGAGCGACATCACCTCGGTGATCCATCAGGCCAATCAGCTGACCATCGCCGCCCATGGCTCCAACAAATCCTCCGGCTCCTCCAATCGCGGCGGCGGCGGAGGAGGCGGCGGTGGCGGCAACAATACCAACGATCAGGACGTATCCGTATTTAATTACGTATTGTAGAAACCTTTCTTTTTGCAATCAAATTGTGTTTTTAATTAATTAAATTAAATATGTACGATTATTCTTTTTTATATACGAGTATACAAAGCAAGCAAACAGCAAACCACAATATAATAATTATAATTATAATAATAATAATAATAATAATACTTATGTATATGTATGGTATGTGTAAGTCATAGAAAAGAACGCGAAACACCCAGCCGCAACGAGTCAAGGATCAGCGAGGGCTCGTGAGGCAGCAGGAGGAGCAGCACAGGGATATCCGTGTCCGGCAGCAATCGGTTGTGGACCCGATCAGATCAGATCAACTGAGATATATGATATATGATATATATATATATATATATATATATAGGAACGGATGATGCGCAGCGGAGCGGAGCAGCAGGAACGGCAGCACGACGGGCGAGAATGATTTTGAATAAAGTTCTAAGAATTTAGTAATCACAAAGTAAATAAATACAAATAAAATGAATAATCGATGGCTTTTCCATTTTGCATGAGGTCGGCTTCATTATCGCATTTCAGCTGTTTTCAAGTGCAAATCTAATTGCCAAGAAGATTTTTAAAATATTCCTAAGACATATTAAGGTTTGTTCGAGCATTGAGGAATATTCATTAAAAAAGAAAGCTAAGTTGTGTTAGTTCTTATTCCTTTGTATAGATTAAAAATATTTAAACACTTATTAAAGCCGACAAACTTTGATTAGCCCAACTTTGCATCCTGAAAAGTAAAAGTCTCAACAAGATAATATTGTTCTTCCCCCAAAACCAAACAATGCGCCATCGAGAACAATCCTCGAAGTTGTGTGCACTCGCAGCAGAAACATTCCGGGCATGGGTGTGCACTTCATAAAGAAAAGAATAATGAAACCTATAAATAGAAAATCCATTTCGAGCAGCAAATGCATTCAATTCAACCGCCCAGCTCGGCCACTTTGCAACACTAAACCCGAAAATCGATAGCAACGAACGTGCGTGCTGTTCGATAAGCACGCCAAGGCAATTTATCGCTTTCTTTCCAGAAAGTTCGCCAAGCCAATAAGTTCTGCTGTGGGGAGAAACGCAAATTTCCAGTTAATTTGGATTGTTTAAATCCGAGAAAACGATGGCAACGGATGTGGAGCCGGCGGCGAATACGGTGGACAAGTTCTCCGCCAACGCTGAGGAGCTGGAGGGCTACTATCTGATGCTGGAGGCGGGAAATATTCCGGAATTGCAGTGGCAATTTCCGGGACGCAGGGCTCCTTCGCCGGAGGCGGGATCTGGCGGCAATAGCAAAGAACTCGAGCAGGCCACCGACGCCATTGAGCAGGAGTAAGAACAACTGCAGCAGCATCCGAAGGTTAACATAGCTTATGATTGATTTTCGTGGCTCTGCAGACCGCAGAAGGCCAACGATTTTGATTTCAGCGACGATGTGGCCCCCACCCAGATGCGCGTCCGCAGCCAGACGTCCACGCCAAAGTCGGCCAAAAAGAAGACGGCCAACTTCGCCGGCGTCATGGAGACGCTGAAGAAGAAGAACGCAGAGAGCTCATAGCACACGCCGAAATTCTGATGCTGATCCGCCCCAGGCAACCGGTTGCAGATCGTACTCTATCGCCATGCGGACTAGCCTACAAGCATCAGTCGTCTTGCAGCCATCGAGAGTAGGCGCTGTGAAGCTCTACTGCAAATCGGATCAATGTAAGGATTTAGAAAGAGTTTGAACTTCAACTCACTTAAGATTTAAATTACCATATTTATAGTTAGCATTTAGAGAGGAAGTTTCAACTTCAAAAAATGGACTTACTATGACCTCTATTAGTTAGTATCTAAAGAGGAAGTTTATACTTCAAATCAAAGGCGTGTAATGACTTAAATCACCATATGACTAGCTTGTAGCATAAATTGCAGCAGTCTTTGGACTTCTGAGAACTCAACTCAGACCATATATGTAACTAGCTTTTAAGGTTGTTAACTGCCATTGCATTGGTCAGTTCTTCATTTTAGACTAAGAACTTGTAATTGAGAAGATAGCCTAGAACTAATCAACTTATGTTTAAGCAGAGGGATGTGTATCTGATCCTTAATTAGCACTTAGGAAATTTACGTTCTAAATGATAATTATCCTTATTTGATCTATTATGACAATATTCTTGATAGTATTGTCCGAAACCGACGTTTGAAGACTAGAATATAGGAAAGAACGGATGTAAATTTATATCCAAGTCGGGTAAAGCGGAAACCTAGATAGGCAACTGGAAATCAGTCAACTTCTGTACATACAAGAACTGAATTTCACAAATAGCTGTTAAAACTAGAATATAGAATATAGTATAAAACAGATGTAAATTTAAATTTAAGACGAGTAAAGCAACTGGAGATCAGTCAACTTCTGTACATACGAAAACTGAATATAGAATAGAATTAGAATATAGAATAGAATTAGAATATAGAATAGAATTAGAATATAGAATAGAATTAGAATATAGAATATAATTAGAATATAGAATATAGTATCGAACGGATGTAAATTTAAATCCAAGGCGCGTAATGCTAATTACTAGATAGGCAACTGGAGATCAGTCAACTTCTGTACATACAAGAACTGAATATAGAATAGAATTAGAATATAGAATATAATTAGAATATAGAATATAATTAGAATATAGAATATAGTATCGAACGGATGTAAATTTAAATCCAAGGCGCGTAAAGCTAATTACTAGATAGGCAACTGGAGATCAGTCAACTTCTGTACATACAAGAACTGAATATAGAATAGAATTAGAATATAGAATATAATTAGAATATAGAATATAGTATAGAACGGATGTAAATTTAAATCCAAGGCGCGTAAAGCTAATTACTAGATAGGCAACTGGAGATCAGTCAACTTCTGTACATACAAAAACTGAATATAGAATAGAATTAGAATATAGAATAGAATTAGAATATAGAATATAATTAGAATATAGAATATAGTATAGAACGGATGTAAATTTAAATCCAAGGCGCGTAATGCTAATTACTAGATAGGCAACTGGAGATCAGTCAACTTCTGTACATACAAGAACTGAATATAGAATAGAATTAGAATATAGAATATAATTAGAATATAGAATAGAATTAGAATATAGAATATAGTATAGAACGGATGTAAATTTAAATCCAAGGCGTGTAGAGCAGATTACTTAGTTATTAGGCAACTAGAGATTACTCAACTTCTTCAAACAGCTTTTAGCTGTGCTGATTAGTTGCTCTAGTAAACGATCTTAAACAATGGCTACTTCTCCTTATGAACTAAAAATAGACTTCTAAGAATTTTGACAAACAAAGGAAAACGTAACTCTATCCCTTTCGTTTCCGTAGGAAAACCTTATATATAATAAGATGATATGATAATATGATATATGATGTTATGTATAGATTGGAATTCCCATATGGAAATGATAAAATAAATGCATATGCTGCGAACTCAATGGTTTGCAGTTAATAAAAGTTCGCATTTAAACACGTAAGAAAATTGATTTATTTCGGAAATATCCTTTCTCGTTAACAGCAATAATAAGTTATTGTGCCTGCGGGTGTGTGGTTGTGCATATACCGGCTTGTATAGTGGCTTGTATAGCTTGTAAATATATAATTCGTTTCTGTTTCGAAGTATTGTAGGTTAAAATGGCATTTGATCAACATTAATTGACATACCTTACGACTATATGTGCACATGTTACATTTTTTTTTGTTTTTATTTTTTCGTAGATTAGGCGGTTCGACTAAGTCGCCGAACAGAACAACAGATCGCAGCATCCTTTCGATCCTGTCGACGTCCATTCATTTTGTAAATTACCGTGTGTTGCCGTTTCGCGATTAAACCCTTAACTAATTTAATTATTATTTACACGTTATATTTAATTTAGTTTTGTTTAGTTTAGTTCAGTGTTTATGCGTGTGTGGGCATTACAAAAAAATTGAAGCTCAAGCTTAACAATATTTAACAAAGTTGTCTAAAATGTATAACACAAAGTAGGGTTGAGAATTTGTTTATACATATACATTTTTTTTTTTTTTTTTTTTTTGGATATATTAATTTAAAACTGATATATATATACATATATCATATAAAGTGTGGACTTTCGCTTAGTCAAGATTGGGGGCGTAATGACAGTGGAGGTAGGGGGCGTGGCCAGTGGTAAGCACAATCAAATAAAACTAAGATCTGGCGAGAATCCAAACAGGCTTGCGATGGCGTGAGTGTTCCGGATTTGGTATGGTGGATGATGGATGAATGGTTGGTTGGTTGGGGTCAATGTGATTCTTCCGATAGCGCTTTAAGCCAAGGATTTCGTCAAGTGGTTTTTGGGATCTGGCTTGTGTTGTTTTAAAAACGTACATTTTAAATGCTAACATCTTAAAAGACCCTATGCCTAAGCGTGTGTGTATATCATTTCATTCAGTTGTCAGCAGTCACTCGGCATCCGCCGGCTGATTCGTCGGCGACTGGTGTCCATCCGTCGGGTGCGTCACCTTGGTGGCCACCTCCTTTGTGATGATGTCCACGATGGTCGCGAAACTGGGCCGCGAACGGGGCGTGGCATGCCAGCACAGCTGCATCAGGTCGTAAATGAAATCGGGACAACTGGCCGGACGATTTAAGCTGTAAGCAAACGGAATTACATTAGGCGACATTGGTATTCACATCGAATTACACAAGATAACTCACCGTTCGCCGCTCTGAAGGCGATTGAGGAAATCCTCCTGCGATGTCTGGATCGGCACCAGGTTGGGCTCCTCGCCGCGCGAGAACATTTCGAAGAGCGTCACGCCGTAGCTCCAAACATCCGAATACGATGAGAATCTGCAGGTGGAGATGGCCTCCGGAGAGTACCTGTCCAATGGAAAGCAGAGATATTCAGTTGCGAAAGTGGCCCACATCAATCCAGCTTCATATTCCTTACCATCTAATGGGAATATCCCGCTTGCTTTTCGCATAGTAATATCCATCGGAATTGGCAAACTGCGCCAGGCCGAAGTCTGAGATTTTGACGCAGTCCCCATCGCCGTTGTGGTCCACCAAAATGTTGCGGGCGGCCAGGTCGCGATGGATCAGTCCCATGTCGGACAAGTATTTCATGCCCTGCGGTGAGAAGTATTTGGATTAAGTACTTGATCAAAGGGAATATCACTTCTAAAGTCATAAACATGAATTTTTTTGTACCAAAGCTGTTGTTTTTTTTTTCTTTTTGTCGAAAATGGTCAGTTTTTTGGCCACATCTTGGGTTGTTGTAGCCCAAACATGGATTGTCATACCTCGTTACGCTCGTATTTTGATTCCCAATCGATTGGGGTTCAAAATGGAAACTTTTAATTTTTTGAGATTTTTTGCAAATTTTGATGATGTTACCCCTTACAAAAAATTCAAAAATATGCGAAAATTATGAATTTACCAAATTCAAAAAAAAGTAATAGGATTTGTTAATTGGGATCATAAGCTCTAAAAAGCAGGCATTCCCTTCGACATTTGACCATTTTTGGCCAAGTTATGATGAAAAAACCCTCGAAATAATTGTAGTTTTTCCTTTGAGTTTCACCCTTTTTTCCCCGGAAAACTAGTTCCGTTCCAAAATGTTAGCAAATCATATTCATATTCATATTCGAGTGGACGCGGGCACTTACATTTGCAATGTCTAAAGCGAAGCTGACGAGGCGTGGATTATTGAGATTGGGTGCCGTGAAGCGCAGGTAGATGTCGAAGGAACCGGATTGCAGGTACTCCATGATGATGCAGTGCGACTTCTCTGCCCAATACTTGAACTTGACTATGTTCGGATGACTGAGGGTGCGCATGATGCCGATCTCGCGATGAAAGTCGGTCGACACCTGCATGGTGTTCAGCATTTTGATGGCCACCTGCTCGCGCGGCTGATCCTTGTCGTTGAACTCCAGATGACCCTTGTAGACAGTGCCATAGTGACCGCGCCCGATCATGTTCTCCATGTTGTAGATCACTCGACATTCGCTGGTCAGCGGTATGACCATCAACATATTCGAACGCGGAAAGGGTAGGAAGGCTAGGTCGCTTCTATCGAACACGGCCTCGTCTCCAGTTCCATCTGGAACGAAAAAAAAGAGGAATGTATGCCAATCTCTTGACGCTTTCGCTTGCCCAACTTACTCGTTGCGATCTCGGGTGGCGGCATATAATTGGGCAGAATTTCCGACCTGATCGTGTTGAGGCGCGAGAAAATGTCGTGGTGACTGAAGCGCTTGGTCTCATCATCGGACCAGCCATCCATGATTGTCTCGAATATCGGCGCCGGACAGATGTCCTGATCGAGCATCTTGAGTATGTTGCCATCGAGATTTTTCTGCCTGAGTAGCTGCTCCTGGCGCAGTGTGCTCAGATCTTCCTTGCAGCGCGAGAAGATCTCGTATATGGTGGTAGCGAAGGCCCACAGCTGGGCAAACTGATCCGTTTTGGCCGCCTGCAAATTGCGATAATACTTAACAGGTATCCATGGCGAACTGAAAGTGGAGATTGAATGATGTTATAAAGTTCTTTAAAGTTTGCTTTTTGCTATTCTTATCAAAGAGTATGACCAAACGAGAAAATGATTAGGCGGAAGTTGTCGGCTACTCACTCGGATTCTTGGAAGGGACGCGGATAGCCGGGATCGCTGATTTTCGCGTCTAGCACGTACGAATTCGGATCGTACTTGGTCACGTACAGATTACTGCATCGTATGTAGTTGTGGATAATCTTGTTGTCCTCCAAATAGTGCATGCCGCGCACCAATCCGTGCATCAGGTCCAGTAGACAATGCAGCGTTACATTGGGCGTCGAGTGCAGGAACTTGTTGAGCGGACCATACCGCGAATACTCCATGACCATCGTGTACGGATCGGCGAGCGTTAGGCCGTACAGCTTGAGGAACTGCGGCGACTGGATGAGGCTCCATGTCTGCGCCAATCGAAAGAACTCCATAAAATTGCCGTCGCTCTTCAGCATCTTCATCGTCACGGACACATCCTTGACGGGACTCTGTTGGATCCAATCGCCGCGCATCGTAAACATCATGCCATCGTCGCTAAGCGAAATCGAATCTGCAAAAGGCGAGCGATTAGAACGAAGCAAGGCAATTGAATATATACAGTATGACCCACCTGGATACCACTGCAGATCCGTTCTGGGATTGAAAATCTGCGGATTGCGGCGCTGCAGCTCCGCCTCGCTCAGTTGCAGGTCAGTCTTTTTGGCCTTTAGGTTCTTTGGCAGCAGCAGTAGCAGCAGCGGCGGCTTGTCGTACTTGGAGGCGGGTATGCGATAGCGATCGGGACTGTCCGCTTGGATGATGTGCGCCACTTCGTGCAGCGAGTTCAGTACGTGCTCGCCGTTGTTGTAGCTAAGCTTCCACTGCGAGTCCTTGCGCCCGATCCTGAATGTCTCCGTCTTGCAGCGCTCCTGATCGGTTTTCTTGGCCATGCTGCAAAGGTAGAGGATTTTCGCATGAGATAAAACCGATCACATTTCATTTGGGCATCATGAATCACGACAGGCAATCAGTAAGCGAAACAATTGGCCACATAGCGCACACAGCATTGTTGTGTATCATGTGGCATTGCATACAGAAATGTTTGTAAGCCTGATAACCGGCGTGGAAGTAACTGATAGTGTGAACGCGCGCGTGTACTCACATTTTGGTGTTGATATCAATGTAGTATATGTTGTATTCTCGATCGCATTCGCGTACAATATAGCTGCCGCACTTGTCCCCGTTCTCGTGCAGCTTCATCAGCGAATAGGCACCGCCGATCGGACCATGGCAGTGGAGGGAGCTCAGCTCCTCCAGGGAGGGCGTGCGGTACGAGTGGCACAGATCCTGCATCCATTTGCTCGACAATCTGCAAGGGAAACGGATGGGAAATATGAGTAAAAGCTTCGCTCATTTGTTGAATTGTTATTATTATTATTATGTTTGCATTTGCAAAGTGATTCATAGCTGGGAATCAATTGTTTCAATTATGCGCGCAATTGAGTCCTAAAAATGAGCATGCAAATAATCAACTTTATTGAGAAGTACTTAAGTATATTGGACTGCAGATTGACGCAGTGCGTTCTTTTCAATTCCCCATGCGATATAAATAGTAGTGTAACATTTAAATGCGATTAGTGCGGAATTATTTAATTAAGTTAACTGGAGAAATCTCCTGCAAGCATTTAGTTTCAAATTTCTTGCTTGTTTTTTTTTTAGTCTGATAACAAAAATCGACACAATAACTTAGTTTAAACAAACTTTTGGGCTGTGGATTTAAACAAAAAAAAGGAAGCATTTCAAGCACTGTACTTAGTCGCGTTATCAAATGTCATATTTATGTGGGAATCATAAACTGTGTAATGGCTTGTAAGTGGAATTATTTAGCGTTTGCCATTGTATAATGTTATGAAATGAGTTCGTGGAATTAATGGCTTGATGGTTTTTTTTAAATCAATGGATGTTTAAAAGAAACAATTGATCAATTTGATTAAGAACATTGGGCACTGATTATTTACTACTTTCTGGGAAAAAAGAACAGATTAATAGCTGAAATTTAGGTGGAAGCAGTCTGAAGCTCACCGAGTACGAGTGGACAACTCACCTGATGTAGATGCCCAGGTAGGAGATGAAGGACTTCATCTCCTTCTCGGTCTGGAACTGCATCTCGTAGCCCTTGGGCAGGCCAACGATTTCCAGTCGCACAGAGGTGTCGTTGATTTTGGAGATCATAAAAATTCCCTCCACGGCTCCAACCAGGATCCACTGCAGAGGAAACAAGGATTATCAATGAGCTGCTAGTGCAATTACATGTGTCTGTATGTATGAACATTTCAAGATTCTTTGCCACCGATAAGCCACTTGATTACATTCGCTACGAACCAAGACAATCGCGTTAATTAAACTGAGAAGTCTACGAAAATGTTTTTAAAATAATATCAATGGTATTTCCATATTTAAAATGGCCAGCTAAATGAGTGATCTGCATTAAAATGCGCTTATCGATGGGAAACCAAATACGATTTCAGCAGGAAACATAGCAGATTATGTGACCATATAGTCACAATTACCTTGAGTGTGGCCTCGGAGGTGACCCTGGCCACCTTGAGTCCCGGCTCCAGGGAGTCGTGTGGAAAGACTCGCACATAGACATCGATTCCACCGCTGGTGGAACGTCGTTTGGCCTTCTTGCCACTGCCGCCGAGTCCAACGGAATTTGTGTTGGTGGTAAGCGTGGACAGAGTGTTGCTGGAACCGGAACTGGACAGCGACGACGTCGAGTGGGCCAGACTGGTGCCGATGGATCCGCTGCCGCGGGCCACCTCCTCGTTGGGCAGATACTGAACGGTGCAGGTAAACTGTTCGGTCATATAGGTGGGCGCCAGGTGGGAGACCTGATGCACATAGTGCCACTTCAAACGCTCCACACTCAGCGAATTCGCCTTCAGATTGCGGAAAACCTCGCGTATCTTGGAGCCCACAAAGAAGCTGTGGGCGCGCCACAGGCTGGGTGGCAAATACAGTTTGTAAAGCTTCTCGATGGACCGCATCGCCTGCTGATCCTCCGACTGTTCCTGATCGTCGATCAGCATGTCCATCACGGCTAATCCCGTTGACTTGTCCTTGTGCTCCGGATAGCGAATCTCCGGGATTTGCTCGGTGCGCATATCGTAGCGCATCTGGCGGTAGAGGAACTTGTGGCTCCGTCCATCGATCAGCTCCAGCTGGCTATCCAATTCGGGCACACGGAACCGCATACGAAAGCAGTAGACCAGCTGGCAGTTGAGTCGCTCGCCGGGCAGGCACCACGTCAGATCCAAACGCACCAGCGGCGAGGGCCGTCGCGATGTCGAGTGCTCCCGTATCCCGTAAAGCAGCTGGGCAATTGGAGCAATGCCCAGCTGGCGGCACATCGTATTGCAGATCTCCTCGCACAGCATATTGGGATGGAAGCGCTCAAACTCGCTGGTGGTGAAGTTGAACACACGGATTGTGCCATCGTTGGTGTGGATGCTCTGCGAGGAGGTGCCGCTGCGCAGCGAGGAGTTCGTCAGGCTGGCGCTGTCCGCCAGCGAAGTGCGTCCGCTGCTGCTGTCGTCCATTCTATCCTCTCCCCCGTTGGCCAAGGCCATGAGAGGATTGTCGGTGAGTGGTCCCTTGTGGGCTGGGTGCTTTGCTCCTGCAAGCCCAGTTTCTTGGCTGGAGCAGTTTCCTCACGCGACCTCACTGGAACTAGAGCATGGGAGCTTTTCTAGGAATTTGGCGCGTTCTATTCGCTTCTTAATCTTCTTGTTGTCAATAACAATGACCACCGCGACTGACTTGAGTTGCTACTTTTGGGCTTACTGCGAGTACTCCTAGAATCGGCGATGCTCTTAGCCTTGCAGTTGCAAGGATGCCCCGAACTCCAGCGCGAGTTCCATGGATGTCGCTGGCGGAGAACAACCTGGACTGCTTCTCCACCTCCTGCACTTTAGCAATCGCCAACGTTCCGAGCCAGAGCACTGGAAATCGGAAATCACAGTGCACTGGTCCGAAATTAGACACCCGAAACGCCAGCAAGATCCCGAAATTTGCGGGGCGTTTTGGGAACAGGGCCACGGGAGTGGACGACGATATGGTCGCACCTTGTTTATAGAAGCCTTCGATCTGAAAGTGGGCATGCAGCTGAAACGAAGCTGCAATTACGAAGCTACAATACAAGCCACGAATATCAGTGAAATTTATCGGATAATTTGCACCTCACGATTTCGATTGGCCGACGGCCGAGCCACTTTGTCATCGATTGTCCAATGACCTGTACTATCGCACCAGGTGAACCAATGGTTGGCAACGCGAAGTTCTAATTCTTTTTCGATAGCTTGCACTAAATATAAATATATAATTCTTGAAAATTGTACACCCTCATTGCCATACATTCGCTTGACTGCAGCTTTTGGAAACTTAGTTTTTTTTTCGTGGAAATAAGAAAATTCGGATGGTAAAGAAGTAGCATACTATTATTTGCACTCTATATACTAGCCATTTAAATACGACAACAGTGCAATATGTATATATGTTCCAGTATCGAATAGCTTTGCTATCGAATACACATCGATTTTTGTAACTCCACAGTTCACAGCTGTCACTGCCGTTTATATAACCTCAAACCTTAAAATATATGAAATTCCGGACAAGCCCGGTCAATTTGTAGATTGCTAACTGAAAATCACACGATGTCCGATTTTGAGAACCTTTCCGGCAACGACAAGGAGCTGCAGGAGTTCCTTTTGATCGAGAAACAGAAGGCACAGGTCAATGCGCAGGTGAGCCGAGTCCCCAAACATTCGTAATCATAACAATATGCCCACACTTTATATCGTCGCCAGATACACGAGTTCAACGAGATCTGCTGGGAGAAGTGCATCGGCAAGCCGAGCACCAAACTGGACCACGCCACCGAGACGTGTCTGAGCAACTGCGTCGACCGATTCATCGACACCTCGCTGCTTATCACCCAGCGCTTCGCTCAGATGCTCCAAAAGCGCGGTGGCGGCGACCTGTAGAGTTGTTCACATCATCGACATTGATACCGGGATCTGGGTATCAGAGTCCGTGGGCGCTTCCGTCACTGTCCTACTGTTAAATCTATTTTTAAACAAAAAATTATCATGTAAGAACATTTTTTTCCGCGCTGCGTTTAGCCGCCGGCATCCAAAGTATGTTGCCCGTAGCCTGCACCCAGCCCGAAATTGAAATCCGTGATTCCAGTTCCGGAATTAATCTTTAATTCGGTAGCGCAACTCAATTGTTTGGTCGGACCTACGTTAGCGTACCAAAAATAAATACATCTTTCGTTTCGTATGTTTAAAATGCATTGTGTTGTAATGGTGTGTGCTTGGATATTCTTAATCCCTTTTTAAATAATGATGAAATATTGTAGATAGATGGCTTAATATTATGCTGAATTGAAATTGGATTACATTGTTTTCTGAAAACATTTCATAAGGTTACATTTAAAAGTAACCCCTTTAAAAAATTTAAATTTTATTGGACGGAAAAGGGGCTTAGAATAAAATAGTAGAAGGTATTCCTTAAGTGTTTATTAAAAAAAAATAGTTATTCCATATAGATAGTTATAGTGCTCCCACTCGATAGTATTAATCGGGATAGTATTTTAACTTTCCAATTGAATTTCCTATTCCTATTTACGCAACTTTGAACACACAAGTGTAGCTGCCATTTACTGTTTAAAATTTAATACTAAATGTAATATTTATGCATTTTTGCTAAGACCAAAGGTAAATACAGCAATACTTGCGGAGTTATTTCGCGCGCTCGATTTGAACGTTTGCCCAGGACTTCTGATTGGGCAGCACGCGCAACGCGGCTCTGGTCACACTGATCCCAACTAGAACTAGTGTTCCCGTGAGCAGAGCAGAAAACCGTAATATATATTCTCCAACGTGCTGCCGCTACTTATTTATATTAAACATAAAATGCCCGAAGGCTGTGCCAAACGCATGTCCTTTTTGCCAGTGAGTGTGTGTCCGTGTGTAGTATAATATACAGTCGGTGTCGGTTTCTGTGAAGTGCAGAAGTTCAGAAGGAGAAGCGAAAAGCGTGAAAAAGGATCAAGTGAAGAAGCATGAAAAGTTACCTTGATTTGCCTGTAGGACTAAAAAAGGGACATTACACTTTTTAAACGGTGCAACTTTTAGTTTTTTTTTGTGCCTCTCCTATCTGTGTATGTGTGTGTGGTGGTTGTCCTCCTCCTTGCACTTGTATGTGTGTGAAAGGGATGTTGTTGTAAATACAGATGATGATATAAAGCAAGTACAGGAAAAGTCAAATAATTGCCGAAAGGGCACGTGTGTGTATGTGTGTGTGTGTGCGTAACGGTACAGCAGCCAGCTGATTTTTTTTCCGTGCGAAAACACTGCAGTTGCAATAAGTGTGTATGTGTGTGTGTGGAGCATACATAATTCGCAGCATCCATTTTTTTTTATTTTTTGTGGGGGGGGGGGGGGGGTTAATTTGCAATAACGGGAATTTCGTTGCGGATGTGTGGTACTGGTATTAATAAGTTTACAATGCTCTCTCGCTCTTTCGTCCTCTCTCTTTTGCTCTCCCTCGCCGTCGCTCCGTCCCGCTTCCGCCTTTGTGCATACATTATGTGTGTATTATTTTATTGTAGTATCTGAGTTTTTCGTTATGTTTTTTTTTTGTATTTGTTCGTTTTGGCTAGTCTATAAATAACACGCACACCAAAACGGTCGAATAATTATGCTGTGACTGAATAATTAATGACCACCTCTATCTGCGACCCAGTTTTCCACCCGCCTCCCCGCCCCACACGCCGTTCGATTTTCTCCGATTTTCCTCCAGTTTTTGACATGCTCGCCACTCCGGTCCACCGAAAACAACTACAATTACAACCACGGGCGACATGTCAAGGTCAAAAATCCGCCAGGCGAACGTCAATCCGTAACGGTTAATATCTCGCTGCAATTGTGTGTCTCGAATGCGTGTGTGTGTGTGTGTGGAATTGAGTGTTTATTGCATATGCTCTCCTTTTTGCTGCATACTTTTCTGGGTTCGCGCCTGCAGCAGGTGAATGCGTGTGTGTGAGCATGTGTGCGTGTGTGAGTCCGTTGAAGTGCTTATGTGGCCTACAGTGAACGCTCACTAACAAGGAAACTCCTACATGCATAAAGTATAATAATTTCATATGATTAGATAAATTTTATTTTGATCTTAATTCGATCATTTTTCGACTTTGTCCAATTATTTAACATAATGTTCTTTTTCTATATTTGTACCATAAAATCCGCTGGGTCAGTGTTCACTGTACCACGCACACATGCCCGCTAAGTAGGACTCGCGGACCATAAAAATAGGCAATACAATCGTACACACACGAGCGTGTGTGAGAAAGTATGCATATCAATTATACGACGTGTGTGCGTCTGAAAAATAAAAAAAATAGTACTTCAGTAAACAATTAAAAATAGGAAACAAATGACGCACATAAATTAAACGTATAGAAATCCAACTCACTCACTAAATCAAACAGAGCGTAGTTACACCGCAAGAAAATGGGGCGTCAATTCAAAAATAACCTTGACATTAGGATAGAAATGTAGCGAAATAATAAAAGAATTCGAAAACCATAGATGCAGAACTTAAGTGTAGTATTATATTATTCCTTTTCATATAATATATGCACATATCCGTTTGATTATCAACGCGAAGTATCCATTTCATTTGTGTGTAGGCCAAAGTACGATTACGGCAAACTGCGGGCAGGATAATAATAATAATAACCATAATAACCGGTACGTAATTCCCAAAGGTGATTGAACCCCACAGCCATCGTGGTTGTTGCTGCTGTTGCTGTTATTATTATTATTATTATTCTCGTTGTTGTTGCTGTCTTTGCCGATGCGCGTTTCCTAGTTTCCAGTCGTTAGCTCAGGCTTTCCGCCTCTCCGCTGCCACTTCCTTGCACGCCCACTCCCCCTCACCGCCACCACTTCGTCCGACCTGCCGGGTTCGCTGTGTATTGACCCGTCTAGTTGTTCAATTGTTTTTTAAGTAATTCGCGTCACTGACGTCCACCACATTAATCAAAGTGCCTTTGCCCGATGTCTTTCCCTCTGGTAGAGAACCAAGAAGCCCGAGGATCCCGACTTCTGTCACTTCCTGTCAAAATAATGGACTTCCCGGCAGTTAGAATTGTCGGCTCGGACATTTCCCTGATATTTATGGCAATTTATTTAATAATTTCCAACAGTCAGTCATTTGTTGTCGAAGGAAATTGCATAGTTACGCACATTTCAACTGTTTTGAACTTTCAGATCTTCGTTCTCTTGAATATTTACCCCTTTTTATGACCAAGTTTCCAATACTGCAAGGTTTCAGATCATTCAAATGTTTATTTTATCGCTCATCGCTCACATAAACTTTATTATGATTTGGTTTCTTGTTAATTTCCAATGTCGGAGGACTACCCTAAGCGAATCTGAATTGTGTGTTTGGCTTATTTATGATATCTATAAACAAATTGGACAGAGAGCTTGTTGATATCGCTTGGTAGGGCAGTAGAGCGAAGTATTGCACATATTTGTTTGGAAATAATGGAAATATAAACATTTTCCCTTCAAGCAAATTCTCCTTATAGCACTCCAAAAGCAATATAATAAATTTGAACGAATATATACAATAACCCATTTCTTTGGCCAGATATTGACCAAAAAATGCTAAAGAGTCTGTAGTTATTCTTCTGAAAGGAGTAAGGGAAGCGTTTCAAGATAAATGATAGATGGGATGATAGATAGAAAGATGGAAAGATAGAATGATAGAAAGATAGATAGACAAAATGGAAGATTGAAATATAGAAAGTAGAATGGAAGAAAAATAGAAAGTAGAATGATAGAAAGATAGAAAGTTTCTATAGATAGAAACATAGAATGATTTAAAGATAGAATGTAGATTGATAGAAATATAGAAAGGTAGAAAGATAGCAACATAGAATGATAGAAAGGTAGACATATAGAAACATAGAGAGATAGATAGTTAGAAAGGTAGAAAAATATAAAGATATAAAGATAGAAATATAGATAGTTAGAATGGTAAAAAGATAGAAGGATAGAAAGATAGATGGTTAGAAAGATAGAAATATAGAAAGATATAAAGATAGATAGTTAGAAATATAGATAGTTAGAAAGTTAGAAAGATACGTGTCCATATAGCCCATCTGGTATCTGGCATGGCATCCGGTGTACGAGTATATGTGCTGGCACTAATTGTTGGTCCGGCGAGCGGCGCTCGAGAATCGCTCGGGATTCTCGGTCGGAACGAGAGAGAGAGAGATGGTGGCCAGCTGAGAGGATGGGTGAGAGGTGGAGAGGGGGCGAGAGGCATGCGATTGAGGGCCAAAAGCAGAGCACCGTTATTGCCTCAGTTGGACGTGTGTCTGTGTGCGGTGCGGGTGTGCGGAATTTCGGTCTTTCGACCTGGCCAATGTAACAAGTTATCAAGCCAAAGGCACTGCGATATTCGCAAAAGAAAAATCGCCTGAACTTTGACCGCCAACTATCAGCATTCACTGTATTCGATTCCCTTGTTATGCGTTCTTTTTTGTTAATTTTTTGTTTTTGTTTCGAGTGAAACTAGATCAACTGCACGGCAGAAATAAAAAACCATTTAGCTGAAATAGCAAAAAGCAGGCAGCCACTCACACAGACTGGCGAAAATATGTGAATAAAATCGGAATCAGCTCGACAATGGCGATCGCGAAACAAGCGGGCAGACGAGAATTTCGACATCGCCGCGACGCTTTTCAAGTTTTCTTATTTCCCAAATATGAGTGTCTGAAAAAAAAGTCAGCAACAGTGGTCAGTCGATAAGGGAAATCGGTGTTTTATAATATTATAGGAATATTTTTAGTGCGGCATCATAAATTAAATGATTTTGAAACATTATTCAAATATACCATATTTCTGAATATATTTCATTACTGCTAAAATTTTCATAAAAATATTTGGATATTGAAGAATATTTCCAAAGCTATTAATATTCGATCACAAAAAGAGAGTTACTACTGTACCCATTTTGTTGCAATCGGAAGCGCATTCAACTGCGCCCGTGTGTGTCTGCAATTTTCGTAATTTTTTTTGTTTTTATGATTATACAACAAAATGGGTTCCGTTGAGCAAAATCCAAAGGAGCCGTGTTCCTCAAACCTTCTCCACTTGTTTTCTTTCGACTTTCAGATGGTGAACGCAATATAGAATCAAATCAAGTGAACGAAAAGTAAGCAAATAAACGATGAGTTTTTTTTGTGTTGGTGTTGTTGTGTTGTGACGAGGAGAGTACGACATTTCGATGATAGTCGCATTGCAATATAAAGTGCAATATAAATGCTATAGAACCGATTGTGAACGAGGAGCCATTTAGATGTGAAATGTGAAAATCGCAAAGAAATCGACAGAAAACGCACACGTCAATGTAACCACAAAGCTGCCCCAAGAAAAAGAAAAGTAACATACATATATATAAAAAAAAAAGAATTAAAAAATAAACTAACAAACTGAAAGCGCAAAATTAAAAAAAAAAAAACAAATCTCGAACTTTGTTCGAAAGCCAAAGTATCTAACAAAATAATATTTGTACATAATACACCATCGAATAGTACGGATAGCATATATATATACAGATGTGCTGGCAGAACTAAAAGCAGGAGGACTCAAGGAAAAGCCAAAGCGATTTTCCCGCACATTTCCACTCGAAAGCGACTCCAGTAAATTCTCAAAATTGCGACCCACGCTTTTCCCAGTTCGGCGGCGTTGAACCACACTCAAAGCTGCTGCACCACCGCCATTTCCGCTGCCATTTCCACCAGCACCACCATAAATAGTAGCAGAAACACCGCTCACAGAATGCCAGTGAAAAAGCAAGGTAAGCGAAAAATTGCACTTTTATTCCACATTTATTCTGTTTTTTATTTTTTGTTCAAAATATCTGTCTTTGGCATCCATTCAATTGACCGCCTTATGAATGGTGGTCAGTGAAAATTGCTGTCAGTTTTAAGCAATTGAAAAAGTAGTTTACAACTTTATACATAAAAACAAAATGGTTTAAGACCACCTTCTAAGATCTCATTTTACGTAATTCTATGCATAACAAATTTGCAAAAATAACCTTAATTATTCTAAAATAAAGTTAAACCCTAGTAAAAGCTTTGCTAAACTGCATTGATTTGCTGGTGAAAGTTTTAGGCACCACATAGTATATAGAAAGTTGGCATTAGTTTTTCAATTGTAATTTTAGTAGATCATTTAACTTGCTCGGGCTGCGCAAAGTTTGCCTTCAAAGCTGTTTCCAATTACACACGAGATGGCACTTTTGGCCAAACAAACAATGTAGCCAACTGTGCCTTCAAAGCTCTAAAAAAATATAATAAAAAACCAGCTAAATTAATGCAGACAAAGAATTTTATTTGATTATGTCACATACAAATCATATTTGGGCAACTCAAATGGCCAACAGAAAAGATGAAATGAAATGGGGCGCGGGTTGGTAAAGGGGGCGGGGCTGAAAGAGGAGCAGACGAAAAATGGGAAAACCGGGGAAAAGCGCTGCCAGCAGCCTCGCAAATGGTCAGTGAAGGTCAACGTCGGCGTTTGACGCGTGCTGAGGACATCAAACTGCGGCCACAGATACAATGTTCATTTAGATACGAGTGTGTATAGTTTGGGTTGTGTGTGTGTGTGCTGTGTGTGTTTTGGGACCATAATGCGACTCGATTATAATAATAAATTATGTGTTTAATTTTTTGGCAAACGCAGCCCGAATGACAAGCCAGCGACGGTATGGCACTTGACCCCTGACCTCTCCGCAAGGGGACATCAAACTATGCGCAGCACACAACTTTTCACAGCTTGCGTATATATAGGTAATTCAACGTAGTTTCGTTGGAAAATGTTTGAAAAAATGTATATGCATGTGTTTTAACACCAAGGACTTTTGACACCTTGCGGGTTACAAACGGAATGAGTTATTCAGATTTTCAAGTTTAAGCATTTAGGATGGGGAATGTGAGGCACACACCTTTCATGGAAATAATGGGTTAATAACTGGCGTCCGACAAGCGGTGAAAAATGTTTAAAAAGCGTCAATCTTTATTGATTTATCGGCGGTATCAGCCACCAAACTATGACCATATAGAGCTCAAAAGTCTGGCCAGTTGAGTGCGGCACTTGGGCGCGAAGAGAGGTGTCTTCTTGGCTGGTCCTGGTAATGGATTCGGATACGGATTCGGAGCGGGAGAAGAGCAGCGATCCCAACGAGGGACTGCTCAGTAGCGATGACAAGACATTCCACGACGATGATGAGCCGGCGGAGGACTCCTCCCCGGCGGACGATGAGGAGGAGCCCGAGGAGGAGGAGTGCCTGCTGCCGCAGAAGAAGGCACAGATTCGTTGCGACCAAGACCAGCCACCTTTGGTGGTCTTGGTGCAACCGTCGGCGGAAGCCATAGAAGTGCCCGAAAAAATCGATGAAACCAATCCGGTGGCAGTAGCCACCAAAGCTAGCGATATGGATGGTGACTCGCAACTGGAGGCGGAACACCAAATGGAGACCGTAACCGAACCGGATTCCAAGCCTCCGAAGTGTCCAACATCCCTGCGCGATAGTGTCCGCGAGTCCGTTGAATGCTTCTATTCCGCCCAGGATCTCCTGGAGTACGGACACATGCTGTCCTCCACTTCGATGGTCCGAACACCGGATGTGGAGTCTGGCTACTTCGAGAAGTCCGAGAGCGATGCCTCGCGCGACGAGTGGGAGGGTCCGTTGTCGTCCTCCTCGGGCGCAGCCCGTTGTCGCATCCTGTCCGGCATTTCCGGACTTTCCGTCTCTTCGTCGAGTCGTCACAGTGCCGAGGGTTTGCGCATGGAACTGAGCCGATTTCGCACCATGATCGAGACTCTCGAGCGGGAAAGTCTAGAGAAATCGCAGTCGGAGCTGCAGTTGAAGGCCAAGAGCAAGCCGAAGCCAAAGCCCAAGCAGAGATCCCATGTTCAGGATGCGGCTGGGGAAAGTGGTTCGGAACAGGGTTCCGAGAGGGGCTTCTGGTCAACGATCTTCGGCCAGGCGGGTCTGGGGATCAGCCAAGATGAGGAGGAGCGCACTGCGGACATACAGAGTAGGCACTAATCAGTGGGGAAAATGGGCATAATCCCTTGGGTTTTTGGGTTGATTTCATAATAAAACAATCGAAGTTCAACCAGGCTATGATCATTTGTATTAACCATATTCTTTTCTGTATATTTCAGAAGCTCATCGGGCTCTCGAGCTGCTCGAGGACTACCACGCAAGACTTTCTGAGCCGCAGGATCGGGCGCTGCGTATTGCAATCGAACGCGTTATACGCATATTTAAATCTCGCTTGTTTCAAGCGCTGTTAGGTGAGTAATCGATAATGTATCGATAAAATCGATGAAAATGTCATATATAACTTACTTAGACGCTCAGAAGTGTTTGCCTTTAAAAATATATAAATAATTGGCTATATGAGTGCATTTTTGTGAAATACTTTATTATATATGTAGGTCACTGTGCTAAATAAGTTTTCCACAAGTTGGTTATGAGCAAGAGCCTTAACCAAGCTCATCATCATCGTCTATTGATTCTGAAACTTTAAACGCAAACAAAGTTGCGAACTTTGTGCCAAGATTGTTAGAAAGTAGTTGATGAGCCGGAATCCTTGAAAGATCCTTGAAAAGTAGTTCTTATCTGTGCAGTTGCCTATCGCCAATCGATTTTCTTATCCCTTCCCTCGCGCGGCAAATTATTTTCACTTGACAAGCAGTGAGCACAAAGCAGCAACAAAGGGAATTGCAGCAACAGCGACAGCAAAACGATAATATTGCATAGGATTTGGGTCAAACGGCCCAAGCAGCGCAGCAATGGAAACAGCAGGCGTCCCATAGTAATGCGGCTAATTCAGCTTGTTTTTTCTTTACCGACTCTGCTAACTCAAAAGGGTCGATAGACGGCCTGATTAGTGCTCCAGTTGCATCATGGAATGCATTTTGGTTGCAACTGGCGAAGGAGCCATTGATTTTCACTAACAACTTGTTGGTTTCCCTCATATTCTACCTATAGCCTGAAGCTTAAGATTAACCTACTATCACTATAAGTAAATACTTTCCTATTAAGAAAAGTCAATTTCCCTGCCATTGTTGCCGAATCCATTCTATATTCAAACAGTTTTTTAAGCCGTTCCCATTTATTGACACCTATTTGCCCAAGATTTGACAGCTTGTTTTCCTCACTTGACAGTTTTGTCTGGATTAGCTCTTAGCTACTTTTGGATTTTTGGCAGCACTGTTTGCTGTACACTTTTTTTTGCTCGCCCATCTCTTTTTAGTAACGTATCCGCCTCTCATCTCTCCCTGTCCATATGTCCATCCATTTCGAGACGGTCGGTTGGTCTGCAGTTGTCTGTTTTGTGGGGCTTGCCTGTTGTATAATTTGCAAAAGTTCTGCTCTACCGCCGCGCTCCATCTCTTTCTAGTCCCCGATGGCTCTCTCCCGTTCGCTACCCCTCTCGCTCTGTGACCCCGTCCCTTTCTATTGGACCCCTGGGTGCAAATTGTGTTGCCCGCTGTCAGTGGCAGTTGCATAATCCTTTTCGTTTCGTTTCGCTTGGGTCCTCTCCCTCTACCTCTTTCTACTCTTCCCATTGTTTTGGTTCTCCTTGTTCCTATTCCTCTTGTTCGGCGTATCCCGCTGGTGCTTCCTCTTCTCCCGTTACCGTTACAGTTTCAGTGGCTGCGCTTAGCGTGTCAGAAATGTTAAACGGCTAACAAGCACACACAAACTCAAATGCAAACAAGCCAAACACGTGACACGTTAGAAAACAGGAGCTTTTGTATGGCCAAAAACAAGGGTGGACCTTAATTCAAACACTCGCAGGGTCACACTTCGACAGAATATGATCAGTCAAGTCGTTTTGCTGGTTCAAAAGGAAAGCTAAACAAAATCAAGAAGATAGTTTTTCAAAGCGATGTCCTTACTTGATTTTTCTTATGATAGATATGATAACATGTATTACAATAAAAAGAGTTCACAGCCTTGAAATCAGCCCACAGTTAAGGTCCACCCAAGGGAATTTGAGGTGTGTGTGCGTGTGAAATAATTAACAAGGTATTAGCCGCATCCCAAACACCCGAAACGAATGAGTGTGTGTGTGTGTGTTCTGGGTATAGTATCAAACTTGAGGTTAGGTTCCAGTCTCTTTCCGTCTCTCTCACGCTTTTGTTCAACATATTTGCATTGAATCTGTTATGCTGTAATGACACTGAAAACATTTCAACTGCGTTTGAAAGCACTACTACTCAAAAATTGTTTGCTACTGTGCACCTGATAACACTGCGTATGAGTAATATCGTTTGAAACACTATGTTTGGGCATCCGAGTTTGGTTTTTCCATAGTTTTTGGATTGGTTCTCAGTGTTGCACAGGCACCACAATTGACACTCAAGTTGAAGCGAAGGATAGAGATAAGGATGCGCCAGGGGTTGTGTGGGACGGGGAGAGGGAGCAAAAGGTCATGAAGAGCCATGTGCGGGCGAAATCCCAATTTAATTGGCCTAGAATTGGAATCATCTGCAGCACACTTACATTTACATACATACACGTGTGTATGTATATGTAAACGAGTGAGATACAATTGCGGTTAAGCCAATAGAACCATCATACGTGAAATAAAATGTAACAAGCATTCGATATTCATTTTTAAATCTATACGCAGCTTACTATAGGTCAATTAGTTTCTAACTTTAAGTTATATTTATTAATTGCGATTGAAATCGCTGCTATTATTATACCCAACTATTGTAGATGATATATACATATGTATGCAAATATATTGTGGATACTTTTGAGGGGTCTTATCGATTTCCTGGAATTCCCCACAGCGAGATAAAGATAGAGAGAGATGGCGTAACCTGAAGTTTAGCATCTCTTTTTCATCGGCATTGGCATTCAGCTGAGGCCAGCTAAAAAATGTAGCCGCAATAAAAATTAAACAAACACAAATACCGAGGAAAACCATGCAGAACACAAATTGAAGGCGCACAAATAATGGAGGAAAAAAAATAACAATGCTTAAAAGGGCATTTTCGGGAAGCATTCCAAAGCATTCGATAACTCATTTTAAGTTCAAGTGGCCGAATCCATTGCATAACGTGTACAGTGGTCTCTCGATAAAATGCAGTCAATTCTTCTGTGAAAACTTACAAACTTTAAACAATTTCTTCTTTTTATATATGCTTAACTCATTTATTAATCGTAGCGAAACATATTTTTTTAGGTATCTGAAGCTTGTAAGAATGTTCGAAAACGTTTTCGAAAGTTTCGTAAGCTTGAATAATATTAGTTGGGTGTTATATTCAATATTCAGCTGTGTGAATTTGAAATATGTAGTTTCGAATTGCCTTGCCCAGCTCCCCAGGGAAACCTTTAGTTTCCCACTGAGCTGTACTTTATGTACACACATTTCAATGACTGCGCGTACTTTTCCATGCAATATTGGTGGCCCAGCAATGCCCCATGGAATTCCTTGCTCTCTCGCTCTCGTTCTATCCGACCAGCTGTCTCGCTCGCTCCTTTTGGGGCTGTCCTGTTTTGGGGCGCAGGAAATTAAATGGGCGCCATGGATTTCGTTTCAATTTAGCTTTTTTCTCTTTTTTTTTGCCCTAAAAAGTCGGATTTTTGTTTTCCCCCATTTGGGCCACTTGACTGCTGCTGAAGCGAAACATATTGGCAGCAGCATGTGGGTATATTGTGTGTGTCCGTATAAGCACTGCCACGCCTCCAACGCCCGTTCCCTTCCGCTGTCAGTGGCAGCGTCAGTTTGCATTGAAATGTATGCATTCGAGATGCATTCTGACAGTTTCTGATTTCCGCTTCCCGGGCAAAAGCTGCTCAATGCCTCAATGACACTGCACTAAGCCAACAATTAAAGCCCATTTCACACCGACGGACTGTGTGAATTTAAAGCTGGCTGTTTGGAGGATTAAATAATGCAAGATCTAAAAATACGATTTAAAAAATTAATTTATTTATGCATTGAAAAATGATTGAAAATATCTACTGATTTGTCTTCAATAAATGATAACATTTAATTGTTTTTTAACTTATGCATCAATTTAAACTATTTTTCCGTTTGGTTGTGGCATTTTTCTCAGTGTACCTTCGCACTACAAGTTAACTGCAGAATGCCAACAAAGTTTTCGATCCGTTTGTTTATTCGTTCGACTGCAGTTCAGTTGCTTGTTGTCGTTATTCAATGTGTTCAACATTATTAACCGCAGTGGCCCCTATTTTTTTATTTATTCCCTGTTTGTTTTCACAATCCAAGAATCCGTTCTGGTGTGAAGGAGTTTATCAAAATTAATTACTCGGCTCTCGCTTTCGGTTTTGAGCTTGTTTTTTCCCTTTCCGCTGAGTAGGCAAATTAAAGCAGTTCGATTCGGAAATATCGGAAATAACACACACAACAGCTTTAAAAGCGAGCGACTGAAAAAATAAACTGCCCATTTGAGTCGAGTTTCTTCTCGGAAGGAAATCATGTGTGAGGTAAGCAAATTTGTATTCCGATTAAATGACCAAATTTTCTAACTTGTTTTTTTTTCTTTCAGAATTGGACGCGAAAGATTTTAAGTAAAGACATATATTGGAAGAAACCTTTTTATCTACACGCCAAAAATTTCAGGATTTGAGAAAACGTGTCATCATTAACGAAAAATTAAGAAATATTTAGCAAAAAGATAGAAAGAGAAGAGCTAAAGTATTTGTATATTACAGTACAAGGCTATTAATATAATATGTTAAATTTATATATTTTTGATTGTAAAAATTTATGATATTCTCATGTAATTCTAAAACTATCGATGTTTTTTAAACAACAATAAAAAAATATTATATATTATATACTAAAATATTATAAAAATGTAGAATAGAAACAAGAATTGATTATATTTTAAATGTAGAATAGAAAACCTCCTTGTAGGCATATCTGTCCCACAGAAGTATACCATATTATATAAATATATTTATACATTTAAAAGTGAACAGTTTTTCTGAAAGTTTAATTAACATTGCTGTTTAACCATGATTGCTCCTTAAGCTAGAACAAAACTGCAAACAATATAAGAAAATAGTTTTAAGAATTATAATTATTATTATGTTATTTATTATGTATTTCCTTCAATTGCAGATATACAAGAATTCTATGAATTGACATTATTGGATGACTCGAAGAGCATACAACAAAAGACAGCGGAGACCTTGCAAATTGCAACCAAATGGGAAAAGGATGGCCAGGCAGTCAAAATAGCCGATGTGAGTAGGATCTGTAGGATCGTGGACTTTAAATTGCTTTATATATAGTATTTACAAATCCTGTGTTTGGGCTGAAAGTTAGTGCTTGGTAATACGTATACCCAACTAGTGAACTTATCTCCTGTTTACACCTTAGATCTCAGATCTTAGATTTTCATTTCAACACCATTAACTGTCATTTCGTGAAACATACTTGTGCTTCTGCCAAATTCATAGTTATGATTAATCATCCATTCATTCATATATTCTGTTTCTATTTTTTCATGATTAGTTAGTACCTTTTTCTGACATGAGTTTCTAGTTTTATATAGTGTTTATATTAATCTGTATTCTGACCTGTTCTTGAATCTAGATGGTTTTGTCGCTCCTTAAAATGTATTCTTTTTCTGTTTTGATCCCAAATTCAATTCCTTAGGAGTGCATTTTGTTTGATATATATATATATATATATATATATATATATATATATATATATATATATATATATATATATATATATATATATATATATATATATATCAAACAAAATGCACTCCTAAGGAATTGAATTTGGGATCAAAACAGAAAAAGAATACATTTTAAGGAGCGACAAAACCATCTATATATATATATATATATATATATATATATATATATATATATATATATATATATATATATATATATTGACCTGTTTCTCTTCAATTTTGATATACCCTTTATTAATCAGTACAATCTATTTAAACGAGTTTTTAGATACTTTGGTTCCTAAATTGTGCCACTTAGTATGCAATGATATGTTACTTTGTTCTTAGAGTTTTTTTTTTATTATTTGAGTTTCCTTTGAAACCCCTGATTATTTCTATATCCGCGCTCAAGTTCCGGGAGCATTTACTTCCGTTTCCGCCGTTGTTCGCATCTCACTCGATCTGCTCTACTCTATACTGTTCTCTGTTCTTCTCTTCTTCCACTCCACGCCTACAACAAATACTACAACTTATACTACTACTACTACTCTACTACTATACTACTATACTACTACTACTACTACTACTTACTATCCCCGAAAATCGCACAGTTTATCAAATCTTCAAACCTCAATCGCAATTGCGCCTATGAGTTTAACAACGACGCCTCATCCAATCAAACCAACCAATCAGCACTCAATCAGAATCAGATCGCGAATAATGTGAGTGCCCAAGCGCAGGCCGAGGCCCTCAGCAGAACATTTAAGAGTGAATTGGAAGAGATCTTGGTAAGAAACGCACAGCATACATCCCATTAAGATCATAAACATATGCCTAATATCCATCTGCCATAGTCACAAACTCTGGGAATCTAAGCAAACATAACCTATATAATTACCAAGTATAATTAACTGATTATTAGCTCACTGCTAGATGGGTATGAACTCTTATTGTTCTAAAAATCTCAGTTATGCAGGCTAATATCCTTCGTCCCATTTAAGTGGCGCCCCACTTGGCCCCGTGCATGCAGTTAATGAAAAAAAAAAAAAATCGAGAGCACAGGCATTAGGTGCCCCCATGGCTAATTGAAATCTCTTGAACATGTCCCGGGATCCGAGCACGTGGTGAGTGCTTGGAAATGGTCGGGAGTGGTGCTCAATCCTCGAGAGAGAGGCGGTTGAATGTCCTTACGCCCAGATGTCCCCTCGAATTGCTGCGACTTAAGTGGCGGTGACAACCTGGTGGGGCACTTGGAAATTAAATAGATATGTATGTACATATATGTGCGGGGACGCAATACCCCTTTAAGTGATACCCCTCTATAGGGTATCAGTTAAATAGGCCAAATAAACCAAGAACAACTATACAAGTTTGAGTTTCTTCAACCAAACATCATATGATTATAGTTAGAAATCAGCGAAATAGGCAAACTTTGGAAGGTAATCGCTAGTCGTATCCTTTTCGCTTCCGTTGGAGGTGATTGATGTCGCTATACTATACCTACACATTAAAAAAAAATATATAAACGAAAAAGGAAAGAAAAACTAGGAGCAGACACAAAGGCTCAGATTTCCAACCTTTCGCTTTCGCCTGCCGTCCCGCTCGCACCGCCTGCTGCCGTCCCACTTGCACCCACGGCCCGCTCGGCAATTTACTTTGTTTGTTGTCCTTTCGCGCCCGCATTGTTGTTGCCTTTTTGTTGTTTGTCGCCTGGGACATGCGTACTAAAAATCGGAGGGTCGTCAAGTCGTCGAGTCGTGAAATTCAGAAATCGTGAAATCGGAACGGCGAAATAGCGAAACGGCGCTGGTACACGTCACAAATCGGGCAACGGTAAACGATAGGCGCTAGACGAACGGTAAACTGTTGACGGCTACAGTGTGCACTCGCATATGAAACACCTTTTGTTTCATTATATATTTATATTGGTTATATATTTAAAAACATGGACTTTTGTTACATTTTCTTGTTAGCTTACATATATTATTTTGTGCAACTTTTCGTTTAGCGAGGCTTTACTGCATCGCTTCGATAAATCTGTCTTGGGTTTGAAGGATGCTGCCGGCAAATGTTTGTTATCAGTGCTAACCAATGAATGATTGCCCAAGGTTCTCATTACTTAGTTCTTTTGCCGCTCTCTCTGTTTTGTTGCCAAATTGTTGTATTATTTTTTTTTTTCATTTCTCACTTTTTTTTCTTGCCTTTTTATTTTATTTTTTTTTGTTTGGCCGTGCCGAGGCAGCGCCGCTGGCAGCGACGTCGACGGAGGCGGTAACACACGAACACACTCGGTTTTTGGCGAACGGACATAGACCCGTGGGTCTGGTGTGGTCTGGTGTGCGGTGGTATTCCTCTCGAGGGTGGTGCTGGGTGCTGGGCCATTCCGGGGGGTGGAGGGCACGCCGGTGGGTGGCGTATGGCGCAAAGGAAAAACAGCAGCGGCAAACGGAACGGCAAGGGCGGTAGTAACAGTCGTGCCGTTGACGCGTCGAGTCGCACAACAATTTTGCATAGCGGCGCGTGTCTGTCTGTCTGCCATCTCCAAGTGTGTGCGTGTGTGTGTGTTTAGGTGGTGTGCGTGTGTGGGTGCGGGCAATACCCTTTAACCCTCCAGACGCTGTTTAACCCTCGTTAAACGTGGGCAGGCACAAAAAAAAAAAAAAAACAAAATATAAACGTATAGCACCCACACTTTTGGTTCACAATTCGCATGGTTTTTGTTTGGCTTTTTTTTTAAGCAAAAACTTCAAATATTAATTAAAGATGTGTAAAATTTGTAGATTAGAGCATAATAAGGCTATTTAATGCGCAAATTGTATACATCAATTATAAATATTATACAATAAAAACGAAAGAAAACACACTGCGTATTCAACGTGCAACATATCTTAAAAACAGATATTAAAGTAGTTTATTTAATTTTTCCTTTTGTGTGAGCTCTATCGTGATCAAGTCAATATTTCTGTTTCTGTTGTTATCAGTCGCTGGCCGGCTAATATTTTTTCCCCAGTTTTCTTCGCGTTTCCCTGCCACATGCGTGTCCATCACTCATCGACTTTGGCGCCAAAAAACAAACATTTTACATAATTGTAAGACAGAATGTACACATCGAATGGGAAAAAAAACGAACAAGATACATAAAACAAGACCCAGTTTGGGGGCATTGCTAGGTGGCAGGTGAACAACGGGGCGGATGAGCAACATCAGGCATGATTCCAAATATTACGTATACGCCCCACGTGCCCAACAGCAATCGCTGACCAATTAAAAGCACCACCAGATGGCGCAAATTAAAAGTGACTAAACCCGCACAGCAGTTAATTGAGCCATTACTTTAATTAATCGCTGGAATTCGTAATAAATTCACAGCCATACGGTTGACACGTTTATGTTTAATGCGAAATTCCGTACAAAATTAATACGAATTTTCGATATTAAGTTTTCAGACCATAGACCATCTTGATGAACAAGTTGAATACATTTGCTTGAATATTTGCTCACTCAGCCCTTTCGGTTTCCTTGCTATTTTCCGACTTTTTTCGGTTTCTTTCACTGCCACTCGTCGAGTTTTTCATTCATGGCCGTCTGGCATTGGAAAACATGGTTAGAGCAACAAGAAAAACAACATAAATGAGACGAGCAATATATCAATCTATTTATTTTGGCAGCTCGCATCGCTTGCCGTTTCTTGCGTTTCTTTCAGGCCAAAAAGCGCTTTGGATTTTGATTTTCTGCTGCTAGTTTCGAGAGCATTTTCCCACAGCAGCTACTACAGAATCTTTCGAATTTAGAACATCCGCACATGAAAACACATGTTTCTTAGCTCCGACTGTAAACAAAAAGTGCTCGGCATTCGCTTTTTTGAACCTTGGCATACACTCTATAAAAATCTGAACGCCAAACGAAACTTTCTGCTCCAAAACTCAAAAGAAATGGTGAAAAATCATCTAGAGTTGCTGTTTTATATCTCAACATTGAAGATATCAAAACTAATGCAAACATAAATCATAAATAATACATTTTAAATGTAAATATTGATTCTGGCCAAGTGATCACAAATCAAATTTCCCTCAATGAAAACCAAATAAACAAGTTTCGCAGAAAATAAATGATTGTGATTAATGACTCATTTCAATCTTTGAAAATATTTAGCATTACCCAGCGGAATCAGTTAATTCCGATTAATAAATTGTGTGTATTGTTCTTTTAAATATTCACCTACCAAAAAGTTTTGCTTCGAAAAAGCTATCTTTTTATATGCTTTTCTTTCATTTGCGAGTGGCAAATATGGAAATCGCAAACAGATTTTTATCTGTCGCTGTCTGTGTGTGTGTGTGTAGCCGGTGGAAAACAAACAAAGACAACGAGGGTGCCGATTTCAATTCCAGTCGTTCCAGCTTTTCCGCTTTTCCGGCTGCTTGCACACAACTTGTTGCTATCGCAACTCTTCAGTGGCAAAGTGGGCATCCCATTGTACTGTTGATGTTGAGCACTTTACATGATTTCTTTCGATAAATTACAACACAAGATGATATAAAGAATAAATTAATAACAAAAAACCAAACAAGACGAATTGTGAATCCATACCATCATTTTTCAACACTCAGAAATTTACTTTTTAAGATAAAATGAAACGCACAAAGTGAAAAACTAAAAACCAACCAAATCCCACCGATTAAAAAAAAACAAGAGCTTTAAACTAAGACATATCGCTGGGGAAATTTGGACACTAATACACTGTGAAAAATGATCGACTGGGTGTCGATAGTGCGACATTCGAGGCGCCGCTTTTCCAATTATGTTGGTTCGCGGTCGCCGGTGCGAATGCGTCGACGTCGACGTCAATTGACGGCGCCGCCTCCCCAACAACAACAGCAGCAACACTACCATCAACAACAACAACAGGATCAACATCAATCCAGGGAGCGCCAGAAAAAGGATAAGGAAAAAGAAAAGGAGAAGGAAAGCGAGAAGGACAATGAATCGGGGGGTGGTATCGGTTCGCGATATGCCTGCTGTTGTGCCAACGTAAGTGGGGGAAGGTAGCGCCGAATCCTATCGATATACAAAAAGCGATTTACGATATTTACATATATCGATTTTTATGAACAGCCAATGTGCAAATGTAAGACTTTATAATATATACATAAGTTGGCGGAATGGTCTTATCATGAGAAAAGGCTAGGAATGTGGCAATTAAGAATAACATCGATATCGAACGCTTGTTCGATACACTGAACGATTATTTTTATATTCTTACTGATCGCTCTTCATTTGGGTTTCTTTCGCAGAATCAGCGCATGCGCATCGAATCGGACACGGAAAATGCCAAGGAGCCAATTGCCGAGCAGCAGCAAAAGCAGCAGCAGGCGCAGCAGCGCAGTTCCCGCTCCCCGCAGCAGCAGAATCCGCAGCAGCAGGGATCCAAATCCAGGAGCGGGTCCCAGACTGTAAGTTCCTGCAATTTAATGATATGCGCCAACAGCCTCAGCTGAAAATTAGCCACAGATACAGATACAGTCACTCACACAGACATACCCAAACGCACACCAGCGCAAGCGAGTCCTCGTGAGCCTCCATCCACATCAGCACCAACATCCACATCAACATCAAAGCCAAATTCAACACCAACACCATTACCAACTTCGCCATAACAACGGCATTCAAGCCAAAATGGTTAAGCGCGCCTTTGAGTCCACCTAGTTTTCCCCGCCATTTTCTCGGTGTGGAAAAGTCCTCGAGGGCAGAGCAACCAGCTCGCGGAAAAGCCAAGGAGGTGGAAAACAGCTGGCTTTGTAATTAGCCCCCTGCTCAAAGAATTCATTAGTTCGCAGTTTCGAGGCTGCTCCCATTTGCACTTCATTTGGGGTCTTCACAAATGAATCAAACAAATTAATTAATTTTCCGGAGGCTTTGATTAAATTGCTCAACATTACTCATTTAACTCATAAGGTTGAAAATTTCGTTATTGCTACATTTTGTGTGTGTACATTGATTAGTTAAAAAACGACGCAACCACAGTTTATCTCTTAAAGTTTATCGCTAAGTTAAGCTAAATTTAAACCGTCTTATTCATATTGTTTAATATATGAGGAGACCAAAATGAGGACAAAGATAGCCACCTTCCACTAACATTCAGTATGATAAATACATTGCTCTAGTTTTTTGGTATGGAATCGAGTCAAAGACCGGATTAAGTGCCATATTCAGACAACAGATGGAATTTGAATTCGATTTTTCAAGTTGCATGTTACACTGCAACGTGGGCGGCAACGCCCACAATTTTAAATCGCCAATAGTGAGGCCAGTGTAATTGGGAGCACGCCAGTGTATTTATCCGCCTTTTTGCCCATTTTCCTGCCTTTATAACGAATCGTTTCTTACTTAAGACGCTTAAGGCGCTCGGCCTTCTCGCTTTTGTGGGCCAAGCGTCGCCCATTTCCGTTTCCGGTGCGCTGTTGTTGTTGCTCGTTGTAGCTAAACTGGCCAGAAGGGAAATGTACATATAGCAACGAGAACGGGAAAACTGCCAACGGGCGTAACACATTTTCTTTATATTAAAGCTAACGATGTTTATACTAAGTTTTTAGTGCACGATTTTGTTTGATTAGTGTTTACCAGCGAATAGGGTACTTTGTAAAACACATTAAATCAAGCTTATATATATAATTTTAGCTTAAGTTTCGTGCATGTTTTGGTTATGATTAATGTTTTAAGTTGCCAAATTAAATTTGATTTTGATTTAAGAAACATACCATGTGAACCCCATTTAAAAATATACATACATTTTGCGCTTCTAATTTGACTTGTTTGTTCGTATTTATTGCCTTGATGATTTATGGTTTGTATTGATTTTTATTTTAAGTTTTGAACATGATTATTTTCGCAGGCTGAAAATGTAATATTTTAAAAACTGTTATATTTTCGGAATGCTTAGCGTTGACACAAACCATTCTACAAAACAAAATCAGAATTCCATTATCGCTTCTGCTTTTTTAATAATGATTACAATATTGACTCGATTGAAATGCGCCAAATTATTGCGCACCATAAAAACAGTTGATCATATTTTAAAAACAACTTTAAAAATGTATAATTAAGTGAATAGATAACTAGTATTTTTTGGTATAACTGAACGATCACTATGTGGTCACTCTGTTGCCAATCGATAGGCCGAGCTAGCTGCAAAAATCGATTCTAATAGTTGGGTGTGTTGTTTTCGTCGCGTTCGGTTGCTCGCTTTATTTTTTGTTTGTTTATTTTGTTTTGTGCATTGGAAATGTGAATACAAGTAATTAAAAACGAATGAATTGTTTATGAGTCATTGGCATTGCAATACAGTCGGCGGTGACATATTACCGGAGTGTGGGAAAGGGAGCGAGCATTGCCAGCGCAAGCGATAACGATAGCCCGCCGCCTATCGATCGATACGGAGGGGGAAAAATGCCAGCAAAACAAGGAGACAGAGAGAGAGAGTGTGAGAGAATCTAAGTCGGTATACCGAAAAAAAAAACTCGCTCTCCCTCTCTCGCACACTCTGTGTGCGTACGTACGTGCGTGTGTGTGTGTGCGTGCTCCGTGTGTTGTGTTTGTTGTTTCGGTGGCGGCGGTGGCAGCGGCCTCTTTTCAGTTTCCCGATCGCTAAAACACAAACAACACGCTCGTGCGTGCGATTTAAATATATAGATGTTTCAAAAGTCAACCTCTCTGTTCGCAATTGTGTGCATTTTCGTTTGTCTAGTGCAAAAAGTTGGATAATCACAGGCGGCAAATAAAATAGTAACGAATCGAGTTCAAGAAGAAGAAGAAGAGAAGAGGAAGCAGAGACAGCAGCGCCGGCATTTGTCCGTGTGTTGTTGTTGTTGTTTGTGCGCGGCTGTAACTTTAACCCTCGAACGCCATAAGAATAAAAAACCAAGTATAACAATAAGTTATAAAATCAATTAAACAAAAGCCGCTGCGATATGACAACGAGGAAAAAGAAGCGCGACGGCGGCGGTAGCGGCGGCGGATTCATCAAGAAAGTTTCGTCGCTCTTCAATCTGGATTCGGTAAAAATCGGTCTTACTATATCCATTATCATTTCTACACACATATACAAATAGTATGTATGTATGTAGATATATAGCCAGCAAGCAAAATATCTGTTGGATATATGTAGAAAAAGCTGGGCATCTGCGATCTATACATATAGTGCGCGATGATTCCATGGTTTATGGTACCCTCTACGCGTCGTGGGGTATGCTGAATTCGTTGAGGAGTATGTAACAGGTGGAAGAATATATATATATTTTTGATCAGGATCACTAGCCAAGTAAATCTGACCAAAAAAGCTGTTTTACATTCAATCTATCTAGAGCTTCACTATCTGAGTAAAAGGTATCTAATAGTCGCGAGACTATATAGGGACTATAGTGTTCATTCTTGTTTTCAAATCAAATTCGCAGTCGGACTGAAAGCTTGCCGATTTTCCTCCATTCAATAGCGATACACAAGTGTTCGGACAGCTGTGGGCACGCTTTTAGTGGCAAATTTACTTCAATTATTTTAGTATTTGTTTACGCAGCTTCTAGGATTTGTTTAAGAATTGTTAAACCATTTAAGAATGGTTTTAATTTATGTGCAAATTGTATAACAGTTGTAAATTCAATTGTGCAAAAAGTTTTTTATAACGACTATATAATTCCTATTGGTTGCTTTTACATTTTTTTTTTACGCAACTTTGAATAAGTTTTATATTTTTGCCCACCACTGTGCGCACACTCACACAGTTAGGTGCGTTGTCAACATTTTAGCGTCTTTGCATTGCCTTCGCAGAAAAAAAGTACAAGAAAGAAAACAGACTTTCCTTCGTCTCTTTCTAATGCTCCGATCAACGGTTCTTCTCTTGTTGGATTTGTTATTGTTCTCACCACTCTTTTTGTTGTTGTTGTTGCTGCTGCTGCCCTTAATATTCCGCACAGGCGTTCTTGTTGTTGTTGTCCCCAATTCGATGTTCCATCTCGCTCGCTCTTCTAATTTTTGACAGAAACCGTTTTATTTTCGTAAATTCTACCACCCACAAAAACAAAGGAATTTACAGTGGAAACTGGCTAAATAAGAAGGCTGCATAGGTTGGAAAAATAAATTCCAGAGTTGAGCAAGTTTAATAGCAGATCATTTGATCACTTCTAACTGTTATTATAAATAAGACTATTTTCCCGAATATGCACTTTTAAATCAAAGGTGGTTTTCCCTGTGGATCCAGTATATATATATCTCACCCGATTTTTCCGCAAAAACTTATAAACACATCACGCGTCTGTCGGCTGCAATAACAACAGCAACAACAACAAATGAACGCGAAGGACAAGTTTACACATTGAACCATAATTTTAGTACCACCCACCGCTCCCCGTGTGGCCGGAATAATACAATATTGGAATATGGCTTTGGATTTCCGTTTCGGTTTCGTTTCCCTCGCAGGTGTTTCGACCACGATCCGTTGTCACGTCCGATCGCATACAGTAAACCCCTGGGCATTTTGCCAACATTTCTATACTCGATTTGATCAATGAAGTGCAACGCAGCTTGACGCATTCAAATTTCTCACTGGCCGTGGATTATTTGCGGATTATTAATCAGCTATGTATGTACATATGCATACATATATGGTTATGCTATAATCTTTGCTTTTATGTGGCATAGGTATCACTGGTCTATACTATTTTATGTCCATATCCATATATACAGAGGTGGTCAAAAGTATTTTCACTTTTCACATTTCACTCAAATGCACTTTGTGAAAATAATTTTGACCACCTCTGTAGATTTGACTTCTTTCCACGGATTTCTCACGCATTTCTCCTGTGACTCATGTTTGTTTATCGTTAGCAATTGGGTCTCTGGTTTTTCTGGCCTTTATGATCTGTTTGCTGCTAACTAAAAATACTGCAAATTATGAGCTATACATTTTTATGATCACATACATATTTGAAATGTGTTCTTATTTTTTGGCATTGCAGTAATCTGCCCTGAACATGACTAGGTACTATTATTAACTATTATTCCCATTATTCCGTTTAGACCTTGAAAAGCTCGTTTAGAATTTTCCACTAGTGCATTGCATTGCCTATTAGATTTCACTTTTACCACTTTGCATGCAACGCGAGTAATCGAATAGGCACTTAAATAGACTATAATTTAATGATTCATTTGATTTAAACGTTTGTGCTTACGACACTATGGCATCTCTATTCCTTAAGTAACGAAATTCCATGTGCAGTTGGAATTCTTCTTCGGTTTTCTTACAATGGCTTAAGAATTTTATCGTCTGCGGTTCGGTTTTCCGCATTTTCAGTGTGCTTGTGGTCCCAAGCATATGTTTATCATAGATAAGATAAGCGCTCCATATAGTATGTGATATGATTTGGCTTTAGTGCCAGCTACTAATTTCAAGGGTGTGCAACTTTACAAAAAAAACAAGGTCTACGAAAAAAAAGTGTAGAAGTAGGAGAAAAAAACCGATTGTAGCTCGTTGGCCCCGTTAATATAGCGTGCTGTTGTTGAGGTTTTTTTTCTTTGGGTTTTTTGTTGATTTTTTTTTGCTTGGAGCTTAGTTGGCTCAAAGTCTTGTGTGTGTGTTTGTCCCAACACGCCCATGGCGCCCCCTTCCCGCCCGCCGCATTCCTACCCCACCGAATTAAGTGAGTTCCGATTGTTAACTTTATGATGTAATTTTTCTTCTTTTATAATTCTTTTTGGGTTGGAAAAAGTGTAACCAGAGTTGTCAGCGGAAGCAGGAGCGGCACGAACCTGTTAGCCCAAGTGGCCGCGTACAGTGTTTGCCCGCTAATGGGTTTCTCGCAGATGTAACACGTCTTTAGCTGTAATTACAGACATTAAGCTACATGAAATGTGAATGGGTTAGCGTTAATCTGTTGGCATTTTATGTTCCCTTCAGTTACACTATGAGTTCTAAAGAGATTTTTCAACTATTTTACATATGTTTAATCTTATCATAATCGTTAATTGTAATCAGAAGCGAAAGAAATCGCCTGTAGCGACGCACCACTGTAGCTGCAGCACGAAGTATCCTCCAGCGATTAACCCAAAGAGCATATATTAATATTTTTAGCCCGCCTGCTTAGGCTCCCTAGGCGTATACTTGACTTGACCCACTCCCAGGGTTAATTGGCAATTTTTCGCTAGACAAGAGCGTCCGATATGGGAATTTATGGGTGGGGCTGCGGCGGGTTAAGTGGGTGGAGGAGGGTTGGAGCGACGCCCACTTTTGCAGTGCATAATGTACAGCTTCTTGGGGTTAATGTTGCTGTCGTCGCCGCTTGATGAATTCATTTACACTGGCCTGCTAATCAATTGAACTCGTTTAACGATGCCGCAACCCCCTCCCCCCCGCCCCTTAACCCACTAAGATCGCTGCGAGTTGTGCAAGCTGTGGTTTTTGTTGCCATTTTTAGCGCACAGTTGTTGCTTTTCATCCATTTGTTGTTTGTTTTTTTATATTTATTTTTTTTTGGTCGCCTGTTAATTGCAACGAGAGTTTTGGCTGCACGGCCCAGTTAATTCAAGATATTTCGAGACTCCAATGCCATTGACACCGATTCGCCGCCATCTCCGGCGAGGGTGCGGCCGTGGGGGCTTTGTAGGGTTAATACCGTATGCTAATGAGTCACCGAACCAATTGGGCATCCTCTCTAAACGTTTCTCTTTCACTTTCATCACCTTCTACAGCTCCATAAGGCATCGTCCACAAAGGTAAGCCACACAACAGACGGATCCAAAACGAGATTAGAACCTTAACCCACCTGTTGCCATTTTCGAATTCAACTTCATATTGCAAAAATATAAAGATAGTTTAAACTTGTTATTGGTTTTTTTGTAAATGTATATAAGATTTAATTTAAAAGATCCCATGTTTATAAATAGCTAATCATCATATATGTATTTCCTCCCAACTTCATGCAATATGTAGTAAAATCGAAAATGGAAACGGGCCAAAAAATCAACGTTGTTTGTCGTCGTCTTAACTGCATTTGCATTCAATTGTGTGATCGTCTCCGTTCATGTTGTTTTATGTATTCGCCGCCTAACTGAATTATCCATGCAATGACATCACAAGTCGCTGAAAAGCTGAGAAGCGCATATTCTTGAAATTAGCTCGAAAGAATGTTTTTCGGGGCGTATTTCTAGATATTTCGAGCAATAACCAAGCAATTTACAACTGAAACAAGTGAATCGCTTGCTGCATTTGTTTTAAAGAAAGTGACTTAACGAAGCACCCATGTAAATATGTAATTACTCTCAAAAAATGCATACCTATTACCCACCCAAATATGTAAGATCATATGTATACAGTCTTGGAAAAAGTTCGATACGATCAACATTTTAGATTTTATTATGAAATAACTTAAACAATGGTTTACATTCATAAATTCCATAAATGTTTGGAGCGTAAATCAACTTTCATATGATTATTTTATGCATAAACATAAAACATTTTTCATATTTGTGTTATTCATGTATGTACTCGCATAATAAAAACAGCTTTCATTACATTTCATCATTACCACAAAAAACACTCACTCACCCCGCATTGTTTAAACTATCTATTCCTTGTGTAATGATTTCCAAGCAACTAATCTCTTTATGAACCATTTTAATGACCCTCGATCTCCTCCAGGTGAATGGCGATGATAGCTGGTTATACGAGGACATTCAGCTGGAGCGCGGCAACTCTGGATTGGGCTTCTCCATTGCCGGCGGTACGGATAATCCGCACATCGGCACCGACACCTCCATCTACATCACCAAGCTCATTTCCGGCGGAGCAGCTGCCGCCGATGGACGGCTGAGCATCAACGACATCATCGTATCGGTGAACGATGTGTCCGTGGTGGATGTGCCACATGCCTCCGCCGTGGATGCCCTCAAGAAGGCGGGCAATGTTGTTAAGCTGCATGTGAAGCGAAAACGTGGAACGGCCACCACCCCGGCAGCGGGATCGTCGGCAGGAGATGCCCGGGATAGTGCGGCCAGCGGACCGAAGGTCATCGAAATCGATCTGGTCAAGGGCGGCAAGGGGCTGGGCTTCTCCATTGCCGGCGGCATTGGTAACCAGCACATCCCCGGCGACAATGGCATCTATGTGACCAAGTTGATGGACGGCGGAGCAGCGCAGGTGGACGGACGTCTGTCCATCGGAGATAAGCTGATTGCAGTGCGCACCAACGGAGTAGGTTCATTCCCTTTTGATTGCTAGCAACTAATTTGATAATTGTATATCCTTCCGACAGAGCGAGAAGAACCTGGAGAACGTAACGCACGAACTGGCGGTGGCCACGTTGAAGTCGATCACCGACAAGGTGACGCTGATCATTGGAAAGACACAGCACCTGACCACCAGTGCGTCCGGCGGCGGAGGAGGAGGCCTTTCATCCGGACAACAATTGTCGCAGTCCCAATCGCAGTTGGCCACCAGCCAGAGTCAGAGTCAGGTGCATCAGCAGCAGCATGCGACGCCGATGGTCAATTCGCAGTCGACAGGTGCGCTAAATAGTATGGGACAGACGGTTGTCGATTCACCACAAGCAGCCGCAGCAGCAGCAGCAAATGCATCTGCATCTGCATCAGTCATTGCAAGCAACAACACAATCAGCAACACCACAGTCACCACAGTCACGGCCACGGCCACAGCCAGCAACAGTAGCAGCAAGTTGCCGCCGTCGCTTGGCGCTATCAGCAGCATTAGCATTAGCAATAGCAATAGCAATAGCAATAGCAACAGCAATAATATCAACAACATTAATAGCATCAACAACAACAACAGTAGCAGCAGCAGCAGCACGACGGCAACTGTTGCAGCAGCAACACCAACAGCAGCAGCAGCAGCAGCATCATCTCCACTCGCCAACTCCTTCTATAACAATGCTTCCATGCCCGCCCTGCCTGTCGAATCCAATCAAACAAACAACCGATCCCAATCACCCCAGCCGCGCCGTAAGCGATTCATTTGTTTATTATTTAACCGATATTCTGTTGTAACTAATTTATGCTTATCAATGTCCCGGTCGAGTGTGTTTATCGGAGGTCCTGCGACCTCCTTGCATAAATGCACTTGTGCTGGGCCCTCATCTCTGGTATTTGTATCCTTTCTTTATCTTCTATAACATTTTATTTGATATGATTTATGATTTATGATTGCTATTGTTTGACTATCTAATTTGAACAGTTGCTTTCAACTTGCATTTGTGCATCTTTTCCTATTAATACTTTTTGAATTCATGCCCTGAGAAATTGTATCTTTCTTTATCTGTGTTTAATTGCCAATTCGTTTTAGCATCTGAATTGTTAAACTATTTTGTGCATTTGTTTTGGAACCGCTCGAGTGCATTTATGGAATCTATGGTCTAATAAAGGCACTTGAAGCGAGTTCAATTCCTTACTCTCCAATCATCCCAATCCTTCCTCCTTCGTATATATGCTCCAATACCAATATTTCCCTCCTCTTCCGCCCAAAAATATCTACTGCTATTGCTGCTGTGCCACGTTAATTTGAGGCTCTAGAAAAGATAGCTTTCATTTTCACACGCTGGAAGCTGCTCTCCCGCCTTCCCCTGTAGTCTCCTCCACCGCCATGCTGTTGATTTGAACATCCCGCCCTCCGAAGTTGCGCCTAGTGTTCTAGAGTTGTGTTCTGGATCAGACCGTTATAGTCTGATCAAGCGATCTTTGTGTTGATTTGTTGTGCTGTATATTAAGGTGATATTAAGCGGTATTGGTGTGCCTGGGATCTCGTGTATGCCTGTGTATAGTGTGTGTTTGTGTTGTGGCGGGGATAACAAGTGCAATCTTCAGTTTCCGTTCTGTTGTCTTCCGTTTCTGTTTCCGTTGGCCTCAGTTTTTGTCGCAGTCTTTTACTTTAAACAGTTTCTTTCTCTTTCTCGTCGGTGCCAGCTGTCTCTGTCCCTTTTGCGTTTGTCTCTCTCTGTCTGGACAATTCTGGACGCGCTGAAACCGCAAGAAAACATTCTATTTCTCAAGGCATTATTAACCGCTCTATATCTATCTCTCTCTATCTTTGTCTCTGTCTCCCTCTTTATCTATCTGTCTGTCTCTGTCATTTCTTAATAATAATAATAATAATAACAATAACTCCCATTCAATGTGCAACAAAAACGACCGATAAACCTAAACCAAAATCAAAAATTTCTGATAACAACCTAGAGCCCGGCTCGCGATACGCCTCTACAAATGTCCTAGCCGCCGTTCCACCAGGAACTCCACGCGCAGTCAGCACCGAGGATATAACCAGGTGAGTGGCTCGATCACTTTTCTGTACACACCGATATTTAATAACTCGATTTCACAGAGAACCGCGCACCATCACCATCCAGAAGGGACCGCAGGGCCTGGGCTTCAACATTGTTGGCGGCGAGGATGGCCAGGGTATCTATGTGTCCTTCATCCTGGCCGGCGGTCCAGCGGATCTCGGCTCGGAGCTGAAGCGTGGCGACCAGCTGCTCAGCGTGAACAATGTCAACCTCACGCACGCCACCCACGAAGAGGCAGCCCAGGCGCTCAAGGTGAGTCAAAGTGAAATTTCACCTGAATTCAATCGAAATCGAACAATTAATGAAATGTTATTATTATTATTTCAGACTTCTGGCGGTGTGGTGACCCTGTTGGCGCAGTACCGCCCAGAGGAGTACAACCGTTTTGAGGCACGCATCCAAGAGTTGAAACAACAGGCTGCCCTCGGTGCCGGCGGATCGGGAACGCTGCTACGCACCACGCAGAAGCGATCGCTATATGTGCGCGCCCTGTTCGACTACGATCCGAATCGGGATGATGGATTGCCCTCGCGAGGATTGCCCTTCAAGCACGGCGATATCCTGCACGTCACCAATGCCTCCGACGACGAATGGTGGCAGGCACGACGAGTTCTCGGCGACAACGAGGACGAACAAATCGGTATTGTACCATCGAAAAGGCGTTGGGAGCGCAAAATGCGAGCTAGGGACCGCAGCGTTAAGTTCCAGGGACATGCGGCAGCTAATAATAATCTGGATAAGGTGAGTGGTGTCATATTTACAATGTTATCTTATTAACCATTCGTATTTGCCATCTCGCAGCAATCGACATTGGATCGAAAGAAAAAGAATTTCACATTCTCGCGCAAATTTCCGTTTATGAAGAGTCGCGATGAGAAGAATGAAGATGGCAGCGACCAAGAGCGTAAGTAGACCAAGTCAAGGGAAGCCAGCAGTCCGACTCTGTCTCACAGTCTCAATCGTTCGCTCTTCCTTCGGAGATGGCCAATAATGGGAGAACATCAAGCAACTCAAACTCAAGGCGTTTTTTGGTTTAGTCCTAGGCTTAAGGCTCAAAGACTTTCTCTACTGAATTTCTGTCTGAATGAGAGTGTGTGCTTTTGGGCGGGTGTTTGATTGACTTGTGTTTGTGTCTGTTCTGCTTACGGAGATAAGGAGATATATAAATGTCGTTGAAACTTCTATCGCGAGGTCACCTAAAACTCACTGTCAAAGTCCTTCTCCTGTTCTTTTTTTTTTCTATTCAGTGGTGATTTCTCATAGTTATGTCTTTATGCTGTAATATATGTTTTTAAGTTAATCATCCTACGTGTACGTATCATAAGATTCAGAAAACTCGTTAAGTACTTTGTAACTTGTGGGCATGAAAGGATGCAAGTTTTCTTTTTACACAGGAAACATTGGATAAGAATAGTCATCAAATACTTAAAGTTAATTCCTGTCCCATTTCGTTGTGTTTTATCTCCTGAGTTGAAGTTTTTAACTTATTAAAATAAATTAGATAAATGTTTCGTTTGATGTTTCTGGTTGAAAAGACTTACCCACTGACCCAACCGATTTTTTATTGTTTTGTTTTATGCATTTTATATGATTACATTACTGTTTATTTTCATATGTTTTCCCAACCGAAATCCGTGATGTCCAAACACTCATTCTACCCACATTTACCAAATTCCGGATGAACCGATCGGATCCATCGACGAACCGACGAATCAACCACACTGAAACAAAAACATACTCACACATTTCCTGTCCCATTCGATATGCTTGGATGTTGGATGTTGTATTATTTTGTGTGTGCCCCGATCCCGAACTATATGTTTAGCCAATGGAGTTGTGAGCAGCACCAGCGAGATTGACATCAATAATGTCAACAACAACCAGTCGAATGAACCGCAACGTAAGTGAAAAGTGAAAAGGTTTCCAAACAGAGCCGAAGCTGGCGGTATAAATGTCGAGATGTATCCGCTTGTAAATGTATTCAGGTGTCAGGGCTTCTCAGATGGTCTAGTCTTGGTTAACAATCACACACACACACATAAACAACACCTTGTATACGAACACACCCATACACATATTAGACAGTAAGCTATAGTCACACGATCTTACTAACAGTTAGTCCTCGCGGGGAGTTATATAGCTCATGGCCATCTATCGTGTATATAGTCTTGGATTAAGCTAAAGATAATCGTAACTGTATCTGTATCCGAAGAGTGTTCTTCAGCGGCAGGGTTGCACGTTTTACATCAATGTACATCTTACGATACATCATCCACAGCCCATCGAGATGAAACCAAGTTGATTTCGTTCTTTAGTTCATTTAAAAAGCTTTTCCTCCCGCAACTCTCTACTGACAGTACATTTATCTTCTTATCGCTCTTCTCTCTATCAAAAAAATATACAACCTTAAATTTCTGAGTCCAGCTGCTTTCATCAAATATCTACATCACTACGACTTAAAACAGTTTTTGAAAAACCAGCAACAACCTTAAACTTCTTGCCATCCTGTTCCTATTATAATACATACAGAAGAAGAGGGAACATTTTGATGGTTGTTAAACCTTACAAAAATCTTGAATTGTTCTTACATACATATTTTATTTGCATATAAAACATAAAGCTTACACTTCTAAGCTAATCAATTAATGGTATTCGATGCGATAAGTTCCATTCAAGATCACATTTTAAACCAATTATAATAATATATAATGGTGTGTCTACTCAAATGAACCGATTTCAACCGCTGTTCTGTTTTAAACTGACCAAACATATCTCTTTCGATTTCTTCTCTTCTGTTTTCTCTCTTTTCTCTTCCCTTTCGGTTTCTCGTTTGTTTTCTCTTCGTTTTCTAGCCTTTATGCTTTGCTACACACAAGACGATGCCAATGCTGAAGGAGGTATGTACTCGATCAGATCAATTTACCAACATATCTACTTATACATAACAATCTATCTATATATCTGAGTAAATCCACTGAACATAAAAAAAGACGTAACATACATTTAACCATGCTAACTTTCGATTTTCATACATAGAAATGCATTTGCTGTACGAACTAACACAGTTTCAGCAGAAACACATGCGAATAACCACTTACCTGCATATATACATACATAACATACCTATTTACGTACATGCATACATCAACACATTACACGTGATTACTGTTCCTTGATTTTTAGTTGGTTCCGTTAGAGATTTTGGTTTTCAGCGCTTTTTATTTGCATATATACATCTGTACATCACATGTATCTGGCGATCTCTACTCGTACATCACTCTCTATCGCTATAAATACATGCCAAGAATCTCTAAATATATATAGTCCATTATATTCCATATATATAACCGCTCCGCAAGACAATTGCGGAATAAATGAATCGCCAAAATGTAACTTTTGAAAGAACTCTATCATATGCATGTAAATGTCCATTAAATGTACACTAAATGTATAAAGGAATTAAAAAAAGGAAGTACATATGTTAAATCGGAAGTACGTCTGATTTGCATAGGATATCTGAATATGAATCTGGCCCTCGACACAAAAGGGAGCCCAAACATCGAACCTTCTTACAATCCCACGATGATCTTCCAGGGAAAAGATCTCTATTTTGTAGGGGTTTCTGTTCGTCTTTTAAGTTAATACTTTGGATCCCCCTGGTTGTTCACATTGCATAGTGTGTACATACATATACGGACATGCAGACAGAAATCAAACTATATACCATTTCGATCTCAACTTGCTGTTCTATTATTATGCGCTTGTATCAATCACACGTCGTGTTTCAATGTTGCCACACTCGATGCGATATATACTGTACATATAAATGTAACTGGAATGGCGTACTTGATGTGAATACAGAACAGATCATCATACAGATACACCACCCAGATACAGACAACCGAAGTAATGATTTCCTTGGACAATTCTCAGTTCGGAATGCACACGAATTAACCACACTCGTACACAGGGGAGGAACTCGTAACTAAGAACCCAAACTCAAATATCTCATTTACCTTTTCGAGTTCCATTTTTTTTTTATTTCTCAGTCAGTCACAGACAGACAGTACAAGACATGAGTAAATGGTGATTTCGATTTCGATTTGTTGTTAATCCTTTGGTATTTTTGTTCTTCTTTTACATTTAACCCCTGTGTCTGTGAACTACTTTGAATTCTTGTGTTGTTTGCCTACTACTCAACTACTACCAACCAACCAACCAACCAACAACTACAACTACTTCAACAACAACGACAACAACATCTACTACCGTTCGAATCTACTACTATTCTACTACTATATCTACTACCGATTTATAACTGTGCGTAAAACGCAAACGCAACGCCACTCCATCTCTCTCGCTCTCTGTTTCTCTGTTTCTAAATATATATCGAACTATATATTTTGATGGAACTACACCGAAACTACACACAAATCCTTAATTTGTAAACCTCTGTTTAACTCACAATATTTTCTCTTGTTCTAAATACACACAATCCCATACCACACATATCAATATCACTCTATATATAAATATTTAACTTCTCAAATCAATCAAACAAAACGAACAACAAAAAAATTGAAACCAACAATATGACCACCGATATATATATCTCTGTATACATATATATTTATTATAACCATGCGCTCACGAACTGCGACAACAACCAACTACTAAATTCTTCTAAAACTACGCTATCATCGCTATCGACTAATCACTGCTCAGGCGAGATTATCTACAGGGTGGAGTTACCCGATATGGAGCAGATAACTCTGATCTACTTGGAGAATAATGATGCTGACTATCGTAAGTCGAGCATCTGAACAACCAACAATCACAAAAAATAAAAATCAAAACAACCACAAGAATCAACAGCAAAAAAAAAAAAAAAAAGCAACAAGTCTCTTCTCTTTTTGTAATACTAGTGAAAAATACAACAAAGCTTATGTTTTCTTCTACTTAAAAAGAAACGAAAGAATGAAAGTTAAATATTTAGTTATGAATACAAAGAAACAAAATTTTTGCAAAATCTATTCCTCTTGTTTATATTTTTCGTTCTTTCTTTGATTTCTGCCTATCTCTTGCTTTGTCTCTCACTCAAGCTGTCTCACTCCATCACTCTCTATCTGTTTCTTTCTCTGCTATATATCTATCCATCTCTATGGCGCTTTGTTCCAAGAGAATCTATTTGAATAATAACATTCTGCAAAGGCTTTAAGTAGATTTGGTTTTCTTCCTTTCATTAAATTCATTTCGTGTATCGGAGTATTAACCTTTAAGCCAAAAACTTCATTCTTGCTAGTTGAACAATTGTTTTTATATTATTTAAAACCATATGCAAATGCTGCATACAAACTGTCTTCAAGATTTAAGTGAATTTTCAAGCCCATCCATAAAACTTCCTCGGACACATCGTGTTTTGTTAATATTAGACCTTATAGTTTGTTTATAAGTTCTTCAACTGTTGTGAATTGTTGATAGTTGCGTAGAATCGAATGATGATAGCAAATTATGTGAACCCACCGGAATCACACAACTGACACTTCCACACCCCCTATCGTTTGCCTATTTCTCTTGTTATTTTTTTCCTTGGTTGCCACATTGCGTAGCATCACCCGAGCAGTAACAGAAGTTAACCCATGGATGTGGAAAATATCCGATCCCCACCCGAATGAGCTGAGCCTAGAAAGTACACTTTCTCCTTCTGCCTGGATAGTTGTTTGTCCCAGTCCCTTTCTTAGTTAGCCCAAAAACACACCCACTCACCTCGTCGACACACGTCTCTCTATATATGTAGGTATATAGAGTTCTAGACCGATTCAAATTCAGTTGGTTTGTTGATGTTTTCATGTAATGCTTGTATAGTGTGTCATGTCTTTTGCATGTGCCACCCCAACCGAATCGCCGCAAAATCAGAGTTTTTGTTTGGAAGAATTCAATCAGATTTAATACCGCTCCCCCGAAAACCTTTCGTCTTAGAGTTCAGAGATAATTGTGAATTTTAATTGCGGGTTAAGATGAAACCCAAACACAAACCCAACCAGAAGTGAAACTGAAATAAAGGAATTGTACAAATCGAGGGAGTTTTATTTGGCTTAATCGATCAGTTGTTAATCCAACCCGTAGCGCTCAACGTTCGTGTCTCTGTAAATGAGTCCCAAAATGTGTTGATCTGTGAGTTCTGCAAGGCGTCAAGTGAGTAAATCCCATAACCCACCACCTGGTTAAGGAGAAGTGCGACTGCGTTCCCAAAAACACCTCAGCAGCCAAAAGATATGTGAAAACCCATACCTCCTGGGTGCAACCAAAGACAAGTTAATCACCTAAGCTAGTTCTAATGATCTAAACATAATTATACCACTCTCACTCTCAACAATCGACACACAGATTTTGATTTCATGTTGTCCAATGTTTTTGTGTGCCATGTATGTAACATCATGATGTCATGTATGTAGTATGTAACCATGTAAGACACGTCTGCCAACTGTCTGTTAACTGTTTGCTCGTAGATCGCCTGCTCTATGTACTACTATTTATCATGATTATCATTTCTATATCCTATATATGTATACGACCCAAGACATACATAAGTGTAGTAGCTTTTATTACCATTCCACATTTTGCATTTACATTTGGATTTGTTTTCGATTGATTTCGACACTACGTTTCACATCATTTTATTGTACCTTTAAGTTTTAAGTGACTCCTTCTTAGGAAACCCGATTGAACATTGAGCATTATTTCCTTCGAATGTTTCCTCTGCTCGATTTTTAAGTTATCCACCAAGCACAGTGAATGCTTGATAAGTAAAAAAGTATAACTTGACAAGTATTGACTGATTTTGTACTCTCTTATTTTGCCAATTCATTCCGGAAAATATTATCAATTGAAATTTTGTTGTAAATTTTTGTGTGCGAGAGCTTTATTTTTAACGAACCTAATTTAGAGATACAAATTTTTCCAATAAACCCTTAAATTTCGTAGAAAGCAACTGCCAACTAGCTGAAATTAACCATTGTATACACATTTAGTTCTATCCTAACTGACATGCCTTGATCTTTTCTGATCTCTTTAAATATTAACTTCCAATTGCAATATAGACCGATTTAGAAGTTTGTTTGTAGACTCCCTGATACCCAAGATATATTTGTCCCAAAGAAATTCCCACCTTCCATTCCCCCTCCGATTCCCGTTCATTTAGAACACTTTGCGATGATGTAGAGCACCTGCACGTCAAGGTCCTAATCCAATTGCTTACCCTACTTTCCAGCTTCCGAGGAGAACGTGTTGTCCTACGAGGCCGTACAGCGTTTGTCCATCAACTACACGCGTCCGGTGATTATACTGGGACCTCTGAAGGATCGCATCAACGATGACCTTATATCAGAGTATCCCGACAAGTTCGGCTCCTGTGTGCCACGTAAGTAGTGCATTATGTGCATTATGACTTTTCATGATGCCCCCAAATACAGCGATATTTTAACCAAGTGCAACATATGCTTCTTTCCATTTAGACACCACCCGACCCAAGCGGGAGTACGAGGTGGATGGTAGGGACTACCACTTTGTATCGTCTCGCGAGCAAATGGAGCGGGATATCCAGAACCATCTGTTCATCGAGGCGGGACAGTATAACGACAATCTGTATGGCACATCGGTGGCCAGCGTGCGCGAAGTGGCAGAGAAGGGCAAGCACTGCATCCTGGACGTGTCCGGGAACGCCATCAAGCGACTCCAAGTGGCCCAGCTGTATCCCGTCGCCGTGTTCATCAAGCCCAAGTCGGTGGATTCAGTGATGTAGGTTTTCCGCATGTCCAAAGATTTCCCATGTTAATGGTTTTGTTTTCACAGGGAAATGAATCGTCGCATGACGGAGGAGCAGGCCAAGAAGACTTACGAGCGGGCGATTAAAATGGAGCAGGAATTCGGCGAATACTTTACGGGTATGGTCAAGATAATATAGAAACATCTTATAGATATGATATCTTATGATTATTCTTTTATTTGCCACCGAACTACAGGCGTTGTCCAGGGCGATACCATCGAGGAGATCTACAGCAAAGTGAAATCGATGATTTGGTCCCAATCGGGACCAACCATTTGGGTACCTTCCAAGGAATCTCTATGACCAACAGCCACCACAACTTGGACACTGCCGCCTCGAGTTCGATGTCGACCGGTCTCGAGAACAACAATAGGAGCAACAGCAGCAGCAACAAATCAGCAGCCGCAGCAGAAGACGCCGCACTGATGATGCATCACAGTAACAACAGATACTAATACAACTACAACAACAAGAACAACAACAGCAACAGCAACCACAGCAGCAGCCACACCGACAACAACACTGACAACGACAGGAAACGAAAATGAAAACGGATACGGAAACGTAACCACGGACCTGAACTAACCAACTTGACCACAGACAGAACAAATTTATAACGACGCAGCCGCAGCAGCCAACTTAATGTAGCAAATTGTCCAAAGCAATTTTTTTTGGATGCACTCATTGATGTACGATTAGTAGATTAGGTGAACGTACATCCACCAGCTAGACGATGATGAAAATGAGCGAACATCAGAGCAAAGCATTTGGCATATGAGATGAGATATGGGTGTTCAAACTGTAGCGGACAAAGGTGTATAGTTTTTAGTTAGAACAAAGTTGGATATAAACAAAAGAAGCGAATTATAATATATATATATATATATATATATATTATATATATATATATATATATATATATATATATATATATATATATATATATATATATATATATATATATCAATATATATATATATATATATCAATACATCAATATATATATATCAATATATATATGAATGTATACACCACTTATATAGACTAAGATCCGATTATAAAAGCATAGAGACGAGCGAAGATGAGGGCTTTCAGGAGTTCGTTAAGCGCTAGAGTGTTGTTTGTTTATGTTGATGTTTATATACGAGAGCCAAGAGTTATAGCCAGTTAGTTATGTTGACGATAATGTGTTTTTTTGATATATATTGACCTGTATGAATATGTAAACATGCAGGCGCAGGCACAGGCACCCCACCCATGCACACCGATGTTTTGCCGGTGACAGTGATGTTGAGGCACAAGTGCATTGCATTGCATGGTGGTTAACTTTAAGTACGACAATGTTTAGTAGCTGACTACGAATAATGACGACGATGACGGGACGCAGATGCAGATGCGGATGTGAATGCGAATGCGAACGGTTGCGGATCTAGCGGAAAGTCAGACAATGACGATAACGATTTACGATTACGATCTAATGATAATGATAAATATATATATTGATGAATATTGACGCTAATAACGATGGAGATGATGAAAAACGTTGGTGCATTTGTTGTTAGATGTATGTAATTTTTCCCACTCGCCTTTGCCTAAAAGCAACACAAAATTGAAACAAACAAGAACGATATATAAAACGGATAAAAATTAAATCAATAAACATGCGTATGATAAACACTAGTAACTAGCGGAAAAGTTGCATATAGAACCACGGACATTCATTCACACATCCACTTACTATACTATATCTGTACCATTTAGCCCATAGTCCGCAGAAGATCGTCGAAACAAAGTCATTTTACCATATAAAAACAAAACATCCGCATAATAATGTAAACTACGACAGCAATCGATTGGAAAAGGAGAAATTGAATTTGTTGTCGCGTTGATTTAAACCTATATAATGAGTAAAATATTGTATATTTAACAATCTATAAAACAAATATAGTATGTAGATAATACACACATACACAAACACACAAACCCATAAATAACATACACACACACAAATGGACTACCGCTGCGGTCTAATTATATACACACCAGACAAATCGAATTGCAAAAGCAAATAAATAAATAATTAAGGAAGTGACGATGGAGAAGCAGAGCTGGAGATGAGATCAACTCAAACTAGATAACTATACATATATTTGCTGATTAATTTATGTAAACCAATATACGATTTATAGCCAACGCACAGAAAATGTAAAACAAAAAAACCAACACATACGAAATTTGTTCGAAAAAAATTTAGCTAAATTCAAGTTGAGTGTTAACATTATAATTCATACGAATATGCATATATTTTATTTTTTTTAACTCTCCATCTCTATTGCTCGCTATCTTACGAACTACTTAAAACATTTTTTTTTAATTAAATTTTTTTGTATATTGCAAAAACGTCGACGACGCCACAGCAGCAGCAGCTATGGATATTATTTCAAAAATATATACATATAACTATTATACGAATAAAGAGAAAACAAATTCATTATAATTTTCACAATGTATGCGCCGAGAGCATTGTTATATTTAATAAACAACCTAAAACAAAAAGGACAAACAATGGAAAACAAAATAAAAACTATGCGAATAATTTCCACTCTAAACAAAGCAAAAGAAAACAAAACAAGCAAAAAAAAAGAAGAAGCTGAGGAACTCTAAGTGTAATAAACTAATTAAAAATCGAACTTCTTAATCAATTTGATACATCCAACTAGCATACGGAAAGCATTGCATTAACTAACATTAAACGATGTGCAGAGGAGTTAACTATAGATAATCGCTTAAACAGGGTGACTATTCGTAGCAAGTGATTTTTTTTCGCTCAAACAAAAATATTTAAATCACTGGTTAAGGCCCATTTTCCATGCGGTTCTTCCGAAAGCGAGGCCCCCAGTAAACGAAAAACCTATACCAAATTCAAATCACTTTTCCAACTAGCCTTAGATTTTACTAACAAACATGAAACCCTCGAGAACTAACTATCAAGCAATTATCAACTAGATAAAGAAAATATATATTTAAATTAGAGGCCCCAAGAGCGGCTGAGAAGGGCGACTTTCTTTTCTCAAAAAAAAAAAGAAAAAGAAAAACCCAAAAATAAGTATGATACAAAATGTATAACCCTTTCGTCCCAGATGATATATATATATGTATGTATATCCTATCCACCACACACACGCGCGCGCATACAAAGCATGGGAAAGCGTTTCATCAAAATTGTGCCTTTTCTTTTTGTTGTTGTTGTTGTCGAATCGAATCGAATTTCGATGAAAATATACACACACATAGACACATGTACGGGCAGCTTTCGTATGGTTTCCGCTCACACTTATGTACATCCCGTTTACATCACATTTACATCCTGACCCACTGCCACCCCCCATGGAAACAAAAAACAAGGAAATCGTTTTTTGCTAGTCATACCAACCATGAAAAACTAGGAAAAAGGAGAAAAAGAAGAAGGAATCTTTAGCCTTAGCGATCAGTAAGGAAAGTAAATCAAATTCAATTTCGTTGAAGTTCGCGAACAGATCGGCAGTAGAGCTATATATGCTATACATATATATATACGATAGTGCTAAAACCAAAACGGAAATCGATGGATAGTAATGAGTTTAAGAATTGGGTTGATACAAAAGAATATATGGGCTAAAACACACAAGTACACCCAACATATGTACAATACTCTCATGTTCATGTGCGAGATACAAAATAAGAGACCCCATTCGGCCTCAAATGCGTTTTCATTATGTGTTATGTCAAATGTAATTTGTTCATCAGCGGATGAAACACTCGCCCACACCCCAAAAACACACTCGAAATAAACCGTAATAAAAATACGTAATCATATGCCTGGCATTTTCATTATTCAGTTTTCATGAACTTGATTTTAGATTTTAGCAAATTGACGAGGAGTGTATTCACTTTTTGTAGCATACTTTTCAGGTTGCAGCTGAATCTCATTGTGTGGCTATTATTTTCATTGTATTATGAAAGTATATAATAAAATCGAACAAGAAATATTTAACATTTGTTTACAGTTTATCTGGGCAGGCGTCATATCTAATGTCGTTTTCTTTGGGCTTGCCTTCCAAATTATATAATGGACTCGACTCGAAAGCCATCGTGAAATTCGGTCTCAAAATTCGCCTTCTGTTCTCCTTTTTAACCCTTTTGCATTTCAGTTACAGTTGGCAATGGCCTATACCATCAAGTTGGACTGGATAAGGTTGATCTTGAAGATTTGTGGCTCCCGACAATGTCGTCTTATGCGTAGGGTTCATTAGGTTGCTTATCATGTAGAATATTTCACAAAAGTTGTACCTAATCCTCACCAGATGATGATGCCAAGCCGCGGATCTGCGCGCAGAGTCCCTGGAGACGCCTGATGCAATTGACCAGGAATAACTCGAGCAGTACTTCCGGTGGCAATGAACCCCGCAGACAGGACCCAAATAAGCCGAAGCCCAATAGCAAGCAAATCTCATACACCGAAGGACAAACACCTTTTAGGATCAACACACATCCAAATGGTAGGGTTTCTAAAGATTTAAACTGAATGAAATTTGTAATAATATAGCTTAAAAATGTGGTAGCTAACCTAGTAAGATTGCATCCTTTGGTGAGAGACCAGGACAAAAAGACGAAGAGGCATAAGCGACGCCTTCCGTTTGAAAAATCAGCAACATTGAGGTTATACAATGCGCAGCGAAGAGAGGAGCAGCTGGCCAGGACCATGTTATCCCAGGATTGCAGTGACTCTCACTCATCTAGCTCCACCATACCGCTTAAGATTCTTCAAATGACGCAAAGGGATCGTATGATGTCCTCGCAGCTGGTAATTGATGCGATGAGGACCAGGAATATGGAGAGAATGGTGCGAAAATCGGAGGCCAGGATGTTGAACGAGCGGGTCAAGAAGCTACTGGAGAAACAGAAAGAAGCTAAAGTGGAAGTGAAGAGGCAGCAATCGGACGATGACTTCACTGTTCCCAATCCAAAGATCATGGTGCCGGAACAGCGGCCACTGGAGGTCCAAGCGGTGGTGCAATTGCTAAAGAAGGCCATTTCCCTGGTCCATTTCGGTTACGAGGAGCCCTCCAAGGTGAAGGATGTAAGGATCTCCAGGATGCAGACCAAGCTGGACATAGATGGCCTGCATCCTTGCGGCAGCTCCATTGATTCCTTCGCCAGCACTGACAACCCGCCGTCCTCCAAAGCCTACCACATGCGCATTCGCTGCACCAAGAAATCGGAAATCCAAATCAAATCCAACTCTCAGCAAATAGCCGCCAGTCTGATGAAGGAGGAGCAGAGGCGCCTGGATCGATTGAGGGCGGAAAAGGTGGAGTTAATCAGGTGTAAGGATAACACAAGACTGGGTTTCATAAACAGGAATGAAGGTGATGGCAGGCAGGCCAACTCCACAAATCCTGCCACATCCTCCAAGCCAACAGATCTGAGCATGAACTCCTTAATTGTCGATCCGAAATCTTTTCTCACAAAAGTGCTCGATAAGAAGGAGGTTCTGTCGGTTGATCAGGTTAATAATTTCGTGGAAAATCCGGATGTCTTCTCAAAGGCACCGAAAAGAAAACCAGCGACCAAGTCCAATGGAGGACCTGCTAAACATTTGCCACAATGAAATCGCATGCTTCAAACTATTTTTTCTATATCAAAAAAAGAACCTGTTAAAAATTCCAAAAATTTATAACGTTTGTTATGCTTTATGCCTAAATTAATTTGAAAACTCAACCCATTGGTTTGCAATAAAATTAAAACATAAATCATAGCAACGTTGGACTTTGTTCCACAATTTATATTTATTTCTTACGTTTATGCTTAGCTTAATTCCTCTAGGTTTCACGGTTTTTCGTTCAATAAATATATTGGCTCCGAGGTATGTTTTCATACCACCAGAGATCCAATCCTCCAGATTATCCTGGTAATTAACTTAAGTGAAGCAAACTGCTGATTGAGTGCTGATTGCACCGGCGTAATAATTTCTTTGGAATGGTTAAATTAGCCTGGTATGTATCCAATCTGAATGATTATGATGCCATAGGACAAACTGCAGTTGATCAAAGCGAATGCACATCGCATATCCATTCGAAACATGCCCAAAACCTTGTTTTCTGGCGATGATCGTCTAATAGCTCGTCCCAAAGCGCACATTTCCCACTAGAAAATTAATAAGTATTAATTAATATAACTTATCCGAATTATATAATTTTCCTACCTGTCTGTAAGTCGTCCTGGAAGAAGCCACATCCTCTGGACTGGCGCAGATTTGGTTCTCCTCGGCCAGAAGCTTTTCACAAACGACCTGGAGGAGCACGACGTCCCAAAGGATGACCAAAAATGAGCCGACCGTGAGCAGCATCTTCAAGCCCCTGCCACGCAGGCCCAAGGCGTCGTGCTTCTGGATGAACATGGTGTAGCCCAGGTAAATGGTGGCCGTGTTGAAGAACACCAGGTGAATCAAGGCTATGGCCACCAGCCAGGCGAACATGCGATGCACCCGCCTTCCAATCCTCAGCAGTCGCTCCCGTCTGCGCAGCTGCTTCATGAGGTCGCTGTAGGAGCCGTGCTCCTGCTGACCATTCAGACGCAGTGCCTCCGACAGATTGAGCAGCAGCAGAACATAGACCACCTGAATGGCATCCCTGGCCAGTGAGTTGTAGACGAAGTACAGATTGGCCAGTAAATCGTAAACATTGAAGGGTCGCAGGCCCCAATGCATGATGGCACTTAGGGCAAAGTTGAAGTTGTGCAAAAAATTGTAGACCTTGGCCAGAAAAGCCAGGCAATAGAAGCGACTGTGCTCCTTGAGCTGCAGGTCCTGCTCCAAAATAGTGGACACCTCGTTGTACGTCTGGCACACCTGCCGTTCAAATAGAAGGTGCAATAAGGTGCTGGTCACTGTCATCAGTAGCTGCTGGAATACGTTGCAAGTGGTCACCTGCAATTTGTTTGCAATTGATATGATAAGTATGTTATAGTCTCAGATTTATTCTTACCTGATTCACGAATCCCTGCCGCCTAAACATGCCCTCCAGGAAATACGTCATGGCGTATCTATAGTAGGCATAAAACGCCACCAAGTTGATGACCATCAAAAGCCAGTCGTATGTCTGCAGAATTCTCGAGTGAACCAGACGCCGTCGAGTGGGACTGTAGTAGTGGCTGGAGAATCCCAGGACCACTACCAATCCCATCCAGAAGCGCAAAGCCAGGCGGCACAACTTGCCCACTCGCATGGTGGCCGGCAACTAATTGGCTGGCTCGACGCCATCGTCCATCGTCCCGAAAGTAGCACAACGACCACCCATTGATGTCCTTATCTGAGCTTATGTACAATTGGACTGCTATCTTCAAAGGACACACCTCATTCGAGAGAAGAAACTTCAACGCCATTAGTTAAACGCTTTTATTCAGCTGCATTAGGAACAAGTATTTGTGGTTCTAAAACTATTAAACATTTTCTAGACTTAAAAAAAAACATAGCTAAGCATTTTAAATTCGGCTTGTTGTGATTATTGCTGATTATTAATTGAACACTAACTAGGACTTCTTGCGCAGATAGAGATCGAACTGCACCAGAGTTATGAAGTAGGAAAAGGCGGTGACAGCAATCAGGTACACCAATCGGCGATCCAGGTGCAAAAGTCCACACAGCATGGGCGGTTGGTAGTTGAGCAGCTCCAGCGAAAGGTGTTCTATCTGAACGAGATGTAAACAATTCTTTAAATTAGTAAATACTTCTGAAGATGCAATAAAAGCCGGCTGTATGATAAAATAAAGCGTAGTAAAAAAAAAGGAGCTTCAACTCTACAACTCAAAGGTTTAAATGCTATAAGTAATCTAAAAATGGTCATTAAAGTACAAGAATTACTGTTTTGTGCAGCTAATTACCACTACTAACTATCCCTATCACTTTTTAAAGGATGTTGAAAAATTAATTTTTGGGTCGATTTTCGCATTTTCGGTATTTCGGCATTTCAAAATTTGCGAAAAATTACAAAAAATTAGAAATCCAAATTTTAAATACAGTTTTATTAGAATTTTTAATACGAACTCAACGAGGTATGGCAATCCATATTTGGAAAATTATTTCCAATGGTGTGTCCAAAAAAACAAATATTTTATTCCTTTAAATCTGGAAAACGACATTTGGCCAAAAATACGATTTATACAAAGGGTGTTTTTCTCATAACTTATATTAAAATGGTCATAAAAGTACAAGAATTACTGTTTTGTGCAGCTAATTACCTCTACTAACTATCACTTTCACTTTTTGACGGATTTTGAAAAATTAATTTTTGGGTCGATTTTCGCATTTTCGGTAAGGGGTAACATCATCAAAATTTGCGAAAATTGACAAAAAATTAAAATTCCAAATTTCGAAGGCCAATCGATTGGGAATTAAATTACGAGCTCAACAAGGTATGACAATCCATATTTGGATCATTATTTCCAATATTTTGGTCAAAATTCGTACTCTTCTATGCAGATTAACTTTTTCCTTTATATATATTCTTTTTATTTTTTAGTGGCTCACCTCCCTGGTTAGTCGCTCATCCATTTCCCGCGGCTCTGCGAATCTCCGCATGGTCAGAGCCACCGCCTCCAGCTCCAGCTTGATGTGCTCATTGGTCAACGTAACAATATAGGTGTCTATGTAGAAGCCCGTGGCGTAGACCGAACCCACAACCACCGGATAGCTGACCTCCTCCAGCGACTGTTTGGCCAGCATGTGGAACAGGGTATAGAAGTTGGTCAAGTTGTTGATGAGCGTGCTCAGCATGAGTCCGATCAGCTGGAACTGATGCATCCGAAAGCTCTCGCGCTGCAGATCGTGGATCTCCCGGCACCGCCGTCTCAGCTCCTCCAGGCGATCGCTCAGCTCACAGCAGTGATGGAGCAGCATGCCACCGGGTCTCAGACCATCCATCTCATCCCTAAGCGATCCCAACTGGAGATTGAACTGCCTGTAGTACTTGAGCACCGATCCATTGATCCAGTAGCAGTAGTCCGCCATGTTCTCCGTGTAGTTCCACAGCACAAAGGCGTAGATCGCAAAGTGGACTCGCACCTGGCTAACTGAACCCTTGCCACCTTCGCCGTACTGGGCAAATATGCCACACACCTGGATCATCATCATCAGATTGATCAGGCAGAACTTGAAGTACATGAAGAACTCAAATGGTCGCTTGGGCTCCTGTGGAGCGTTCTGGAACTCGAACTCCAGATGCGTCCTCTGCATGGTGCACCTCTGGTTGATGGCCTCAAAGTGCACGGTATTGGCCACATAGGTCACAATTACGGTGGCATATTTGATGGCCGTATTGGCGAAACTCACATAGAACAGCAATTGCAAACGCCGATCCAGGGTATCAGTTAGGGTGCGAAAGTGGTAGCAGAAATATCCGGGCAATACCACAATCAACAGCATGCTGAATAGGTGACCATATGTAATCAGGAGCACCTTAAAGCCACGTTTCAGCGCCCTTTGGGGCACATAATCGATCACCACTTGTCCATAGATCAGGGCGTACACATGTCCATACCGATAGAACTTGAACTCATGTCGCTCCCAGAAACTCTTGCGCTCATCCGGCGATGTCATTCCGGGTCCGCTTCACCCAGCAAACTGAGCAACTCCTTTTTAGTTGCGTGATGTGGGGTATAGTGTAGTTAGGAAGTGGGTAGAAAGTGGGTACAGTGGACATGGAAGTGGTGCAGTCAGCGCCTGATTATTGAAGATGGCCGATATGGTAGGCTCGAAAAAGGATAGATAATCTCCTGCTAAGTTTCTATTGCATAGGAAGTATGGTTATATGGTAATAAATAGAATTGAGCTATTCCCTTAACATTAAGTAACTTTACTTAAATTAGAAAAATACTGGCACTTTATATTTATTACCAATTTACTGAAAGGACTTAACCAGCGCAATTATGGAACCCGAAGTTTGAAGAATCTGCAAGGTAGTTGGTTAAAATTGATTAATATGAACTTAATAAATTGTTTAATAAATTCTTCTTATTTTTTATTATTTCTACCATTCTTCTGAAGAAACTTACCGCAGCAAAGGTAGCCAACGAAGGCGAAAAGAATGGCACCGCCATGGAAACAGGACGCTGGGATCTGAGGATCAAAAGCTGAACGAGTCGACGTTGTTGAGGCCTAAAAAGCTGCCACGGACAGGCGAACATGATGCGGCACAGACCAGTGCTCTATGGGCAAAGGATTTTGAAATCTATAGCATAGAATCTATCGCCGAACTCACACTTTCGGCCACCAGAGTTCCGCCATAGCAATAGACCAGCAGTTGGCTCAAGGCGGCGACCGTGTAGGCCACATAGAGCAGGGCGCCCAGACCATTATTGCCCAGTGTCAGAAGATTAACCATGCTGAATCCAATCACCATGGCGGCGGACACGAAATGGGCCAGGGTGATAATGGTATAGCGATCCCGAAAAAATCTGGTCAAATCGATGATGGCATTGTGTCTGATGATCACTGATCGCATCTTCTGCTCCAAAGTGTAAAGCTGCACTGGCGACAGTTCCAAGTGATCTTCAAGAATAAATAGAATAATTTAAATATTTTCTTGGAACTTTTTCATACCCACTCACCGGTGTAGGGCCTAAACATTGATTCTATCTCCGCCTGGAGCACTTCGAAAAGAGCTGATAAGTGGGCACAGAACTCGAAATAAAAACCATCACAGCCGCCGAACATAAAGATGGTCACATAGCCCGTATAGGCAATGAATACGTAGGTCAGGGGAAAAAACGGATAGCTTAGCAGAACTTTGGGCATTCTATTGCCATTAAATGATATAATCGCATAGGATATAGTAAGTCAAGTTAGTCAGCATATCATTATAGATGCATCTGAGATCATCTTACGTCATATTGAAGGGTGTAAACCAGACGAAGTCCTCGTAACGATTCTGGAGGTACAATATGATGGCGATCAGGATCGGATTCAGGTTGTAGGTGGTGCAGGTGAAGAATCCGGCTGACAGGGGCCAGAAATTGATGCGGGCCGCCATGGCCGAGTACCTCAGCCGGATGTCCCGCTGCTCGGGTCGCTCCCATTTGGGATCGAAGAGCAGGGCCCTCAGGCGGTTCCACATGATGGAGAGATCCCGACGAAAGCGCAGCATGAGGAACATCTTGAGCAGCGTGACCGCCGATGTGCCAGCTGGACAGAGGGTCTCCAGTGCCATGGTAATCTGCTGTCCGTCTAGAAAACGCATGCCAGCATGCAGTTCGGTGGCCACGCCAATGGACAGTATTGCGAAGTGAATCAGTGATCTCCAGGGCCATGTATCACCAGTTCTTCCCGGCCAATAGCCCATTATGTCTAAACTCAAGCGGGGCACGGCAAAAAAGTACACATCCAGCTCTTGATCGCGTTTCAGAAAGCGATACCACTCGGACATGGTGGACATAGCTGTGTGAGCGACATCCTGGCAAGGAATACTCCTTATATAGCCAGTAGTTGTAACCCTCTTTCATAACAAGTCTTGCATCCAAGCTAATTGACTTGTTATTCGGTGAAAGTTTGGCCAAAGTTAGAACAGTAACTTTTGCATAAGTGGTGCATACGGTCGGGGTCACCTTCTCGATTTCCTTTTGATTCATGAGCTCCACTTGTTATACATGGATCGGGTTGGACGACAGGCACAAGTAGCCGGGAACGAGTCGCAATCAGAGCTAATGCATCAATTAGCGCTAGCCGCTAATTTCAGTAATCAAAATACAAACAAATCAAGATTAAGACACTCGGACATCGGACTCCACGAATTCGTGCGTTTTTAACTAATCTCTAGCCCACTCACGCACCTGTTTTGTTTCCTGTTTTGCTTGTTCACGTGATTTAAGTGCGAGCAATGATATATTTGGGATTCTGGTTTTGGAATAACACTATAGGTAATACCCTGGAAGATCCCAGTTGCACTAGAAGGGGTTACTTAGTTTTCTAGATCATAGGTCCAAAGTTCAAGTCCGAAACTGGATTGTATTGAAGTTGGAGCTCGGGAAGACCTTAGCCCCTCTACCCGTTGGAATCCGCACCTGTTCGCCCCGATGCCCATCACCTGCGGAGTCATAAATCATGCAAACCTGTCCGCCGGTGTGTGTTCGAGTTCGAGTTTGCGTTTTCGAGTGCGATCATTGATGTATTGAAGTTTTTTTATTTTTATTTTTGTCAACGCCACAGACGAGTCTAAGTTATTTTTTCTCTTTATGCCACTTTTTTATGTAGTATATATACTTAGATTGGCAGCGCACGTTCCTCGGCCCGGTGACGTCAGCGGTGGCACGCACACAACTGTGGGCTTACGGGGTATCGGATTGGTTTGATAGCTTTTATTTTTGTGCGTTTGATCGGGTTTGATAAAAGCCGCGACGCCATCGAAGGTCGATCTAGAGCAGCGATAAGGTCACTCCACATGTTCAGGCCCCAAAAAGGTTCTTCTCAAAGTTCAAAGTTCAAAATAGGGAAATGTATATTAAGGTAGTTAGAATAAACTCACTGAAGTGCAATAAAAAGGAGACACTATCTTAATATGTTTAATAATATAAAATAGCCGGATTTAATGGCCAATTTGGAGCTTTCTTGTCCACCGCCCCCTCGTAAATGCAAGGGCATCAAATTGATTTAAAACACTGGACGATCATAGTAATGATGATGGGTAAATTGCTTGATTCGCGGGATTGGGATAGATTTGATGGGCATAATTGCAGCGGCAGTGCCGAGCACCGAGCACCGAATGGCTAGCAAATTGAATCAACGCCAATTGCCCAGTGGTTGCCCCTTTTCCATTTTTCTAGTTTTCACTTGGCTTAGCATCAGCAAATCGCAACTTTCTAGCAACTGAGCTACCCCAGCCCGCTAAGCACGCACACCCACTGCTTAACACGCAACACGGATACAGTAAAGCTCCGAAAATGAGAAACTACCTACAGTTATTGTAATATTTTCAATTTTATATGAATAAATAAATTATTTATATTAGAACTTCACTCCCAAAGCTGAGACAAGAATATCGATATCAAGGATCTAACATGCCCGGTGTCCACTGTACTGGCACGGATAGAGAAAAGGGAAGCATTCCCAGCACTCAGCTCAATTGAGATGGCCTGACATTGTTTTTGAAGAGTCACCCGGAATCACCAGAATCCATCGAGGGAGCCGAGCCGCCATAATTTCGGATGAGGAGGGGCTTGGGCACGGGATTTGGGGGTACGAGAATATCCGATTACGCCGGTCTGTTTCATGACAAGCCGATCTAAAGCAAACCCAACTGAGCTGGCCCGGCACCCCAAATATCCCCAGAACCATGCACATGACTGTTAGATAAGTTTATTAAGCGTGCGGGCCCGAAACTCAAACTGAAACCGAATGCGAATGCGAGTGCCATAAAGAAGTTAAGCAATTCAGACAGTTTAGAGCATAAATTGTTTAATAGAGTTTATACGCCAATTGGGGGCATAAAGAGTGTCGCATTTTATAATTCGGTTTTTTTCTCGTTCTTCTTTTCACTCCGGCGGCTATCGTCCATCGGGCGATGAGTTATGCAACGTTATGACGGTCCTCAAGTGGCCAAAACCCAAACAGAAGAAACTTAATACGAAAAAGAACGAAATCCACTCGATCAAGCGATCAAGATAATCATTTGTCGAAAATGGCACCTAATATTTCGATGACCCCCATTAGGGTGCTGATAACGATTCCAGAACATTACGTGGAGTTCACTGGAAACAAAGCTGCTTCTGTTAATTATCCTATTGAATGAAACCATAAAAACGTAGCAATAACTAATTATACGGTAAGGTACAAAGATAAATAATTGTAAATATAAATACCAGTTAAATAAAGATAACGAAACAATACCAAATGTGACACCAACTATTAGCACCCATTTCAGTGTATTCCCTCAATTTCCCACCGCCGGGATCTAGTCCAGAATCGGATCGAACCGAACTGGTGACCCCGATGAACTGACGCTGCTCGATCGGAAAACTGGCGCCCAACGCGGGGCCTAAAAATAGACCAAATGCCCGATGATGATGGGCCTCGATGATAAATTGTGCCGCTTGATGACCGCCAATTAAAGTGGCGAAATTAATGCGAAATATGAGAAGTGGTAATGCCAATTCAAATTCCCCATTTACCACAGTCTGCGCCAATCAATTAGTCATATATATGTGTATAAATGGGAGACCATATAGTTTCTGCCGCCTTCACCTACTTACCGCTCAGTCGGTTATCGATGCCACGCGTCGCCGGCTCTTCCTCTAGCCGGGTATTTATGGTGGGCCACCTCCTGGGCTCCTAATCTTGACCAGCTAGCCAAGTTCGAGGCGCTATCGCAGATCAAAGTTTTTCGCGTTCCTTTTTTTTTTTTTTGTTTCTCAGCTTTACGGGCTTTATGGCCCTGCGATTGCCTGGCCGTCGCCTAAGCCAATTTGAATGCAGCCGGCGAGAGAGAGGCTCGCGAAAAAGCCTCGTTAAATACGAGCAAACACCAGAAGACGGACGACGACGATCGACGGATGGATTACGGAGGCGGTGGACAGAGGCGGGGGGCAGTGGACGGAGTGGGGTGATGACCGCAGCGGAAAACGCCTGCGCAGTTCACGTGATAGCCAGATAGCCAGAGTGGGCAAATTAGCCGATTTTTTGGCAAAATATTAATATGTTAAGTATTATTAAAAATTAAAATAAATGATATTTATGATATCATATATTAATACATTAATATTTCAGCTAATATCACTAATTTATTCAGTAGGCAAACAGCTATAAACAAAGCTTGAGTAAAGATAACTTACTAATATCACGCATACGCCATGTTGTCTGCGTTGATTCACGGAAATTGCATTATACAATATATATATATAAGCTACAAAATTATCATTTGCATTTCCTAAATGACTAAATGAGAAATTTTGATTAATTTACTTACTAATTGTGAGAAACTCAAAATGACGTATCACTCATACGCAGTGTGGGCCAACTTTATATGGGCACACGTGATGTATGATTAATTTAATGGCACATTGCTGAAATTACGCATTTAGATTTAAAAAACTGTAGTACCCAAGGAATTTCAAGCCAAATTTGTTATATTTTCTTAGCCATCTCTGAGCGGAATCGATTAATAGAAAATTATTTCACGTTTGCCTGTTTGTTGAATTTTATGTGTGTCTGTGCGTTTTCGACTGGCCGGCACATATGTTAATTGTGCATTTAAAATTGAAATAAAATGTAGCTTGTCGCAATTTATTTGATACGTGAAATTGTTGTTTCTTTTGACCGTCTGCCCGTCCAGACGTTTTTATTTGCGTTTAAATTTAGATCAGCTGGCGAATGGTTTACACCCAAGGAGAAAATGAGTTTATCGAACTATGGCCAAACATGGCCATCAAAATAAAATACTCGATAGATTTTAAATGTAATAAAAAGCGGTGTAAATTAGGGATTGTCTGTTCGCTCCGCACAAAATAAATACTAATATTAGTTTTAAGTTAAAAAAAATAAACTTGGCTGTTTTATTTAGCACATCTTTAGGAAGTAGGAACAACTCCGCGAGAATCTTATTTCCACTTACCATTTTAGGCAGTGGCTTGTAAAATATGGAAAACTGCCCTGATAAGTTGTAAATTCCGTTCAATTTACATTACCGCCTAGACGCAGCCATAAAAAATCGAAGCGAACAATTAGCCTTTTTGTGCCAAACTCGTTTGCAATTAACAAATTCACACCTTCGCCTGGCAAACATGGCTAACATTTTGCGTTGGGTGTGTGTGTGTGTGTATGGGTTCAGGATTCGCAGTTGGCAATTTTTTCTTTTTTTTTTATTCGTTGTAGGGGGCTTCGGCGGGGGTCTGTCACTTTTCTGGGCCAAAGGAATTGCTCCCTTTTTGGGGCCTATTTACTTTCGTTTCGCGACCTGACGAGCCGAGCACACAGCCAAATAATAATAATAAAAAAGTGAGAATCTGGAAAAGGTAATTAGCACATGGTCGTGTTTGCTTTATGCGCCATAAAAATAATCAAAAAATCGAGTCACACATCCGAACATCCCCCCAGTTGTCCGAGTGCGAAGTGATCGGTGATCGGAGACCGGAGATCGGAGCCTATAAAAGCGGATCAATCGCCGCTGGATCTGCGCAGTCGCTCCTAAGAAGTGCCCACTGTATCAGCTCCAAGATCGAAACTCCCAATTGGAATTAGAGCAAACAGCTCCCAGCAAACAAAAATTAAAAAAAAACAACAAGAGAACAAGTGTTAGGTGTCAAAGTTCGCGTGTGGAATTACTACTTTCATTCACAGTTCGGGAAATCATTGAAATCACACAATAAGATGCATTCCGCGTAAGTTGTTCATCATTACATCAGCCGACTGTCCTTGTCCTTGTCAAAAAAAAATAAAAATAAAATAAAAAAATAATAATAATACTATTAACAGCTTAACATTTGCTGGCGATCCAGCTGATAAGCGACATTTACTCATTTACACGCATTTGCTGGCACATCAAAAGTGAATTAAAAATAAACAAAACAATTTGGCAACTCAACCTGCAACTGTAAATGTACACTGCACGCAAAAAGGGGTAATTGGGATTACACAAAAAGAAAACCAACAAAATGCACAAAAGTGTGGACATCTTTTTCGGTTTCAAGAGTGATTTGAGTATATTTTTGAAGTGAAATCAGCTGAAGTTCCTTTAAAATTGACATTACCCGAAATCATGAAGTGCTCGACTATTTTTTTCCGTGCTACCGGAAGCGTCAGCCAGGAATCCAATTGGGAGAGCAGCTCTCAGGCTCTCTCGCTCTCGCGCTCACCGGCGACAAACTGCAAAGCGTCTAATCAGACAGTGGCTGGGAGTGGGAGGCGGGCGGTGGGCGGTGGGCGGTGGGCGGTGCGGGCGAGCGAGCGAGCGAGGCAGCAAGGTGGATGAGTGGGGGAGAGGGGGCGTTGATCGTGCGGCGACTGCGCTGCGACAACAGCTGTTGCTTTTGTTTTCAATGGCGTGCTGCCCGCCTTCGCTGCCGGCGTCGCAGTCGCAGTCGTAGCTAGTTTGTTGTAACTATAGTATACAACAACAACCATAACAACAGCTACAGTGACAACAACTACAACAACAACAATAATAACAACAACAACAACAACGGGGGGACGACGCGGGCGCGTTGCTTTTGTTTTGCTTTGTTGTTTACTGTTGGTCATTATAAATTGAGTTGGAACAAGGGGCTCCAGCTTAGTCGTGTTCCAGTAACGCTTCCGCGCACACCAAATCCAATTCAGTACCAAAATCCCCCAAAACAGCGCAAGGACACAGCAGACAGCCGTCGTCCCGCCACCAATCAGAGATCGTCAGTCCAATCAGAAGTGCATTCAAGCAATCAGGTGCGGATCTTAAGTTCCACACGACAGCAAAAGCGTAGGGGTCGCAACCCCCCATCGCCCCCGCCTTCCCCCACCCCTTTGCCGGGACGAGTGCCAAACGAACATTGTTTATTTCTGATCCGCTTTCGATTTGTATCATTATTTTTTTGGGTGCCCTAATCGCAAGAGCAGTATGTCCGCTAGGATCCTGGAGGACTCGCCCAACGCGCGCATCAACAAGACGATCCTCGATCGTTATCTCTCCCTGCCGCTGCAGGAGAACATCGTTCAGGCCACTTATGTGTGGATCGATGGCACCGGCGAGGATTTGCGCTGCAAGGACCGCACCTTGGACTTCATTCCCCAGAGTCCCAAGGGTGAGTACCACCAATGAATGTCCATCAGATCAGGAGTTCCAATGAAAGTTGTGATTAAAATCAAACAGATTCAAACAGTTGAATGGGATTTTGAGTACTTTACCACACTGCCTTAACATTAACATTATAGTGCATACAAAAAAAAAAAAATAGTGCAAATGCAGCGTATTAAAACGAACAGTAATCACAATGCCCGATTAGTTAGTAGTTAAAAATCGCTTGGATTAAGTACTTGAAAGGCCGGCATTAAATAATTACCAACTTATCGGAACATAGGTCGTGTTCGCACTTGATTTATGTGCCAAATACTCGGTTTTGTGTGTTAGTGTTATGTTATCTTATCTGGAGTGTCTAGAGACTTCAAACTGTCTCCGTCTCAGCTAGTTAGTTGGCTAGATTTATCACGCTAATTCGACAGAATCGCCGATCCGCGTTGGTTTTATAACCCGCTGCAAATGGTAATGGGTATTTAATAGGTCGCGTGTGAATGAACTTAAATGCAGAAAATGTAGTTAATCTCAAACTAAGTTAAATTTAAATGCAGAAACTAAGGAATTGGCAAAAAACACGCTACTTGCCAGGTGCTAATTAGTCAGACGCCTTTGATGATCGAAAATACAGGCACACTCTTAAATTAGAAGCTAATTGAGTAGATTTCTAAACTCGGAAACCCCTCAAGTTCACACAGTTCCGTATAGACCAAATAATGGAAGATGATAGACCAATAAATCAAACATATAACATAACATATATTTATTATTCCCATATGGTCTATGCTTCGCACTATCAGCTTAGCATAGATAATAATCTCTTCCTAATTAGAAACTATATAAAAGTACATGTCATCCACTATCTGCCGCCTGCAAATTGCCAGTCTTTTAAATCGCTTTAAATTCGCATTTGGCAGCAATTACTACGCAATAGCTATATGCTATATGGGGCTATACTATAAGTAGATCTGTGCGATTTTACGATCGTCTGAAAAATCTAGCCCATAAACGCCCCAAAAAAAAGAAAAAAAAAAAAAAAAATTGTGTGGCAATGGCCACGTCTGTTGCGGTTTTTTTCTGTTTTTTATTTTATTTTATTGATCCCTCTCACGGGGTTATATAACCCCAACAAAGCCAACCCGGCGATGGGATGACCTTTGCCTTGGCACGATTCTGGCGACGGTTCTTGGGCTCCTCCAAGTTCGAACGTCTGGGGAAGTGCTCGCGACGCTTTAGCTTTATGGTTTAAAAACAGAACAGAAACAGAAACAGAATTTTCACGACTCGCGCGTATGATAATGCGATTTAATCGGGGCGGAGGGGCTTTTTAACAGGCCGTATGGACTTGAAAGAGTTTTTATTGAGTTTTTTTTTCTGCTTGGCACTAATTGATGGCATTTTAATGTGCAATTAGCCGGGGCGTGTGGAAAGAGGAAGCAGTTTAGGGATATGACTTATGGGGCACTGTAAAGTCATTTCGAACTCTCTAACTTTGGCTGTGACACGCGCTTGAAGTGCTCTAATTACGCGGAAAAACGTGAATTTTATCACTCAAGCAAAAGCAAGTGTTTAACAACAATCAGTCATATAAGTTTATCAGCTTCACACAGCTATGTTTATTTGGAATCGAAGTACATTTAGTTATTGCACTTGGAAATAACTAAATTTCTGGAGACTCTACTTTCTTTGTAATGAAAAACCCCATAAGCTGTGTGACAAGGACGGATAGCTGTCGCCCCCAACTTTTTGACTTGCATTTGCAAAAAGCAAAAGCAAAAGCAAAAAAAAAACAGAACTCAATGCCTTAATGTGCACAATTACAAATGAACTCACACGCTCTACCTCCCACTCGCACCAAGGGCCTCCAATTGCCGTTGGAGCAGGAGGGGTATATAGAGCGTCGGTGTGAGAGAGCTGCAGTTTCCTAATATTTATTTTAATTACTTTTGAAGAGTGAAAAAGCGAAGAAGGGGAATTACACTCTCCATCTCACATTTCAGGTTCAAAGTCAAATTGTAATGTGCCACTTGGATTCAATTATTACAAAATTGCCAGGCAAATGACATTTAATCGCTGAAGCGTGCCTCTTTCAATAAAGGACAATCGATTTTGTTGTCTAATCCTTTTGCCAACCCCCCAACCGCGAATATCATTTGCAATCAATAGTAATTGACAACTTTTTAACCCGATTGCATTTATAAACACTTGAGCCACAAAATTGCCAGTCACTTCAAGGATGGGCACGTCAGAAAGAGATAGATGCAAGTACTTGGTGGTAGAAAAGTACAGTTTGCTAAATTGAAAAGACTTACACTTGGAAAAAATGTACTTATTTAAAAATAAACCCAATTAGGAAAGAAATCTGCGGATTAGTTATGTTTTTTTTTTCAATTATTTTATTTAATTTAGCTTATTATTATATTAATCTAATGTTGAGAGCTTCATTTTGCTGAGTGTAACTCTTTTTACGATCTATTGATTGGAGAAGTGATTGAATTTCGTGTTTTAAGATCCACTAATTTGGTATTATGTTTGCTTAACTACTTGATTAAGTAGTAGTTTTCAAGATCAATGATCTTTAGGATTGCAATCTCCAACGACTGATAGTGGCTGATAATAGCCGGCCTTTTGCATTATTTGTCGCCGTGTAGGACAGAAATCGGAAGCAAATAGCAACAGTAGCTATTGGGGGGGCTGTTCAGTTTCGCGAAGGTGAAATCGCGGGGGGGGGGGGAGCTGTGGGCGTTGGGTGGCCGGTTGGAGAGCAAGGCTAATAACTGTAGTGTTGCCGGCACAGTGACACACTGACACACGTGCGTTGAGAACCAGTCGTTCTTGCTGCGTGTGTGTGTGTGTGGAAAAATCTACAGCTGCTTATAAATTCGAGTGGCAAACAGATACACATACACACACACACGCGCACACATGCGGACCAGCAAGTGGGAGAGGGATGGGGAGCGGAGATAGGAAGCCAACACGAGATACCAGATTGTAAATGAAAACGCTGGCTCAAGGTCACCCCTCGCCTGTTACCCCCCCCACTTCCCCGCCAAAAGATTTGCATAAGTGAAATATTTTCATTAGCATTATTTACATACGGGGAATTAACTATTTATTATCATAAACAACAGGCAATGGGGAAAAGGGTTGGCGAGCAAACAAACATTCGTCACCCAACACCTCTTGATTATCTCAACATTTTTAATATTTATTTATTTTTTTTTTTTTTTGAGGTTGGGGGGGGAGGTTGCCGCTTGCGCTTTGAAACTTAATAAGCACAATTGTTTAATCCATTTGAATTTATACTTACGTAAACAAAGGGCTCTAAAGATGTAACGTCACTAAAGATACAATATTTTCTCTCTGAGGAAAACGTGTTCACAATAACACTAAATCATTTGTATATAAATTGGGTACTTTGACTCACTCTCCACTTAACTTTAAAATAGAAGTCTATTAAGTTAGTCTATTAATAGTAGTAAATTAATATATATATATATGAAAGTTCGAGCTAGTAACAATTTAGAAGCTAAATAATGATTTTATGATTTAATAGCAGAACGGGGATAAATCTGTACCGGTTTTTACAGTACCTATCATTTTGCTATGTAAACATTTTTCAATTGGATTTACAAAAGTACGTTAACGAGTTATGGTTTCGAAAATACGGGGGATGTGAACTTTCGAACGGAACCCCGCAATCGCAAGTCAATTGCCCTCAATTATATTTAATTCGAGGGTATCGCATGCTAAGTGAGCGACGAGGTCACCCCTTTCAAATTAACCCCCATCGTGCACAAATGTCCAAAGACTAAGCCCCCCAATTTTTGCATTTTTATGTTCGAATCTTGCAGAGCTACCCGTTTGGAACTACGATGGAAGCTCGTGCTACCAGGCCGAGGGCTCCAACTCGGACACCTACCTGTATCCGGTGGCCATCTACAAGGATCCCTTCCGGCGCGGCAACAACATCCTGGTGATGTGCGACACCTACAAGTTCGACGGCACCCCCACGGACACCAACAAGCGCAAGACCTGCCTGGAGGTGGCCAACAAGTGCGCCGCCGAGGAGCCCTGGTTCGGCATTGAGCAGGAGTACACCTTCCTCGACTTCGATGGCCATCCGCTGGGCTGGCCCAAGAACGGTTTCCCCGGACCCCAGGGTCCCTACTATTGCGGCGTTGGTGCCAACAAGGTGAGTTCGTTTATTTGATAACACTTTTACCCAGCCAATGGGGCGTATACGTAATTTGATTTTTAAACACATATTTTTGAATTGGCTTGCAGGTCTACGCACGCGACATTGTGGATGCCCACTATCGCGCCTGTCTGTACGCCGGCATCAAGGTGTCCGGCACCAATGCCGAGGTGATGCCCGCCCAGTGGGAATTCCAGGTGGGACCCTGCGAGGGCATCTCCATTGGTGATGATCTCTGGATGGCCCGTTTCCTCTTGCACCGCATCTCCGAGGAGTTTGGCGTAAGTTTCATAAGCTACGATCTCTGCGGAGCAAGAGTGACTATATATATTTGCAATATCCGCACAGATTGTGTCCACTCTGGATCCCAAGCCGATGCCTGGCGATTGGAACGGTGCTGGTGCCCACACCAATGTGTCCACGAAGGCTATGCGCGAGGATGGCGGCATCCGGGACATCGAGAAGGCGGTGGCCAAGCTGTCCAAGTGCCACGAGAGGCACATTCGCGCCTACGATCCCAAGCAGGGCCAGGACAATGCCCGTCGTCTGACCGGAAAGCACGAGACGAGCTCCATCAACGATTTCAGTGCCGGCGTGGCCAATCGCGGATGCAGCATACGCATTCCCCGCGGCGTCAACGATGATGGCAAGGGCTACTTCGAGGATCGCCGCCCCAGCTCCAACTGCGATCCCTACTCCGTGGTGGAGGCCATCTTGCGCACCATCTGCCTGGACGAATAGGACGGGACATGGGACATGCCTATCTCCCGAATTGTTGTTATCGATTTATAGCTTGTTGTTAAACCACCTTTTGATCCACTGATCCAATGACCCACGAACACCCGATCAACTGAACACCGAACGCGAAGTTATTTGCATAACGTAGGATTAGTTTTTACCTAACGTATTTCCCACAACCCAGAACTAGAAACCTAAGGCAGCCCCCTCCTCCTCTTGCTGATATTTTCAAAGTTTTTTTTCTTTTTTTTTGTAGCTGCTGTTACTTAGGTTTTAGTATGAGTTTTTTTTTGTGTTGACCTATAAAATATATATTAATGTGGTCAGCGTAATGACGATGAAATGAAGAGGAGCAAGAACCCAAAAAAGACATCCCCACGAAGAAAAAGAAAAAGAAAAGATAACATAAAGCTCTAGTATCAAACAATTCCCTGAGACCCCGAAAAAAGTAAACTCAGCCCCCTACTTGTTAATGATATTAAATAATTAACTTTAATCCTAAACTACATACATATACTCTCTAGTTAAGTAAATGCACTAAAAAATAAAAAAAAAATAAACAATACAAAGCGGAGACTTTCTTGATTACTTGGTAACTCGCCAGATATCTAATTGCTAAGATCATTTTACAATTTAAAAAGAATACTTAGTATGCCAGCGAACGTCTAGACTTTCTCCTGAGTCGCCGGCACGCGCTGATTTTATACTGTATATATAGTACATATATAGTATACAGACTGCATGCAGATAAGGATGAAGTTCAGTTCGGCGAGAGTTCATTGATGGGGTTGATGTACATATGTTTTCCACTGGCCGATAAGCCGTATTTACCCCAATATAAAGCCCATTTTTGTTGGTTTTCATTTTATTTATTTAATACTAAAAATTGTAACTTTGATTTCGTTTTGTATATCCGTTTAATTTTATTGATTTGTTGTAGTTTTAGTTGAATTTTACTTCTTTCTGCTCTTCAGTTATCAGTTTTATCGTTATATTGATATAGTTAGGTATATGTAAAGTATATAACACTATTTGTTGTGGTATTTTGTCAACTACTTTCCAGTTCTTGTGAATTTTTGTTTATAATTTTGTCGCCTGGCTTTGCTCAATGGATCAACAATGAATGAAACGATGAAACGCAATCAATAAGTGCAAATCAAGTTGAACACAGAACACATAACACCGAAGACTATAGACTGTTGACTGTAGAGTCTTGCTCAATGGAAGCTGAACTTGATTTATTTGAATTAAGTATACGCACTGAGCGAGTGTGCTCGCTAATTAATTGCGTTCGAAGGAGTTTCGATCGTTCTCGCCGCCCAAGGTCAACAAATCATTACCGTCTGCTTTCTGTCTGGGCCCAAAAGTCGTTGGCATTCGCACGCTGAATTGATAAACGCCAAGAGTCTTTCTTTGCACATTTCCACATTTATCAAATCGAACTGACAGGGCAGGGCATTGAAATTAGCTGCTATTGACGAGGGGGTTCATTATACTACCGCCCCGATGAGTCACTTAAGTGGGGGGCCCAGTTGTTTGAACGGTAATTCGCACGAGTTCCACACTTATTGGTCAATCAGTTAACACCGAACTCTGCGCAGGCCAAGTCTAGACTTTGGCCAACAATGATGCTCTCCATTTGCGTGTATAAATTTGTATAAACTATTTTAGATATCTTATAATTTGTGCCTTCGCTTGCCATAACATAATACGCAATTAACTCTAGACTTGCCAATTTTTTAAGATTCGAGGCTGTTGGAGGGAATTTGCTTATCTTTCACATCTTTTCTTTTCTTGGGGGAAATTTGACTTTCTCGGGAATGTTTGCTATATTTAAATGTCTGTTAACTGCTGCTGATTTTTAATACTGCCCCTCCCCCAGCAGCCTCCTCTTTTAGCCGCAAACATATCATTATATATATATATAAATGTGGTACATACATTACATAATCATAATCATTAATTATCGCGTAGAACAAAAAATTCTAATAGTTCTGCCAAAGTCGGGAACAAAACTTAAGCATTACATACATACTTAGTGTTTACATAACAAAGTTTTGTGACATCATTTTCGACATTCTTAAAAGCTACGAATCCTACTTTTACATAGATCTCTTATTTCTCTCGCTGTTTTTTTTAATCGGTTTGTCATGATAGGCAAATCAATGGAATTACAAAAAATTAAGTTAATTAAGTTAATCGGTCTTAGTTGCGATAAGTAACAAACCTAAGCACTGAGGACGTCATGCTAACAAATGATAATAAAAAATTGTCATAGAATACGAAACGCAATTGAAGCGAAAGTAAATGTATAATATTGCACATGGAAAACATGGTTCAACCTGAATAATTGTATTGTTTGTGAATAATTGTTGTTAATCGTTCGAAAGTCGATGTCCAAATCGAAATCGTTTTTCGCGACAAGCTGCCAAATATGGGTTAAATTAACCATAGAAATCATATAATTGTATTTTGTTTGTTTTGGGGATAATGACAAGTGTTACTGTTAACTAAGTAGAATACCGTAAGTAGTGTGAATATCGTAGTAGTTATCGTAATATCGTTCTTAAACGGGGGAAATTGTGGGCCCCTTTCTCGTGGTTCTTTCACATATCGTTTTAAACTATTTTTAATAGTTATATATTGGTTTCTCAGTTTCTCATCCTGCATTTGGCCACGCTTGTTACTTTGTCTTTCGCACTTGGTTTTATTTTAGTTATCGTTTTAGATTTAGATTGGTTTAGCTTACTGCTTACTATACGAGAGTTACAAAATTCATTCCAGACAACTATGTGTTTGAGTGTTAATATCATTCTACAGGGATGAAATCATAATACAAATCAAGTGGATAAACCAAGCATATTCCGCACACTTTAAACAGGTGTGGGTGTTGATTAAAATCGTTTTTTTTTTTTTTGTTTGTAGCCAAGAACAATTGGATTCGCTTAAAACTTACATTAAAAGTGGTTCACAGGATGCGTGGGTTGGGAAATGGTTTTGTTTTTCCCTCAGGGGGTTTACATAAAATTCATTGCATTGCATATGTGCCATACATCTAGGGGATATCAAAATGCCAATCTCCTAACTCCAATCCATCGCATCGCATCGAATCGGATTAGTTGCCGTATTGATTAATGTACAGGGGTGTAAAATACTCTCACAATATCGTTTCAATTAGGATTTAAAATAAATAAATATGAGTGTGTTTCGATTGCAAAACATAACAGTAATAAAATTATTGCAAAAAAAAAAATTGATTATAATAATCGTAATAAAATATCCACATATCGTAATAGTAGTAGTACAATTTTAACGAATATTATACATAACTAATATTGTAATGGGATTGCAACTATTCTGCCCTCTTTCTCCTCCTACTTCTCCCTTCACTCGATGCTACTCCCTCCCTTTCCGTTTCCGTTTCATGATCACAGGCCCCTCATATATATAAATATATATAAATCGCCTACAACTTTTACCCACCCATATAGATTTGGGTGTATCCTGTACTTCCCTCTCACTCGCTGATTTTCTCCTGGTTGTGGCTATTGGTTGGTTAGGATATGCTAGATCTGATCCATCTGTAGGTTATGTGGAGAGCTCCGTGCTCCCGCGCCTCACCATATTCAGATCATTGAAGTCGATCTCGGTCGATTCGATCGATTGGATCGAGGAGCTGCGCAGTTTGGCGCCCGGAAATTTGCCACGACTTTTCAATGCCGTCAGCTGCAGTAAATCGAAAAGATTTATTAGTTAAATAGTTCGTTAAAAAATAGTTATAAAATACATACGTATAAAATACGATTACAAGGCTAAAGCAGTTGCTAATTTTGATCATGCGGCATTTGAAAATTAGACATTTTTACTTCAAATGAACATAACTTTCAAATGTAACTATTATACCAAGTATCACAAAACTTATAAAAAAAGCCGCCTTAAGTGCTTTAACCTAGTAATTAGAAAACAAGTAACATAGATCCGACTACAGATAAATCTTATTTAATGTCCGTGTAGTGGAACGTGTCTTAAATACCTTATTGATTAGTGTGCTGTAAGTGTGTCTGTTAGATAAGAAGGCATGCGAGCGTGCAGAAAATTAATAATATTACAAAATGCATTTCGATAAATCATAGCTATAGAACACTCCATAATCCATAGCAAGGTCGCAACAAACTCGTGTCAAAACAGCATCATTCTCATGTCAAGACCAACGATTACAATACGTCATTACAAGTACGCAAAACAAATAACAGAGGCTTTCGATTAAAATCAAGCCGACACCTTCCACATGGCACCATCAGTCAATCTTAAAGCGAATGCTACTCGGAGTCATTGACCCACATCGAAATAAGTGATATAGAATCGATCGGAACTAGAAGGTATTCCATATAAAGGTTCGCGTACAAGCTCAAAGCTCACAGAAAGCTTTTTTTCAAAATTCGGAGAGATGTACACTATGCAGCACGTCTAAGGTACAGTAATAATAATATATTATTTTATGCTGTATAGTTTTGAGCTCTAAAAGTTATTATGCGTAAGTGAATATGGCTTACTAAAATCGACTTTCGGATGAACTACGATGAACTAGCAATACAAAAATGGTTAACTGGGGGGTCATTCATGCATTTTCAAACTATGGAAATGGGATTCAATGGCGAGGATTCTAGGGACTACAGATCGTGCGAACGAACTATGGGATGGATGGTAGGGTCAACAGCAAATGCTACAGATACGCAATGATTAAAACTACTGAGTTTTTTTGTTTTTGAGCAGTTTCATAGAGACCTGGGTTGAGTTGGTAGCTTGGCCTGCTGCTTGACTTTTGAATTTCTTTAACGTTTTCGGGAGTTGAGTGTGTGTGTGTTTGTGTGTGGCAATATAGATTAGAGGATAATTGTGGCTTCTTGACTTTCAAACTGGGTTTCGGTAATTTGCTTTTTAAATCTTCTTTTTTTTTTGTAATTTTCATAATTTTGATCGTTTTGTTTCGTTATCAATCAATTTCGTGTGTTTTCGTGTTCGGGGGCGGTGTTAAAATGAGTTTAGCTTATCCATTTCCACGGCTCAGTGTCGGGGCTGGTTATTGGCGTGGGATACTATGGAGCAAGACCAACAACGCATTGTATTTTTTTGTTTTTTTTTTTTTTGCGTGTGAAAGAGAAATTCAATGAGAAATACAAGATTATTATCTTGGCTTACGGAATGGGTTTTCAAAATTAGCCAACGAAAATTAAAAACAAAACGTACAATAAAATCCCAGAATAGCAATTATAAATGGGTGTACAGTAAAGCACAGCAAACTCAAAAATTCTTTAGTTTTTTCTTTTAAATTAGTATATATATGTATATTTTGCTATTTGAGCATAGCAATTGCATAGCAAACAGATTTGACTCGCGCTCAGCTAGCAAACCAAGCATATTTATAGTGAAAATCCGCTACAGGAGGCCACAGCGTGCTCCTCCAGATTGGAAACGTGTCTCTGATCTGGCAACTGGTTTAGTCAGTTGGGTGGGTGGACATAAAATGAGTGGGTGGGACGTGTTAATATTGAATGTCTGCTGCTGCTGGCATTTGAATGAACTTAAAACCAAACCGAAACCGAAACCGAAACCAAAAGCAGTGGGGGATTAGCGACAAATGCTGTGGGCATTGCAAGTCATCCCGCGCTCACCTCCGCCTTCATGTCGGCCAGCCTGTCCTGCAGGTCGCGCACCTTGTCCGAATCATCCAGATTCGCGCGCAGTTCGCCCTCGGCGAGCATTTCCGAGTTCTATAATTTAGTAAAAATCAGTAATTTCAGAAATGTGCAAACAAGTTATCAAATGCAGTGAATAAATACCTTGGTCTCAAGTCGGGAAATTTCCTGTTTCAGTTCAGCCACCGTTTGGCTTTGCTCGGTGAATTTGATTTTCACATTCATCAGCTCATCCTTCATGCGAGATTCCAGATCCGAGTATCTAAAGATGAATTCATATATATATAACGTGACATGGCTCGTGAAAATAATGCAACTAACCTGTGTTGCTGTTCACGCGCCTTGTTGGACATGTCCTTCTCCCGGGTCACGGCCATTTCGAGCTCCTCCTTCAGCTTCTTGTGCTCCTCGTCCTGCCGCCTCAGCTGATTGGTAGACACTTGGACTTGCGTCTCCAGCTCCATGACCTTGAGCCGCAGCTCCTTGAGCTCGGTGAGCGTCTCCATCTCGCGTATGCGCGTGGTCATCAGCTCCTCCTCGAGCTTCTGCGTGTGCTCGCTGCTCTTGGAGCTGTCAAAGAAGTTGGTCAGCAGCTTCTTGGGCGTCGAGTCCACAGCGTTGGTGGTGCGTTCGCTTTCGCTGCGCTGATTCTCGGCCAACTGACGCTGCCACTGGCTGCTCAGCTCCTGCACCCTCTGCTTGAGATCCTTTAGCGAAAGCGAGGCCTCGGCCTCGCGAAGTTTACTAGCAATCAGTTCATCCTGCAGATGAGCCACCGAATTGTCTGGCGTCGTTTCCCGCAGCGTCTTCTTGTCCTCCTCCAGCTCCTCGACCTTGGCCTTGAGGTTCCTGATCTGATCCTCGCTTTCGGCCAGTCCCTGACGCACCTTCACTAGTTCCTCCAGCAGACAGGAGACCATCTCGTCGCGCTGCTTCAGCGCCTCCTCCTTCATGCAGAGCTCGTCAATGGACGACTGCCGGGAGTTATTCTAAATGTCAATCGATAATGGGATTAGTTGAGCTGTTTTATGTTAACATTAAAGGATTTTGGGCATGCAGAATGTGAGTTGTTAGCTATGAGACAAAAAAGTCTACAGGGTTAAGAAATCGCATTATGTACTTATCCTAGATTATAGTTTTAATTTAAAGCGAAGTACGATTTCCGAATTAAATGTTATTGAATACTCGCTGGGCGTACTGATTACAAATACGATATTCTATTTATGTATTTAGGGCAAAGCAATAAACATGCAAAACAACAGAACGGCAGAGTTATTGTATTGTACATTCAAACTACAAAGCAAGGTTGCGTGAACAACTCACGAGATACTTACGCTGTCGATGGATACGTTCTGTATGTGATTTGAGAATTTATTTTGGATTTATTTGTTTTCATATTAAAGCGAACAATTTGTGTGTGTGTATTTTGAAGCACCACAACCATAAGAAATCAAATAAAATAGAAAAGAATACAGAAGATTAGCAACAGATTCCGTTTTAGTTACAGGACAAATGACCGAGACATGGGATCGCATATCGCCGAAGCCAATTGGGCTGTTCACCCAACAATACTCACATTCTCCTGCAGCCGAAGACTCAGGCCGCGCACCTCCTCGTTGGCGTTTTCCAGCTGATGCGAGACCTCCAAGTATGATCGGCGCAGCTGCATCAGCTCCGTCTGAATGGCATAGCTGTATGGGAAACAGGAAAACAACCAGTTTATATATGCATTGATAAACATATTCCAATTGCCTACCTAGTTTCCTCCTCCTCAGCTCGGGAGACCTGACCACGCACCAGGCGATCGGCCAGTTCGGCGCTCTCGGCCTCCAGCAGCTCGTTGCGCTGCTTCAGCAGGCAGTTCTCGCGTCTCAGTCGCCGCAGCTCGGCCATCTCCTCCTGCTCCTTCTTCTTGAGGTCCTGGTACTCCTTCTCCATCTTCTTCATACGCTTGGTATTCAGCTTTATGGAGTACGCTAGACTGAAGAAGCCCTCTACATCCGCCTCCACGCGACCGGGCAGCTCCTTTTGGAAGAACTTAAGCATGGCCTCCATGTCCAGGCAGAGCAACGTTTCCTTGCCGGTGAGCAGCAGGGCCAAGGCCACCTTGAAGATGAACTCCATGCCCTCGCTGAGGAAGACGTCCATGATGCGACAACTTAGATTGACATTCAGAGTGGTCGTGTATAGGGTGAGGAACCAACTGGAGGCGTACATGGTCGTCTGGAAGCCCTGCTGCTGGAAGTGAATGTGCATGTCGGGTATTTGCTCCTGCACCAGATTCTCCAGCTGGTACATGCACAAGCCCAACTCCGACATGGAGGGCTTGAACATGTGCCGCATCCGATGTTGCTGCATGATCTGCACGAGCACAGCGAATGCCTCCTCCTCGGGCATTTGCATCAGCAGCAGGCCCACAATGAATCCCGAGCCCTGGCAGTAGCCCACCTCGCGATCGTGCAGGGAATACGCTTTGATCACATTGAAAAGGGCCTCCTGTCCGGGTCCATCCTTCTCCTTGAAGAACTCCACCTCGGGATAGGTGCGGGCAATGTCCCGCCGTATGACCTTCTCGCAGGCACTGGTCGCCTTGATGTACTCCGCATACTGCTTCTTGTCGCCCTCGGACGCTCCACTCAGCTGCTGCCACACGATCGCTCGGAAGTGGTGTGGAATTCCACGACGCACCAGCTCACTGACGCAGGGATTCTTTCGTTTCAGTGCTCCCTCCCAGTCATTGAGGATGGTGGCCCACGTCGTCCAGATGTCCTCTTCGGCCACCGAATTTCCACCTGAAGCGAACACACTAGTTAGTCATCGAGCTCTCTTTGTTTAACCACTTGCTACTACATATTATGACATATATTACCCAGGTAGTGGAACATAACATATCACAGTTTAGCTTGTAATTTTGTTAATGTGTTTAGTCACCGATTATTAGTCAGCTTGTCACCTAGTCACCTAGCCACCTATTCACCATTTAGCTATCTCACATCTCGGATCCCTTATCGATAATATCTATTAAAGTGGATTTTGCTTTTGGTCGTTAAAATAAAATGATAAACTTTAACCCGAACAGAAAACCAGATAGGATATACCGAGTATTTAAACCTTGGTAAGGTAATGCCACTTGAAGATCCACTACCACTAACTCATACTTACTCGATGAGAGGCTGATCTGACTCGTGTCCGAGTTCTTGCGACTGTGCGTGGAGTGCAGTGAGTTGAGGGACTTGGCATCGCTCTCGATGAGCTTGTTGGCCGCCTCCAGCTTGGCCAGCAGATCCATCTCGGAGGTGGGCAGGTTCTCTTCGCCGGGAAGTGCGCCGCCCTTCACGTCCATTTTCGCTTGGCTCTCGGCTGATGAGGCAGTGGTCGTTGTGGTCAGGGTCATCTTCTGACACAGAACGACGTTCTCCGATCTTTGATCTCAGTCTATACTCCCCTCTTTCACTATTTTGCGTCCCTGGAACACCCTTTTTCCTCGAATTCGATTGCTTCAATCTGTAGTGCTCCTGATACTGATCCTGTTCCTAATCCCGAATCGTGGTTAATAGTTCTTTGCTGCTTCTCTAAAACCGCCACATGGTGCTCCTAGTTTCGCAAACTGTAAGAGAAGAGTTGGAAAATTGTGTTGTTAGTTAATTTGTCAATTGAGTTAGTGGCTGGCTGGCGAAACTGAAGTTACCGGAATTCGAGAAGCCAGCGAAATGAACTCCTCTCGAGATCTGGCAAGTGCCACATAATGGAAATACTACAAAATACTATATATGTACATATATACATATATATTAAACAAATAGAAGCGCGAGTGCAAAGTATTCCACTCTGTTTGCCAGCCTCTGTGTTTTTGTTACCCTCTTGTTTTGTTTATTATTCGTGCGCCCTACAAAACCCGTGCTTATAAAGGGGGTTAGAGGGGGGAAGGCGGACCAGAGGGGGGTGTGGGGTTTGGACCTGCAACTGAACAATGGAAAAAGTTGTCAGGGCTTTCTGTTGATTGCCTCTAGGCGGCAATTTCTTTGCGGCGGGTATGTTCAACTTTACCACGCAACTAGATCAAGTTTAACTTTCTTCTTTTTCGCTCTCAATAAAAAAAGAGCAGCGAAAATGCTTAACAAATAAGGTAATTAACTGACTTAGAAAATAAGTAGTTAAAATTAAAGCAGAACTTAGAAATGCAGCCATTAATTAGAAATATTGTCTTATAAAACATAAAAAAACATGACAAGTGAAATAATATAAACTATATTCACTGAGAACACCATATTCTTATCAAGAATTTCCGACTTTTCTGGCTGTCGCGACAAAAACATAATAAATCCAAAGGAAGTTCAAACTTGTTACAAGAAACGCATCAATTATCAATTCGGAGAGAAAAGATAGAGCCACAAAGAAGGCAGAAAAGAAACAAGACAATAAAAGGCGCAATTTTAGATTGGTAATTATTAAGACTCAATTTTGATAGCTTCCACATTCTTCGGCGGTTTTTTAATCAATCAGTTTGGTTTTAATGCAGTAAAAAACTGCGGATGATTTTTTTAATTTTCAGTGGAAGTAGGACGCTTTTATCAACGTTCCGATAATCGAATATTATTGCCGCAGTTACTGTTTTCTATTAATCCGACATTCCTAATTAAACTATTCCAAGGAAATGTTTTAATTGGTGTATCTATGGATTTGGAACATTTCGAATTTATCAAGTTTCATTGTATCAAGAGGTATGTGATCTTATCTAAAGGTATCAAAATTTGATAAATGCTGATAAACAAAGTTGTCATTTATAAAAATATACAACGAAAACTAGCTTATTTTAAATGTAACCTTTTCTTTTTGTGTGCACTATTTGCCGTTCCTAATGGATACACTTGTAGTCCATCAGCTGGCTCTTAACCCCCTTCCAAGCCAGCTGTTCATATCTGGCGGCACTCTGAGCCGCCTTTGGGATTGCGTCTGCTCCGTCTGGCCATTATCTAATGGACTCCTCTGGCCAGACAATGCCACGCCCCCAGCCCCCCCACCGCCCACAGATGGCTGCTCCTGCCCCCCCAATCGGTGTGGTCTCAATAGAACTGAAAGGCAAAGTAAATTCAAACAAATATGTAGGTCAGGAAACGATAAACAAGCAAGCAGCCAATGGAATACTTTTCGACTTTTCGTGAGCAAGTGCATTCAGATGTATGTTTGTATGTTTATAGATATGTGTGCGTTGCAGTTGCACCACTTGAGTGGTTCCCTTTTCAAATGATAAATCAAAGTTTTTAAGCTTTTGAGACTAATGAACGAGTTATAATTACCAAAGTGGAGTGTATGTTATTGCCCCTACTGCACTGTCTGCATTGCTCCTACTTTTTTTTTTTGGTCTGATTCACTTAGGTGCGAACGCAAAACCTTCCATGAATCAGTGAGAAAACGTTTTAAGCCCATTAAATATTCCATTTTGGCGTGTCTTTTCTTACAAGGCATATCTCTCAATTTAGCTACAGTAAAATACGGGTAGGTACGTCCACTTGCGTCAATATTATTGACTTAGCGAAACTTAGGTGTGTTTAATTTGGAAAACTGAAAACAATTTTATTGCCTTTTTTAAAAGGTTTGTTTAAAGCGAAGGAATGGTTGCCACTATATGATCAAAATGGAAAAATATATATATTTATAATACAAAAGAATTTAAATCTTAAATGAAATGTAATATTAAAATTTTGAGTTACTTTGCTTCAAGTTAAAATCATACATATAGCTACTTAATTATTCGTTTAAAATTCATATCACTTTGGGTGTTTTTTTCGTATTACCACTGTACTTTGTATGTGTCCAGGAATGACCGTGGCCAATATCAATAGACTGTACAATCTTTATTTCGCTTACTGATATCGATAAACGCGCAGTTTAAAAGCAAATAGAAAATATTAAAAGAAAAAAATACAATTTGTGCACCTGCCAGAGGCAAACAACAAACAAATTTGATTATTCTGAAGAAATTGCGATTTATTTATGGCAAGCCTGTAAAATCGCAAATTGACATAAACATATCAAGTAGATCCAAAACCAACACCTGCCAGCCGATTCTACCGAAATGGTTACTTACATTATTTTTTTTTTTTTTTTTTTTTTGCCATTTAAGAGCGTTAAATGTGACACTTTGGGTGAATTGTGATTCGGTGAGTCACTGGGAGACATGATAAGCGATAAGATCTGAGGACCAACGTGACGTATACGCAACATGTGCCGCAATGCCCCTTCTCCACTGCCTATTACTCACATATCCCACGCAAAATGATCGATTAACACAATAGACAGCTCACACACACACACACACACATGTGTACAGAGAACTGTTGGGGTTAAGTGCCGTTTTATTGTCTATGTAAGCAAACAATTGCATTGTCGGTACATTGCAAAAAGCTGGCACATGCACAGTGGTCAAACAAATTCGTGACTTCTTCACCTTTTCTATTGTATTTCCCTATTTTATTATACTAGTCCCAAAAATTCAATATTTAGCAACAAAAGTCCAATAATAATACATGTACATACATATACATATTTATTATGCATTGATAATGCATTTGATTTGAATAGTAACCCAAAAATGCAACACTGCTACGCCCAAGGCAAATACAATTTATCGACTGATCACTGTACCTAAAAAAAGACCTCAAAAATGCAACATTCCCACATCCCCAAACGCACAATGCCAAAAAGCTCGCGTTCCCAAAGTCAAAGGCAAATTGTTCAATTGCAGAAGTGCACTGAGAGAAAAGCCCCCGCGGCCAAGCAAGTCAAAAAATAAAAGCAAAGTGGAAATGATAAAGACTTGGCGCAAAGGCAGCCCACAGGTAAATATCTCATCGATACGATACGTGTTGATTAGATTTCGACATGACATACAAAAAGCCAAAAACCCACAAGTGTATGTGCGCTGATGTGTGTGTGAGAAAGTAAAAAGCAAAGTAAAAAACAACGGCAAAAGCAAAGGCAAAAGCAAAGGCAAAAGCAAAGGCAAAAGCAAAGGCAAAAGCAACAGCCATACAGTGCAATCGTAAAACCAAATCTCCATTGAAAATAAGGTTAGTTCACCCTCGCGATTCAGAGTTTCAGTACGAATTGTCGTGTCAAGCGCACAGGAAGCGATCGCAACCCGGATCGGATTGGATCGGCCGGATCGAGCCGCCATATGTACTATATACACGCACATATACATCTATATATATATACCTATATATCGCAGACTTTACCGTGAACAGCGTCGATCGCATGTGGACAAACAATTAAATGTAATGCCAAACCAAAATAGTAAATAGTTAATAGCGAATAATAATCGGCAGTCGGGTCGAGCTATCAACAAAAAAAAATTAATAATAATAACCCTTAATACGTAAACATCGCAATGGAAATTGCCAAATAAAGCGTAAATAAAATAATACAATTCCGTATGCCACAAATAAACAATAAACAAGACAGCGCTATCAACATTCAATGTGCATAGTTTACACAAAACACTATACGTTTCTATATAAATTAATAACTAATAACTGCAACAATAAAAACTTAAATTCTCTTGTGCACTCAGATATAAAAAAATATTTCTTTTAAGTATGAGCAATAAAAAAAACTCAGTTCTATATTGTTTGTTACTTTATTACTCCATTTCCGAGCAACACAAAGAAAATGATAAAACAATGAACAAAAATTGTTATTAACAAATGTCAAAAGAAAGAAACTTAATCATTAACTGGTTTGCAAACTCCACAAAAAGTTAACAAATTTATTTTCTTAAAGTGTAATTTAAGGAGTTTATTTTGGTTACCATTCAAGTGAAATCATCACCAATCGCGGCGCATATAAATTTCAACACAAATCCGAG